>NC_064418.1:39555000-39872500 GCF_023375975.1 Astyanax mexicanus | reverse complement strand
TCCCCGAGCCACACCAGCAACCCCACCCCCACCCCTTTGCGCTCAACCGTGGGAAACGCTGCACGGTTTGTGTTCTTGGCACGTTTCGCCGATGCAATTTTGACTAATTTGGCTCAAATTGAGGGGAAAGAGGGTTAATGCTGTGCTGAACATGGCGAGCACATTTATCAAGAATCTCTGGCTGTAGAGTGGAGGGGGTTGGGGGGTGATTGGACGTGTCGCGTCATTTTCTCGTGGGAGTGTCCTCTGTAGCAGGAGACAGGCTTTTGTCCCCCCCCCCCCCCCCCCCCCCGACTCCCTTCGTTTGATTGCTCTGCTGCTTATGTTTGTGCTGGTCATTTTTCTCCATTATCAGTCGCCGCTAAATTCTTCGCAGTTTGACTCGCCGCATCCAGAGGAGCTCTGGGCAGCCAAGAGCAACGTAAACCAATACATACCGCCTGGCTCAGCATGCTGTTTGTGTGGGAACGGCGAGTGTATACTGGCTGGCGCCCAAAGATGGACTTGATTTCAGCTTTGCGGCGACTGAGAGCGATGCTCTTCACCAGCTGTATCCATGCAGTCGCTCAGCTCTGGACGTGTCGTGATGCATGCATTTAGGAAATGCAACACCATGTAACTGCTGGTTTGGGGAGAAAGTAGAGAGAGTAAGAGAACCAGGCGTTGGCGCTGTAGACACTCTGACAGCTCAACTGCTGTTGAGCTCTTAAGTAATGCATTTTTAGATTCTTAGATTGCACCAATGTAAGCCTACTGATCTATAATTGGTGCACATTTCATGATGAAGGTTTGGGTTTTAATTGAACAGCTAGAGGTGTTAGAAACCAGTGTTTCTGATTCTTAAAGCCAGGGCCGTAGACTTGCGATGTTTTCTTGGAATGCATTACAGAAAACATTCCTACTTACAGTACATCACGTTGGGTGGCAATAATCATGACTGGTTGCATCTGACTAGAATTGTCCGTGAAAACAGATTCCAGCGACTCTGGCAAAAAAAATCAAATTCTGATTCAATGCAGGAGTATTCTGAAGTTAGTGTATTTTTTTTTTTTTGTTTTTTTTTAGTCATGGGACAACATAATTATGACATTTTAGTGTATGTAGTGCAATAGATACAGATTGTGTGCAGTAACAACGCTCCTTATAACCTCAAAGTAAATAAAACTCAAAAAAAAAAATAAAGAGACCACTTCAGTTTCAAATCAGTTTATCTTATGTTTGAGTAAAATTAACATTGTTGTTTTATTCTATTTATTTAACTACTGACAACATTTCTCCCAAATTTCTAATAAAAATATTGTCATTTAGATCAATTATTTGCAGAAAATAAGAAGTTGAGAAATGGCTGAAATCACAAAAAAGATGCAGAGTTTTTAGAAAAAGAGTTCATTAAGAGTTCAGAAATCAATATTTGGTGGAATTACCCTAAGGTTTTTGGTCAAAGTTTCCATGCATCATGGCATGTTCTCCTCCACCAGTCTTGCACACTGCTTTTGGATAACTTTTTCAAAAAATTCAAGCAGTTCAGCTTGTTTTGATGACTTGTGATCATCCATCTAACTCTTGATTCTATTTCAAAGCTTTTCAATTTGGTCAATCAAAGAAACTCGTAATTTTTAAGTGGTCTCTTATTTTTTTTTCAAAAGCTGCCAGATTGTCCAGTCTGTTGTAGCTGATTCTGTCCATATATGGAGCGTGTGCACTGAGAATTGAATATTTCATTGGAAATCATATCAAACTTTTCCTGAGAAGTAATGATGATCCAGCTTTACATGATACTCTTGAAACTGTAAGAGAGGAGATACAGTATAGATATACAGTAGACGTGGTGAAGGATTCATCCCAGAGATGACGGGATAAGGCAGCACTGTGTGTAGTGTTGCTTAACTGCCCACCACACCCTGCTGGCTGGCTCTGATTGTGATTTAGGAGTGTTTGGGTCCTCCTGTAAAGGCGTTTGAATCGTGTGCTGCCTCCCAGGCAGAGTGGGAGAGCGAGTAGGCCAGAGGCTCCGGGCTTTGTTTTGTACAGTGTGGAATTCCATTTGATGAATGTATGTTTAAAAATGGCCCATTATGAAAGTTCAGGGATCATTTCATCCCATGGCTGGGAGATTCAGCGTTCAGCGTTGCTGCAGGAGCTGCCAGATGAATAAATCTGCATCTCTTTGCCTTTACTGATCTTGGCCAGCTGCTCGGCTTCTTTTCCTGCCTTTTTCTCTCTCTGAAAACTTCAAAAAATACACACCACACTTTCTCATCCACTCTCTCCTCTGTATGAACACTGTATGAACTTTCCTCCATAAGCAGATAGGGCTATGTCGATTATTTAAATTTGTCGACTACAAATTTCATTGTCGACTAATCGTTAATTTGTAACAGTACCGCATTACACAAAGTGCTGTTGACAGAATAAATTACCTTAGTCTTGTCTGGATCCACAGCTTTTTGTCCACTGCTACACACCGTAATTAAACTTCGGGCACGTGTTTCCACGGAGATCCATGTAAAAACACAACAGCGAGTGGAAATGGAGGAGCTACTGAACGCCAAAAAACTCACTGGTTCTCCTGTTTTTTTCAATTGCAATCTGGATGCAAGAGTTTAATCACCGATTAGAAGTGAACTATTTTTTACAGACATCCCCTAAAGATGAATTTTAAACAGATACAAGTCTGATAATTTTAAACCACTTCATCCAGGTGGTCCAAAGTCCATTTGAACCACGTTATAGCAGTGTAAATACATACATCTCTCTAAGACGTAAGATGTTACCAGTACCCAGTACAGCTAAAACCCCAGTAATATCTGCAGTGAATTTAATTTTATCCTACAGAGCAGTTTTTAGTCTGATTTTAGTCTGATTAAAACCCAAAGAGGTGTAAAGAGGGTCATAGTGACGTGTCTAGCTCTGTAGCTGCATTTTTTTCTACATATGTAACTCAGACAGCTGTAAAAAGCTTTAAAAAGGGGGTACATCAGCAATAGCAACAGCTAGTTAGCTACCAGTACTTAATTAGATCATTAAATTGCAAATAAATGGTTACTGTATTGGTTTAAAGCATCATAGGCAAGTCCCCAAATGTTACTATTCCTCGAATAGGTCTGAATATAGTGTATAAAAAAGTGTGTATGAAGTTATGACTGTGTAACTCACCCTTCGACGCATTTCCACAGAGGAATTGATGTTGTAGAAGCAAATTTCCTTTCCAACTTACGCAATCAGAAGTTTGATCGTTTGAGTGCTGTGCAGCTTTGCTTACATTCCTGTGCCATGTTTTAGCACCAGCAGTTCTGAAGCTCTGGAGATCTGTTCTCCTCTCACCACAGATTAAACATAAGGCATTTTTATGACTGGGGAAATACAAGAGTTGGACAAGAACCTCTCGCTTTGGCGCCTGCGATTATGAAGAGTTTAGAAGCTTGATAAAAGTGAAAGATCATTCTCTGATGCTCTGGCTCTCTAGTGTTAGTGGTCTTACATAAATCATGTGGCTGTCTGAATTCTCGAGCTTTATGTTGGTGGCTTCGTGTGAGGTTTCATAGGCTGCGGGGAGGATCTTTTAAATTGCCTCTCCATTCCCATTTGACACCTAGACCCACTTAAGTCCTTATTACCTCATCAGGTCCTGCTCCAGATACGGTATGCCCGCTCTGTCACTCTGGTGGGTCGCGCTACTCAAAGAGGCAGCGGCACAGTGCCGGTTTATTGAGCCACGCCGAGCAAATAACTTCAAGATGTTCACATTCCCCGGTGATAAGTGGTGTGAAGAGTGAAAGCTCTGTGCCAGCTGACAAAATCCAGATAAACCAGCTGAAGAATTTCTGCTTTCAGAAGAGTCCAGCGTGAGGCGTATTCTTTACGCTTTTCACAAGGTCACAGTGAATTAGTGGGAGATCTGCAGAGGTGAGAGGGCATTACTGGGTGGGGGGGGGGGGGGCTGGGGGTCAACCTGCTTTCCACTGCTCAGCACATTTTAGAGTTTCCCAAGCTCCCACTACACCTGATGCATATGGTGTTCAGCAGTTTTCCAAGACCAGTATTGTTCTTGAATCGGTTTTAGAGCAATGATTCCCAACCATGTTGCTCCAGTGTCTTTGCTACGTTTTATTTTCCTCTTCTAAAGAAGTTATACCATATCCTGTTGCACATTTTCCAAAAGATTGGAGCATGCATTTGGGCATGTAAATCCTGGAAGTCCTGTAGATCCTGTAGATCTCGTAGGGAGCCAAAGCTGGTGTGCACTCTGGTCTTATAAATGCTTGAATGGAAACAAATCTGACTACCAGGCAGGCACAGAAAAAAATGGTTTGCAATCTGGTCAGGAAATATCATCACTTTTCACCACATTTAAAGGATAATGTTCTGGACACTTAAAGGACATTTAAATCGCATGTTTAGCTGTTTCTATTGATTTGAAGCAAAGACAGAAAAAGCTAGAAATAGGAGGCGTACCCACAGAAAGCAGAGATGGAGGGCATGGCAGATGTCAGGATTGGACATAAGTCAGACACTTGCAGATTTAAAAAAGGTGAGAGGCTTTTATTACAAGTACATACCAAAGAATGCAAGGCCGGGCAGCTTAGCAAACAAGGGCTAGACAAAAAGTCAATAGCAAAAAATAGAGTAGAAACGGTCATACACAAAAAAAACAAACAAGAGCGACAGGAATGTTAGTAATGCTAGATGGCTAGTCAAAACGTGGCAATGAACTGAACGAAGGAGAGGGTATAAATATATAGATAGGCAGGTGAAAACAATCAATAGTCAGGGGACTGAGACCGAGTGAGTGTCATGTGATGATGATCAGGAGTATAAGCTGCATTCTAGGAAATTAAGTCTGGATCAGTTTGGGAGACAGAGGTAGGTGTGTCAGCAGAGATAATCGTTGACTAATCGATTAATTGGAAAAGAAATAATCGACAGATTAGTCGACTGCCAAAATAATCCTTAGTTGCAGCCCTAAAGTATACTATAGGCAGGGTTACTCCAGGACCAATCTGGGAACCAGGAGAAGGAAAAGGCCCTGGAAGGAGTTGGAAGGGGTGCTGACAAAGGCAGGAACGTATGCCATGGACATTCCTATGCAGGAACTCAGGCTCCAGAAGGTGTCAAGGGAGTGCATGATTTAAGATGGTCTTCAGGGCTCTGTTCCCACTCAGCCGCTCCAGTGTCTCTGCTGTTTGAAAGCAGACCGAGGCCGCCTGGCCCCGTTGTTTATGAGTGCAGCTTGGTGGATGGCGTGGTGCAAAGTTTGCCAGTGTCATGTAAATGGCAGAAATACAAAAGTGGGGCATTAGAGATGGTAAAACATGCAGAGGGAGAAATGTGAAATTTTGAAACTGATTTTGGTATATAGATGAGCGTTTTGTGCCCTGGTTCAGACGTTGGCTTGGTTTGCTTCCTTGCAGAGGATTAAGAAACAGATCCAGTGGAAATGTGGCTCATGACAAAACGCAATGCAAAAGTGTTTAGGATTAGCGTGAAGTGGATAAGAAGGCCTGTTTTGGATGTACTTGGATAAGAAAGTCTGTTCTCAGAGCTGTTTCATGGCCATCTAGTCTGATGGATTTTGCTGTGGTGCAAGATTGACATAATGGAGCTTTTGGCGGGTTAGTCAGAGCCGTAATATATAGCCACTGTAGTTTTATAGCCTACTTATTTGGTTAATGTAAAGGCTAATGCGATAGGGAAGGGTTCTGCAGTGCAGTGCAGTGCAGATATCTACTATAAGGCCTGTGTGTATTATACAGTATACACCAATCTTGCATATTGTCATGACCATCTCCTTGTTTCTACACACATTTTACACAATTTTCCAGCTCCAATGAGGATATAGGAGTAGATACAGGCCTTATGATCATCTGCATGCTTTAATATCTTCCCGTTCTTCAATAGCCAGGACCCCACAGGAGAGACCACCGCAGAGCAGCAATTATTTTGGGTGGTGCCTCATTTTCTTTAGCACTACAGTGACACTGATTGGCATTGTGGAGGTGCGTGAGGTGTTAGTGTGTGTTGTGCTGGTTCGAGTGGATAAGACACAGCAGCAGTGCTGCTGGAGTTTTTAAACACTGTGTTTAATCGCTCACTGTCCTCCACTCTTTTAGACACTCCTACATCGGGGATCCGAGATGTTCGAATCCTGTTCATGTAGCTTGCCATCGGCTAACGGAGCCTTGAGAGAGAGCACAGTTGGCCAAAAATGTATTTGAAACACAGTATGCAAGTGCACTAAGTGCAGATTGTGAAGCTTTGCAATAGGGAACAGCTTGGAATTTCCGACACATGTATAAACTGTGAGGTGTTATCTTGTAAGTAAGGTTAAACACTGGCCAGCATGCTTATGGTTCAATTGATAATGGATGGGACATTCCATTTCTGAAAATGTAAAAGCATTAAACAGAGCATTCCTTGATCCACAGTCTGTTGTCACGTCATGATCGCTATGGTCTGTCTCAACTTTGACAGACCATTCGATTGGTGGTCAAGCCTCATGCAAGTCAAATCTCATGCAAGCCGTTATTGGAAACACAATTATTGGAGTGCTAAAGGTGCCTGCCATGGAAGCATCATTATGTCTGACCATTTATCATTTAATCATGCGTGTATTCATCAGGTAGTCTTTAATTTGAAGGAGCATCCACATTAGAGAAGACCATTGGAAAAGAATCCAGTTAATTCCTGCTCTAGAGCCAGAACAATTTGAACAATTGAGTCTTTTAAGGTTAGATGCTGAAAGGAGCAAGGAACATGCCTTTTAATGGGAATGTTAGCTTTGGTTTTGTAACTTATTTGTATTTTTTTTTTTCAAAGAATTGCAGCACGCAATCAGGCAGAATGGTTTGTATGGTTTGTCTCAGTGAACGGGCTTTATAGAGCAGTGGTCGGAGTGGGAAACAAGGCATGAAGAACGAAAAAAAAAAAAAAAAGAAATGCCCCTCTCCGCTCTCCCATACGAATTCCTGCTGCCTTTGACGTGGTGTTTCAGCCTGATGAGGGTTTTACATTTGAAGCTAAGTGGAGCATTGTCCCCAATAATTACCCAGCGGTGCCAGTCCAGCGGTCAGCCCTTCCTGTCAGATTCTGTTGTTCTTCTGCTCAATATCCTACCACCATGATCCGCTGATGTCAGAACAGCCTTAACTGACCTCCCCCACAGCCATGGGCATAACGAGCGGTCTGCTCTCCGCAAACACTGGGAAATGCTGCGCAAATTGTGCAAATTTATTGCTTGCCACATTTCCTCTGGCGTGGTTCGCTGGTGAATTCATTCAGCACTACAGCACTATGTTGACTGAGTTTTGAAGCGTGTTACAGAGCAGGTTAACCCTTTGAACCCTTTGAGCCTGTTTTGGTGTATTTTCCAGTTTTTGAGTTTTTGCAGGTCCTCTTTCAGGTTTGATAACACAGTAATTTTATCAGACAGATATAATTGCAAAAAAACTTGATAGTCAGAGCAGCCTATGCCTTGCAGTATTTTTATCAGGACCAATATGGCCAATAATATTTCAACTCTTAACAAAACTGGTTTACTATACTAGATATGTATTTTCAGCTGCTTATAATAACAACAGATATTATAATTAAGAGTTATTCCATAAAATGATGAGAAAAACACTTGTCATTAGGACACACAATAAAAAAACTATGTACAAAAATGTAAACATTTTAGTCAAAATAAAAAAAATGTTAAGCGCAAAATAAGTACTTGGTAAAAAATGTAAAATAATAAATTACTTTTTTATTAGTTTATCTTTTTTAATCTACCTTATTTTAATTTTTAATTGAATTAATTTCTTTTTGTTTATTTATTATTATTTATATTTTTATTTTATTTTATTTTTATTTTATTTTAATGTTTTACTATTTTTGTATTATTAATTTAATCACTTCTTATCATTTTTAACGTTTTACTTAATACTTTTACTATTATCTATTTACGTATTTTATATTTTATATATTTTTTACTTTTTATGTGTCAAATTAATTTTTGTTTTTTTTAAGTATTTTAGAAATTTCTGTTTTACATATATATTTTTATTAAATGATGATTTAAAATTAAAATTTTATTTTTATTATTTTTTATTATTAGTAACATTTTGTGCTATTTTATTTCTTATTATTGGAATTTATTATTAAATGTGTTCAATCCCTTTGATGTTATAAATGCTCGGCAACGTTGTAAATGAGGGTCACTATCAATGTTTTTCCTGAGTGAAAATAAAGGTTGATTGATTGATTGATTGATTGCATAAGTAAAATTAAAACAATATAAAGTAGTGCACACATACCTAGCTTTATTTTGAGTGCAGGTAGTTTCACACTTTTTCTGTGTGAAACACTTTTATAAAGAGTAAGTTCCGCCCTTTCTAACCATATATGGTGTATGCTAATGTTTGAAGGCATTCCTGAGGAATTGAGCTAAGCGATTTGTTTGGACGTAAAATCCGTCCGTAGGGTCTTAAGGGTTAAGCACTGCAGCCGTAGTGTAAACAGCTCCAGACAATCAGTCAATTTGATTCTGACGAAGGTATCTCCCTCAGCCTGCTGGATGTCAGCAGCGTAGATGGGCAGATCCGCTGTTGTTCACCCACAGAGCGCAATCCGTCATCTCAGAGTGGTGACCGCATCTCCTAACGGCTTCCACATGCGCCGCGGGCAGCGCCGATCAGGGCTGGTCAATCAGAGGCGATTGCTCTCTGAGCGGAGTGGCAGCTTGGCCTGCGATTTCTCACCACATAGATACATGTTCCTGTTTTACTTCCCACTGACTGAAAACGAGCCTGTTTTTCTCTACTACATGACTGAGAATTAGACTTTTATTACCTCCTTTCCCTCCTCGCGATGTTGTTTTTCTTTTCGTGCAGGCAGCTTTGCAGCCAGGCTTCATGCAGGGCTTCACACAACTGGTGGCCAGACACCTGTAGTAAACATTTTATTATATATATATATTTTTTTTTTCAGTTCAGTGTAGTCTAGTGACTGGTTAAATTGTTCAGCTGGGGGTGAGATCAGGTCATGTAGGGAAGTAAACAGCTTTTTTGTCCCAGATTTTAGTAGATATTTTATTTATTCAGTAGGGATGCACATTTACTGAGCATGTTATTATCAACGCTATTGATTGATTATCATTGTACAATAAATGGGTGTGACCTCAATAATATTTGATAATTATGAAATCATCTATTGTGGACTTTTGTTGTTTTTTGCCCACATATATACAGGGGTTGGACAATGAAACTGAAACACCTGGTTTTAAACCATAATAATAACCAATAACCATAAAGCAATATTTCATCCTATTGTGATATATCGTAATTTTCATACTATAATATGCACTGGATTATAAAGTACATTATGCAAGACTAGTAAGGAACAGAGGTGTCGCCATGTGTTCCTTCCAGTTCAGCACCCAGTGACAAGACCTGTAAATCTAAGCTAAGTCAAGTAAACAAAACTGTAATTCTTAAAAAAAAAAAACATTTTCTTTTACAGTCAAACGAGTGCAGAATGTTAATCTACACAGATTTTCTCCTTAAAACTGTTTATTTGAGTGAGTAAAGCACTTCTGTTATTCAGAGCAAGCTAAGATTTCCAGATTTCCACTAAGGCTGCAGCAGTAGTACTAGCATTAGAAGCTAACCACTAGCGCTAGCTTCAGTTAGCGGCTAATACCACCCGACAGTGCTACACTGAGGAACCCTGAGTGTTTCGATAAACCAGAGTGATATATAGCTAGCTGTTCGTTCGACATAGCTTGTTTTAAAATGGCAAACACACAGGCTAAAGTCTGATATACTCACCTCTGCTGAATGCTGAAAGAGCTAGCGCTTAGCGTGGTTAGCGGCTAATGCTAATACTGCTGGAGAAACATCACTAAAACTCCTGTATAATTCTGCTTGTACTTCAGAGGAGTGGCTTTACTGCTCCTTTCAACCTGATTATAAGGTGCTTAAAGGATTTCAAATGCACCTTATAGTATAAAAATTAAAGTGCGTACTATAGTATTGTGATGAGTGATACTGAGTATCTCTGAGTATATTGTATATTATATTTATTCAGTGATTAAAAGCAATGTCCGTGACTGTATAACAGTTAAATAACTGTATTATTTAATCAGCATTAGCAAGAATCTACAGCTACTGATGCATTTAGTGAAAATATGATGATAAATATCATGTATTGTGTATCATGAATCACCGTGGATCCTCTCTCTGTGCTCATCTCTCTCTGTCCGTATCTCAGGATCTCACTCTGGTTTGAGATGTTTTGGACGTTGTGTTCTTCAGGAGGTTCTTTTAAGTGATGTCGAATCTTTGAGCACATGAACCCCAGGCCACTCCCAGCTGAACTGCTGAACGCAATGTGAAATATTTCCCTGGGAACAGTGCAGTGTTTGCGAGCCAGTGATGGAAGGAGCGAATAAGGGTTGGGCGGGGGGGGGGCGGTAAGGGAAGAGTTCTGTACCCCCCTCACCTCCCCTCCCCACCCCAAACAACATACAACCAACCCACCCCCTACCCCCTCCTTCAAACCCCACCCTGCCCTAAACTCCACGAGCTTGGAGCTCTTATCAGACCCCGTCTCCCTGAGGAATGTTTATGGAAAGCAGGCCCATTTCAGAAGTTTCAGCACGGAGCTGTTGTTTCGCTTGTTTTGCCTCTGCGCTTGATTTATGGGCCGGGTAGTGAAATAAAGCCAGGAAAAGCAGCCCCGCACTGATATACAGCACATCAGGCAGTGAGCTGTTGTTCCAGCCAGATCTGTGTAAAGACCCTTATTGGGTTAGGCTGCGGTTGGATTCCCGTGTCCCCTCTTGTGGTTTAAAGGACTACAGTGCCCTCCATAATTATTGGCACCCCTGGTTAAGATGTGTTCTTTAGCTTCTCATAAATTGAGTTTTGTTCAAAATAATATAGGACCACGATGGGAAAAAAAAGTAAAGTCCAACCTTTAACTCAAGTGAATTTTAAGGGGGAAATAAAATCCCTGACTAAGAAATAATTATTCTTCATAAAATCACCTGTTCCACAATTATTGGCACCCCTAACAATTCTTAGGAAATCAATTTAATAAAAGTATTTCTGTCACTTCTACAGTAGTTTACGAAGTTGATCAGAGTATGTAGGAACATTTAATTAGTAATTCACAACTTCCTGTTTCCCTGGGGTATAAATATGACGTGACACAGAGGCCATTTATCTTCAACATGGGAAAGACAAAGGAACATACCATTCAAGTGAGGCAGATGTGTGTTGACCTTCACAAGTCAGGCAATGGCTACAAGAAAATCGCTACTCGCCTACACCTGTCCATATCTACTGTCAGAGGAATTATTAAGAAGTTTAAAACAACTGGAACAGTGGTAAACAAGCCTGGACGAGGACGCAAGTTTATTTTGCCACCACGCACAGTGAGGAGGATGATAAGAGAAATAAAAAGTTCTCCAAAGCTCACTGTTACAGAATTGCAAAAAATGGTAGCTTCTTGGGGTCACAAAGTCTCCAAAACAACCATCAGGCGCTATCTACATGCCAACAAGCTGTTTGGGAGGCATGCACGGAAGAAACCATTTCTCACTCACAATCATAAACGCAAACGTTTGGAGTTTGCTAAGCGGTACTGGGACTTCAACTGGGACCGTGTGCTTTGGTCAGATGAAACAAAGATAGAGCTTTTTGGCAACAAATGCTCTAAGTGGGTCTGGCGTAACACAAGAGCTGAGTATGCAGAAAAGCACCTCATGCCCACTGTGAAATACGGCGGGCGATCAGTGATGCTGTGGGCCTATTTCTCTTCTAAAGGCCCTGGGAACCTTGTTAGGGTGCATGGCATCATGAATGCTCTAAAATACCAGGACATTTTAAAACAAAATCTGGTGGCTTCTGCCCGAAAGCTGAAGATGGGTCGTCACTGGGTCTTTCAGCAAGATAATGACCCTAAACATGTGGCCAAATCTACACAGAAATGGTTCTGAATAAATTCACTTGAGTTAAAGGTTGTATTTTACTCTTTTTTTCCATCGTGGTCCTATATTATTTTGAACAAAACTCAATTTATGAGAAGCTAAAGAACACATCTTAACCAGGGGTGCCAATAATTATGGAGGGCACTGTATGTATAATTTAGTTCGAGAGGATTGCTTTTATTTGCGGACCGTTATGATCGCTCCTATAATTGTAGCAATACAGTGAAAGCCACAGTACTTGATTTCGGGGGGTTTATTTCATGACAGCACTATATATTAACAAAATAAAATAAAATAAAAAATGGGTTATAAAATTATTGTTATAAGATGGTGTACAGACTGTACCTAGGCTACTCAAATTTATACATTTTTTATTGTTTTTTAAAACAATCATTCTTAAGATTGGAACATTCAGATCTTCCAATAAAACTACATGGTTTTTGCATCAAATCATATTGTCTTGATTTAGTTGTATTCATTTGTAAGGTGCACAGAATATTTGACAACCAAAATGTTGACAATCCAAAATGGCAAAACAGCACCTAATGAAATATGACCGAAAAAGAAAAAGACTGAACAATTGATACCAAAATACCTAATATATACAGCTCTGAAAAAAAGGAGAGCAGTTAAAAATGATGAGTTTCTTTAATTTTACCGAATTTAAATCCTCTGAAATGTTATCAAGAGGAAGACGGATGATCTCAAGCCATCAAACCAAGCTGAACTGCTTGAATTTTTGCACCAGGAGTGCAGGCATAAAGTTATCCAAAAGCAGTGTGTAAGAACGGTGGAGGAGGACATGCCAAGATGCATGAAACTGTGATTATAAATCAGGGTTATTCCACTAAATATTGAATATGAGCTTGTTTTTTTTTTTGCTTTATTTGAGGTCTGGAAACTCTGCATCTTTTTTTGTTATTTCAGCCATTTCTCATTTTCTGCAAATAAATTATATTCACAAAATTGAAGTTTTTGTGTTTTGGAGAATCAATACAGAGAATTGATATCTGACAGTATTGCATAATATAATATTGTAATTCTTTGATATATCAATATTTTCATATAGCCTTCCTTTGCAGTTGAACTACCTTGGTCTTACATGGTCTTACATGGTCTTATGTGTCCAAAAGAGAGAGTGAGAGAGACTAAGTAGAACATCTCCTGGAGATACTATAACTCCTCCTCTGGATGGCTATAGTCATGTCCTCACCAGCTTGTTAGAAGTTTTTCTCTAGCTCATAACTCTTCCACTCCAGTGGGATAAATGCCACCTGGACTGGCTGACACCGCTGGCTTGCCTCAACCTGTCAGAGTTCCCCCGTCAGCAAACACATGCGAACGCAAGGTGCCTAGAATGGTCAGCAGTTTCTCCTGTCTTGACTATGAGATTTATTGAGATATTCCTTAGTTTAAACTGTAAGAACTTGGGCGAATGGTTGAATAGTGATATGCAAAGCAGCTGGAAGAAGTTGGGTTGGAGTATATATGGAGCAGGCTGGCTGATTGTGTCCTCGCTTATTGTCCACTTGCACTGTTTTGGAGAGGGATTGGGTTTCAGTAATTGCCCTCAGTTGCTCTTAAGTCTCCCTCGTGATTGCAGATTAACCTTTCTCTTGGCCCGCATGCTCGTTCTTTTCTTTATGTGGAAAATTCTGGGAAACGGGCCCTTCTCTTTGGGCGGACGTCACAACCTGTCTCCACGGATGGTTTGATTTCCAGTCTCGGAGGCCAGCAGGCAAATCATGAATACGTTTACATGTGAAAATGACAATGCTGGCAGAGGCAGTTGCGCTCAGCACTGGGAGAAACTTGCCTCACGATCTATTTTCAGAGACGAGAAAACAAGACTTTGTTTCCAAGAGTCCTGGTTGGAGAACGAACGAGAATGTAGAGCGAATGTTGGAGCAGCGGAGCACTCAGCTTCTTCGCATGGATTGTAAACATAGCAGGACGTGGGGCAGGACGTGGAATTCCGCTGAACTTGCTTTTCTTGGGGGGGAAAACAAGCAGAGCAGTTTTCCGTGAAGCAGTTCCCCTCGTAAAATACATGCCAACATGTTGTTTGGGGGCCTTTATTTGCCTGCTGCTTTAAATGACTATTAACGGCCATTCAAACGGCTCTGGTGATAAGCTGGAGTCGTTGCTATCATATACAGACGCTGTGTGTTACGTAAATAAACCAAATTGCCATTCGCAATTTTCCTTTAACCACGCCATTAAATACACATTTGAGACGTAAGCAAGCCGGAGCGCTGTCCAAAACCTTTTGGAGTCATGCTATTACTATCGGAGGGAGTTGTGCTCTTATTGAAAGGGGAGTAAAATAGTGGAACACTAGGAGTTAAGGAGCAACAGATATAAAAATACAAGTAGGGCAAGGAAGGCAAGTTTATTTGTGCTTCATATAAACATGGAAAAATACATACAATCATAAAAACAAAATGAGGAACATCAGAAAAAGTGTTACAGGATCTAAAAATGGTTTAAACTAAGCTAAAAGCGTCTCAGACAATAAGACATTTTCAGCCTGGATTGAAAGTGTCCAGTATTGGCTCTCTTCTACTTTGGCCCCCGATCAATTTAATTCCATTTAAAAGCAGCATAGGTAGCACCAACATCAGTAACAGTAGGTAAACTTACCTTAGGATGCTCTAACTAACTGGTTCCTAATGATCTGAGATCTGAGAGTTCTGCTCAGCTCATATCGCTGCACCATATCAGCTACAGTAAATATGGTCTAACTATGGTCTTACTCATTTGAGACATTTAAAAATCGATTGAAGTAAGTAAATGATGTGGGGTTGATGCTGCAGTTGGTCTGCAGGTTTAGGTTCAGCAACAGTATGTGCTGAAAGAATGAGGTCAGCTGACTACCTGAATACACTGAATATAGACCAGGTTGTTCCATCAATGGATTTCTCAAAATTGTCTTTCCCTAATGGCACAGGAATATTCCAAAGTGACAATGTCAGGATTCATGTGGCTGGAATTGCAGTGTCCAGAATTGGCTCTCTTCTACTTTGGTGCTCCATCAATTTAATTCCATTTAAAAGCAGCATAGGTTGCACCAACATCAGAAACAGTAGGTAAACACTGTATAGTCAGGTTTAGTCTTAGGAGTATACCTTAGGATGGTCTAACTAACTAGTTCCTAATGATCTGAGATCTGAGAGTTCTGCTCAGCTCATATAGTTGCACCATATTGGATACAGTAAATATGGTCTAAATATGGTCTTACTCATTTGAGATATTTAAAAATGGATTTAAGTAAGAAAATTGATGTGGGGTTGATGCTGCAGTTGGTCTGCAGGTCTAGGTTCAGCAACAGTATGTGCTGAAAGAATGAGGTCAGCTGACTACCTGAATATACTGAATATATACCAGGTTATTCCATCAATGGATTTCTCAAAATTTTCTTTCCCTGATGGCACAGGAATATTCCAAGATGACAATGTCAGGATTCATGGGGCTGAAATTGTGAAAGAGTGATTCAGGGAGCGTGAGATCATCATTTTCCCACATGTCCAGACCTTAACCTCATTGGGAAACATTGGAATATGCTGGAGAAGGCTTTGTGCAGCATTCAGACTCTTGATCTTGGTAAAAAGTTGATGCAACACTGTATTGAAATAAATCTCGTGACATTGCAGAAGCTTATTGCAACAATGCCAGTGCCAAGAAGTACCTTAAAGTCTTTTCTATTCCGAAAAGAGAAAGATGAGAAAAAGATTGATGTCTGGCTCTATTTTTATCCCTATAAGCTCATTCCTCTCTATGTTTTCTCTGGCACTCTCCACCCTACCTGCCTTCACCGGCTGGCCGGTGGCTCTGTTTCTGGTTACAGTGAATGAATATGATTTGAACGCTGAACGCGGAAGGTTGGCAACAACACGCCGCAGCCCCGGCGTTCCAGGCGCATGGATTATTTCAGCCTGGATAAACATGAAAGTGGTCACATAAAAAAAGCCTCAAAACTGTGTTTATGCAAGTGTTCAGATCGAAGATCAGAGTAGCAGCGATTCCACCTTCTGAGCTGAACCACCGAGAGCTTCAGAGCTTCATTTCCTGCCGATCACTTCGGGGGACAAGACGCCTTGAAGCCTCGGAGCCTTGAAGCCTTGTGAGCTCGTGTTCGTGATGGACTTGCCTGAACTGGCTGAGGTTGAGGGGTGAACATTTGGAGATAAGAAACTAGCTGTCTTCCCTGGAGAAAGATAGAGAGAATGAGAAAGAAAAAAAAGGAAAGAAAGAAAGATAGAGAGAGAGAAAGAGACAGACTGTAGCAGAACAGGCAGAACATGACCCCCGCCGTTCTCCGAGTGCGATGGGTCTCGGTTTAATTTGGTTAACACAAGCATGTAAGGAATGCAAAAACATAATTACCCCTTATTATACTGCACTCATTTGTACACCCTGATAGTATCAACAAATGCTTCCACCCCACTCTCTCTCTCTCTCTCTCTCTCTCTTTCTCCCTCTCTCTTTCTGTCTGTCTCGCTCCCTCTCTCCTTCACAAAAGAGAAAACAGAGGCTTTGTGTTGCACCACATGCCAGACAAGAGGTTTTGGGCATTCTGTGTTTCTCTCTCTCTCTCTCTCTCTCTCTCTCTCTCTCTCTCTCTCTTTCTCTCTCACTCTTTCTCTTTCTTTTTCTCTTTTGTCTCTGCCCGAAAAGCCTCCTGATCCCACCCAACTGATTAGCCCAGACAGAGACACGGAAGGAAAAAGGTTCAGATGCGGAGCTTTCAGATGCTGCCGTCTTATCAAAGGCTCTTAGCCGACGTTTATATTGGAACTGTCCTCTAATCATATTTTATGTTGGAAAGGATTTTTTCAACAATATAATATTTTGTTATTTCTTTCTGGCCTGCTGATTATCTTTGCTGTCAGTACAGCAAGCAGACAGGGTGTTTTGATTATTGGGAAGTTCAAACGGGACTTGATTGCTGATTGGGTAACACAGTAGTATGATTGATTTCCTTGTGGTTTTGCAAGGAGATCATATATTAATTTTGCATTTCTATGTATGCTTTTAGGCATCAGGCCAAATGAAACTAATCAGAGGCATGAATTAAAGTAGTTAATGTGGGTTGAAATGCACGGATCTGGAAAAAAATGAGACAACTTAAAAATGGAATATAATCAAGAGGAAGATGGACGATCACAAGCCATCAAACCAAGCAGAACTGCTTGAATTTTTGCACCAGGAGTGGCATAAAGTTATCCAAAAGCAGTGTGTAAGACTGGTGGAGGAGAACATGCCAAGATGCATGAAAACTGTAATTAAAAAACAGGGTTATTCCACCAAATATTGATTTCTGAACTCTTAATAAAACTTTATGAATGTGAACTGAATATGAAAGACTTTGAGTTAAAGAGGACGAGAAAAAATATGATCTGTTTCTGGCTGCACTGTTTGGCTTGTAAGCGCTGCATTGTTGCTTGGTTACCTGTATGTGGCGAAGTAATGCATGAGCTTCGGTTACAGTGCATTACCGGCAGATAACGTCACTCATAAAACGCCTCTCAGCCAATCACATTGCAGGGTCGGAACTAACTGTGGTATAATAAACTGTATAATGCAACTGCCTTTACTACTATTGATGTGTGGTGCTTCCATGCTTTTGCAATCTGAACTCTAGATTAGCGAGGCTCTGTAGGAAATCTGTCGGACTTGTGAAGAGGTTCCAGTTGAAATGTTCTACTTGGATCTCAGGAATTACAACATCCGGGCTGAAATGGAATGCAACATAAAGCTAAGGAGACATGCTTAAGATAAATGGACGCTGAGGTCTTTGGGGTCTCAGAACTGTTCATGACTCGGAAGCTTGTACTTTTAGATCAGTTACATCTGGCAGTGAGACGATTTACTGGATCTTCGGGTTAAATCTTTGGGGCGCTCGTGTCTTTGCAGGTGGAGGATCAGTGAATCAGATAAACGCACAGTAACCATGAAAAATGTCTTTTTACATTTAAAGAGAAAAGGTCGAGCCTTGTTTTCACACTATCACACTGCGGAATCTTTTTTCTTTTGGGTGTCTTCTTGTGAAATGCTTCCAGTTGTAGGCTTCTAGTTTTCCATTGCTTGATGGATGCTACTCCTGCGTTCACACTGGAGAGCGACAAAGCGACAGGCGATTCATTTCCTATGGCAGGGCGCGATTTGTCGCCACAACAGGCGAGAGGTGACTAGCGACAAAGCGGCTGAGCGACAAGCGACACGGAGTTGGAATTTTCTCAACTTTATGCAAATTAATTATGACGCGGTGAAGTGACATTTTAACCCCATTGGCTTCTAGTTTTTTTTTTGAGCCTATCACATGAAAGGCGGTCAAAGGTCGTCAAGTTTTTGCTCTATGAACATTTGGTTCATTTTCACATTTCCTTAGCAAGCTCTGGAGTCATAGCTACAGAATAAAGTGGGCAAGCAATTTTTTATATTTATACCATATTTACCCTCCAAAATGTATATATTTTTAAGCGAGAAAAAAAAAAATATATATATATATATATGTATATTGTCTTTTGTCTATTTCAATTGTCTATTGTCTGTTACTGTGTATTTCCTATACCCTGTTTTGATGCTGCTGGAATCCTAATTTCCCTGAGGGAACCTTTTAGGGATCAATAAACATCTATCTATCTATCCATCCATCCATCTATCCATCCATCCATCTATTTGTCTAAACTTTCACCATGTCTTATTATTATTTCAGATCTTAATTTACTTATAAAGCACATATTTAATACGAACACACATTTAATAAATATTTTTAGGGCCGTTAAAGCAATATCGTTTTTTTGTGCCTTTTTTCTTGTCTGGCTGGACCATGATACACGCACGCGTCGAGCTTTGACACGCCTACAACAAGCGCAACAAGCGCGGGGCGAAACCAGCGACTCGTTGCGTTCTAGTGTGAAAGGTTAGAGTCAATTGGTTGACATACAACCATTGATGCTCTCTCTCTCTTTCTATCTGTGTGTGTGGGCTGCAATGACCACATGCAACACTTAACCACAAGAGATGCTCACACCAACTGCAGAAGCTCTGTGGGAAAGACAGCTCAACATGCCGCTGCAGAATGTCAGCAATGTGAGTGGGTGCTGCTCCTTTGCTCCCTACAGAATTAATCCAGCTCTGTCAATTAAAGACCTTGTTGTTGTGAAGCATAGAGATCAGAAGGGTTAAGAGATGCAAAGCTTATTTATCAGACTATAAAATGTGACGGAAGCAGTCCGCTGCTTATATACTGAGATTCTAAAAGGAATCATAGGGCAGTAGTATGTAAATTAATCTAGGGACAGCTTGGGAATGCCTGATAGTGGGTGCCAGATGGATGGGGCGTTCCATTTCTGAACATGCCTTGATCCACAGTGTCACATGTGTGCTGGGAATACATCATCGAAGGCATTACCACCCACAGTAAACAGCACAGTGGATGGTAAAGATTGTGACTGGTGGCGTCTGGCTGGAATTGTCCATGCGTACAGTCAAACAACTCACAATCAAATATCACCTCTATTTTCAGTGCAGGCAGAGTTGCCAGGTTCAGGGTTTTCCCGCCAAATTGGGCTTGTTTGCAAATCCAGTCGCGGGTGAAAATTCAAGGGTGGCGGGATGCATTTTTTGGCTACTTTTAACAAAAAAATAAAAAAAATGGGTATTAAAGTAAAAATAATTTCTTAACTAATTATGTTACTATTAAATGTTCTTGACTGGGATATAAACTGTTATAAAATAACTAATAAAACAAAACACTAAAGTTACAAAATTATTAATGAAAGATAAATATCAATACTGATAATAAATCCCTTATAAACAAAATACTAAGTCGTACACTCATAGTTGTTTTGTCATTTGCTTCAAACGTCTGACAGACATATATTTTGGGCTAGTTAAGCTTCTAAAGGCCCGCCCTTTAGAAGCTTTTTAGACTGACTTTGGGCTGGATATTTTTGTTGGACCTGGCAACCCTGAGTGCAGGAGCCCCCACATACAGATGCATCTCAAAAAATTGAATATCATTAAAACGATACTTTAGTTCAGTAATTCTGTTCAAAATATGAAAAGTCCTGCTGGAAAATGAAATCTGCATCTCCATAAAAGTTGTTCTCAGCAGAGGGAAGCATGAAGTGCTGTAAGATTTTCTGGGAAAACACTGCACTGATTTTAGACTTGATAGAACACAGTGGATCAACACCAGCAGATGTTGAGACATGTCTCTCCAAACCAACACTGATTGTGGAAACTTCACACTAGACCAGTTTTCAAGCAGTTTTCAATGATATTCTAGTTTCTTGAGATGCACCTGTACATATTGTATCCCCTAGGTCAGTGTAGTGCCCTTTAGCTTACATGGGTCATGGCAAAAGTCATGGGACAGTAGTATGGGACAGACTGGGGATCACTGACAGACAGTGCATGCCAGATGGAATGGCTGTGACAGGTTTAACTTGTTGACTGGAAATATATTAAATAAAGCATTACCACTCAGAGTGGACAGCTCAGTGGGTGGTAAGCATAGTGACCGGCGGCATCTGGCTAGAATTGTCCATGCATACAGACAAGGTACCTATTCAGTTCAGGAGGCCACACATACACATATCCCACAGTTGAGCTCACCGTTTTTTAGCTTTCTTGGGACATGGCCAAAGTCAGTCAGTCAGTTCACAATTCAGAAGGTAGATAGATGTCTTGGCTTCTTCTGACCTGTTGATTAGATTAGTGATCTCTTCTAAAATAGAAGCATAAAAACATAACTGGTACAGAACAACCAACAGCAAAAGGCCTGCCACATCATGCCCAACGACAAGCATCATTCCATCAAAGCATCAGTGCCCATATTGAACTGCACTGTTTGACTTGATTATGAGTTAAATTTTAGATTTAGCGTAACTCACAAACTTACTAACTCCTTTTTTAAAGGTCCTTTACACTGACCTTTGGTAGAAGATCACTACAGTAAGGTTGGGTCTTAGACATTCCAGAGTCTTTAGATACGGGAGGGTCTCCAGATCCCAGGCCTGAAGCAGGGTGTTGGAATGGTTATGGGCTGCAGGTAGAGAAGTTGTCATCAGCTCAACCCTGTTGCCAGATCTACACCAGGTGATGGAATTCTGAGCTCAGATAAGCCATGACTCATTTGCTCTGTGCACTTGATAAAAGAAAGAGCAGTTGTTTAACCACTTAGACCCTGTAGGCCCACTTTAATACTTACATAACTACATTATTGTTTCAAAAAACGTCAGTTTTATAGGCCTTAACATAGGAACTGGTTGGATTTAACAAGCTGAACTAATTTAAACAGTAACTTTAACTGTAGAATTAGAATTCGTAACTGAATAATAAACCTAGAGGTATAGATTTAAGGACAAAAAAGATCAGTTTTGCTTTAGCATAGTGATAAATAGTCAACCATGGTGTTCTACAAAGCTTTATTCCTACAGATTTAGAGACAAGTAAAAAAAAAAGCTACAAAAAATGAACAAACAAAGTTTGATACTATTTTTTATTATTTATTTTTTTCTGTACAACACAATTTTATTAATACACTGATATACTGAATACAAAAGTAATGGAACAACAATAGTTGTAAACTGTAAACTGACCATGCAGTGTTACCTCAAAGGCTGGCTTGAGAACATCCACACCTGTATAAGTTGTGAGGTGTTATCTAGTTATCTTGTGAATGAGGCTAAACACTGGCCAGCATGAATGCAAAATTCAGGTTTCAAAGCTGTGTATACATATAACTATCTCTATCTGCAGTGTAATGTGTGCAATAGGGAGACATCAATAGGTGCTTGCTATCAGCAGCCGGAGTCTGAGAGAGCGCAATTGGCCTTGCTTTCTCTGGGTGGGTAGATACAGTAGATGGCGCTCTTTCCCCTTATCATTCCTAATGTAATATCGGTCTTGGTCAGTGGGTTGGGTAATTGGTCTTCCAAATTGCTGAGGTAAAAAAAGACATGCAACACCAGCAAGTCAAGATAGTTGATCATACATAAACGTCTGTTTATTGTATACAGGGGTTGGCCAATGAAACTGAAACACCTGTCATTTAAGTGTGGGAGGTTTCATGGCTAAATTGGAGCAGCCTTGTGGCCAATTATCTTCATTAATTGCACATTATTGCATCAGTAAGAGCAGTAAGAGTGTGAAGGTTCAGTTAGCAGGGTACAAGCACAGTTTTGCTCAAAATATTGCAATGCACACAACATTATGGGTGACATACCAGAGTTCAAAAGAGGACAAATTGTTGGTGCACGTCTTGCTGGAGCATCTGTGACGAAGACAGCAAGTCTTTGTGATGTATCAAGAGCCACGGTATCCAGGGTTATGTCAGCATACCACCAAGAAGGACCAACCACATCCAACAGGATTAACTGTGGACGCTGTAAGAGGAAACTATCTGAAAGGGATGTTCGGGTGCTAACCCGATGGTATCCAGAAAACACCAGGTGTTTCAGTTTCATTGTCCAACCCCTGTCTGTACATTAGCTTCTGTGGAACATGGCAAAAGTCACGGGACACAGTGCTGCTTCTTGTCCCCATAACTTTTGGCACGTCAGTAGTTGCATGTACTTCCTCCTGTCCTGTAAACTGAAGAAACGAAGGTGTTCAGTGACTCAGGCTGGTGAGGGATGGAGGGGTGTGAACAGAGCTGCTTGATGACAGGAGAAGATCTATGAACGTATTTTAACCAGAGGCAAAGCTTCGCAATGTTTCAAAATCATTTTTTTAAAACACATTTCTCAGTGTGTTTGAAATTGTGAGAGCGTGTAGCTAATATTTTACGGGAAGAGAATGAAAGTTTCCCTCTTATCAGTGTTCCTGTCGATAGCGCCCGCTCCAGCTGTTGTGTTTACGGTTCATTTAGCCACGCTGATCCTTGCGGTGGGAGAGAGCGAGAGCTTTCAGAGCGTTTATGTGTTTTGCACACCCACATCCTCAGCTGAAACAACATCTTTCAGTAGGAAGTATTTTCAATCAAATCAAACGCGAGAGCCAATCATTCCTGGGCTGTTTCTCGCGGCCCCGGCTAAGTTCAAAACATCCTGTTGATGTTCTAAAATAAAGGAGCACTCTAAATAGCGTTAATCTTGCTTAATGTAGCCATCAGAGAAGAATCTGGAACGTGTACTGCTATTTTGGATCAGTTTAAAAGAATGCAGAAAAATGAGAGAACTTTTTTCCAGTCAAAACAAGCTGCTGCTCATTAGGGCTTAGATCGGGCCCAAAAAAATCCAGCCCGACCGGACACGGCCCGAGCCTGTGCACGTTCTGCCCGAGTCATCATGAGCCCAAGCCCAATTTAAACTTAAGTTTATTTAGTAAGTAGAGCGTTAAAACTTAAAACTTGAGCTTTTTAAAAACATTTCCTGGGTGTTTAAATAAGCAAAATCTGATCAGAATGAGGTTTAATTAACATTGCAACACTGAAGAAGCATAGACCTACTGTATTATTTAAGATTTTTTTTTTTTTTTTTAACAGCTACACACAAAACTGAAGTCAAGTGCATAATTTGGACAAGCAGAGCTGGGTGTTCCTAACATTCTAACTCGCGCAACTTTTTTTTAAACACATTTTGATTTGTTTCTGTGCTATATTGTGATTATTACGTCTATATAGCTTCATATAAAATGAAAATAGCATAAAAAAAAATATCAAAATGATCTGTGATGTAGGTGTCTGTTTTTTAGTAACTTAAAACTTTAGCTTTTTTAAAAACATTTCCTGGGTGTTTGAATAAGCAAAATCTGTTCAAAATGATGTTTAATTTAATATTACAACACTGAAGAAGCATAGACCTACTGTATTATTTAAGAAAAATGTTTTTTTTTTTTTTTTTTTTTTTTTTTAAGTGGAGCTGCATGATTATAACATTCTAACTTGTGCAACTTTTTTTAAAAACACATTTTGATTTGTTACTGTGCTATATTGTGATTATCATGCCTATATAGCATTATATAAAATAAAAAAAAATGGCGTTAAAAACAAACGTCTACATCACAGACCATTTTTTTGAGCCTGACCCGACCCCGCCCAAGGAAAGGGGAAGGAAATCTCAGCCTCGGCATCAGATTGGGCTCGGGCTCGGGCAGAGAATCTAAACTCTACTGCTCGTAGATCTGTCCTAGTATTTTTTATTTTTTTATTTTACCAGTTTTATTTTTTATTTTATTGTATTTTTTAAATATACGTTGGGGGGTTCAGGGTTGGAGAGATTGGGAAGTGAGATGCAGGAGTGGGTACAAAAGAGGAATAAAAAAACTAAAGAGAGAGGGAAAAAAGCTAATTTAGCAGCTTTAGCATTAGCTAAGACATTAAACTAGAGTTCTAAACAAAAATCTAACATCAGCATTGCTACTCTAAGAGCACCAGAGCTGTGAGAATTTAGATTAGGTACCCGTGAAGATTGATACCTCGATTTATTCAATATAAAAGTAGCTGAGAGGCACATATCTATATATATATATTAGTATTTCTAAGCAGTAGCAGGAAGCTGATCTACTCCAGACTGTGGAGAATCACTGTGGATGCCTTGTCTTTACCATACTTTTACTGAAGTGGAATTTGTACACTGCCAATCAAGCTTATAAATGTGACTTACAGGGCTGAGTTGTTTATGTCCCACCAATTTGCTTTTACTGCACAGCTATAACTAACAGAAGTGCTACATTGGAAGTGCTAGATTTACACCATGTTATGATTCCAGATTTCTGAGCTTTCAGGTAATGGATTTACCAAAGATTTCCCCAGAAGAAAGAAAGAATCTGAAGATAAACACTTCACAAGAATGTTGTTTGTGAATTCAGATCATACCATCAGTCTGTGATGTAAGAGAGGAGGCTGTAAGAGAGGACGAAGAACTCTGAAGAGAATGTTGGGCAGATGTTTTGATGTTTTGAAGACTTTTCCTAACCATATTACCAGGTAGTGATTGAGTTTACAGCGGATTGGATTGGGAGAAGGAGGACATTTAGACCTTCCTAACTGTTTTTTTTTTTTTTTTTTACAGAAAAAAACTTTTATTATTTTCTTTAGACACTTTTTGTAGTTTGTCTCTATTGTTTTTAGTAATTTAGCCATTAGTGTGGCACAGCTTGTCATAAACAATGCCTGAAACATTTATATATTTACATTATTTGTTATAAAAGTGAAGGAGATCACTGGTTCGAATCCCTGTCATGCAGCTTTCCATCAGCTGTCAGAGCCGTGAAAGAGCCCAATAGGCCTTGCTCTCTCTGGGTGGGTAGATGGCACTCTTTCATCTCATCACTCCAAAGGGTGATGTCGATTAGCACAAGGTGCCTGTGAGCTGATGTATCAAAAAAGAGTTGCTGCGCTTTCCTCTGAATGCGTGCTGTGATGCTACTTAGCAGTTTGAGAAGAGGCAGTGGCTGACTTCACATGTATCAGAGGAGGCATGTGCTAGTCTTTACCCTCCTGGTGTTGGAGCATTACTAGTGATAGGGGGGGGGGGGGGGGGGGCTTCCTAATGACTAGTTGGCCTTGTTAATGAGGTAAAATTCTGATAAAAAAGAAGATAAAAACAGTAAACAAGAACTAGAATTGACAGTGGAAGAATACAAGAAAATATCTCCAACCTTAATGTTGTTAAATTAGACATACGTTTGAATATTTATTTTTTATATTTTAACTAATGTTTTTAAAGGCTTTCACCACCTAAGTGTATGATGAGTGTGAGTTTTCAAGAATATCCTTTTTTCATATATATATATATTTTTTTTTTTAATAAGAGATTGTTAATAAGGTTTTGAGCACTAATGATTCATTTAATAAATGTAATATTTAATCAAAAAAAAGAAGAAGATCTAATTTTTTTTATTCTTTTTTTTATTTGTATTTTTTTTTGGATCTGGTCCCAGTTGTTTAAAGCAATTTTTTGGGTGGACAAAAGGTTTAAATCTGTTATTATACATTATTAGTTAGAAGTAACACAATCTGCTTTTATTTACATATTCTTGGTCTGCAGTCGTAAGTCGTGACCTTACTTAGCTGAGTGATGTGAATGGACGCTTGTGTGATCCGGCTTGGGCGCGCTCATCTTCATATCCAGATCTGCTGTAAAACAGTTCATCTTAATGTTCTAATCACGACTGGACGACTGATTATCCTCCTCCATCCTGTTTATGGAGCACAGTGGCCGTTTGTTGGTGGCAGGCGCAGGGATTGGTCACGGCAGAGTTCGGAGCTCTAATCCTATTAGACTGGCCCTCAGCAGATCATGGGTTCCTGTAGAGCAAATCGTCTTTAAACAGCACTGACTTCCCAGTGACTTCCCAATCCCTCACTTCCCAATCCCTCACTTCCCAATCCCTCACTTCCCAATCCCTCACTTCCCAATCCCTCACTTCCCAAGTCTTCGTTTATAGAGTAGTAGACGTGGTAGATGATGACTGAACGTTGTGTATATGAGTCTGTGAGGAGGATTAATGTCTTTATACTCATTTTGGTGGTGCATTGTTTCGTATTTAGCCAGTGGAAATGGGTGATTTTACAAGGGTTGTGTCCCAATTGTGTATTACTCACTAGTACTATAAGGCATATGCTTATAAATATGTTATTGACTTATCATACACTGACTATATGGACATGAATTCAATAATGTACATTGCTGGTACTGTATGTTGACCTTGGAAATACCTGTTATGTGTATCTTAGCAAAGTGAGTATTTTACTATAAATGATCTGATATATCATCAGTTTCTTTCTTTGTTATTTTTGTTTAGGTATAATTCATTTAATTGCATTATTGTTGTGTTAGCAATGTTATGTTATGTTAAGTTATGTTCCCACTATGTCAGTACTAAGTGGTCATAATAGGACAATGATATTGCTTAGCAAAAATATTTCTGGAACAATATATTGTCCTTTTTTTGTGACAGGCCTACATATACTATATATACAAATCTTAACAGTGCATGTTTGACGGGTTAATACACAAAATATTAATGTAATAACTCATTTAGTACTTACAGGAAGTGATAAAACATGGCTATGCTAGCATAAATCACTACAAGTTCTCCTGATACTGCGGTTCCTGAATTATTCATAATTGTTTTTCCCAATATTTTTCCAGATAGTAGTTGGATAATAGTGGTTATAAGAAAAAAACTACTGAATTTTTCTGTAAAGCTAAGCTCATTTAAGTAAACAAAAGAGTAATTCTTAAAATTCATTTTTTTTAGACGAGCTAGACAAGTCAAACGAGTGCTGGATGTTAATCTATACATATTTATCTCCTGAAAACTGTTTATTTGGATGAATTAAGCACTTCCATTTGTTTACAAAGGTTTTCACTAAAGCTGGAGCATCAGCATTAGCAGCTAACCACTAAGGGTAATGCTAAAGCTGCTCCAGCAGTGCTAGCCGGGGTTAGCAGCAGGCTACAGTGCTATATAATATTCACCTCTGAACGGCGAAAGAGCTAGCGCTTAGCATATTTAGCAGATAATGCTGATTCTGCTCCAGCAGTGCTCGCCGGGGTTAGCAGCAGGCTATAGACCGATTATACTCACCTCTGAACAGCCAAAGAGCTAGCACGTAGCACTGTTAGCGGCTAATGCTAATAACTGGTGGAGAACTGAACTGAATAAACTCCTGTATAACACTGTACTTCAGCAGAGTAGCTTTACTGCTCCTTATTATCTGACTGGTAAAATTCATACATAAGGTGCTCTGATGATTTTAGATAAAATTAAAGGATTTAAAGTGCGCTTTATTGTGCGTACAAAATACGGTATGTATCTTGAATATTTGAGGATACTCAACTTTTACTGACACTTTTATCTAAACTGCATACTTCATACTCAAAAAAATAAATAAAAAAAGAGTAAGTATTAGTAATGAAGAAGTGATTGGGACGCACCCATCATTTCAACATCTGCCCAGTGGGATTAAACCTGTTCATTGTTCATGTGTATCACGTATCATATGAGAATCAGTGTAAGCTGTTGATTCATCTACAGTTTCAGTGTTTTTCATGACTTCCAGAGAAGATCTCAGCCCTTGGCTTATTGTGTAATGCGTTCTGCACGGCGCTACGGACTATACTGAGTGATCCTAATGCATTTTTGTTTTTCTTCCAGGTATCCTCTTCCTGCGTTCCTGCAGCGAACTACGAACTGGTAAGAACATCTCAGCGATGGATTTGTCATTCTGATTTGATTGCTGTTTTTCTAGAAGATTACTTGTTACGTGATGCTCCTCAGTAAATCGGTTGGATATCAGGGACTGCCTGTTTTGGAGATCAGCGGGAATCGGCCCACGTTCATATTCATAGAAGGAATTAAAGAGCGAAATCTGAAAGAGTCCACTCTCAGCAAGGCCAGATAAGCCTGGGGGGATAGCGAAGAATAAACGATAGCATACAGATCTTTCCCTTTTTTGGTCGGAACTGTGTTTTCCGTCTCAGCGGGATTTTTTTGTTTTTTTCTCCCGCTTTGCTCTTCAGATACATTTATTTTCTCTCCTGGCATTGAGCGCGTCCTCCGAGAGCATTACCTTTTCTGCACTTCCAACGTCTAACTTTCACATCATGTTCTCTGTGTTCTCAGAATCCGTGTAGCTTTTAGTGTTTGACACAAATCAAACCTAATCGTTTTCCCGATGTCAGAAAGATTTCCACCTCTTTTCCTTCTTCAGCTATTCGTAGAAGTTGTTTTGAAGTTTGAAGTCAGGTAGATAGGTATGCAGCACGGCCGTGTACCTGCCCAGAGCAGCCGGAGCTGCCGGAGCAGACAGAGCAGCCCCTCAGGCAGCAGATGAAGTCATTCGATTTAGACTCCATTAAAACATTGATGAGGTGAGCTGTAAAACTCACCAGCGCTGTTGTTCCAGAGAAGACGAGAGGAGAAAACAAATAAACAACCTGAACCAGAGCTTCTTCTGCTGCTGGAGCGCTATAAAGAAACCTGACTCTGACTCTGCTGAACGTAGAAAATAAACATAGCTCGCAAAGAAAAGTGCTGCTTATACTGATGATAGAAAACAGCTGTAAAAGAGTGAGACTGAAAGAGTGAAACTGCAATATTGATGCAGTAAAGGTTTACTTGAGCAGTGGTCGTAACTAACTACTTTAATGGAGGGCTACATGCATTCTGGCACAATGCCAGCACTAGGGTTACATTTTTTAATAGTTCATTCTTTTTTTTTTCATAGTTAAATTAGTCAATGCCTAGTTAATTTATTGTTGCTGCATTGACTTTTATGTTTGTCATCAAGGAGTAAGTCAAGTCAAGTAGTTTTATTGTCTATATGTCAGCTGCGTCAGGACAAGGTGAGACAAGTGCTAATTAAAATACACAGGTTATTCTATTGAAAACACAGATCCCAATGGGATTGGTGTACACAGGACAACTAGTAAACAACAGGGCAGCAATAAATAGCAACATACCATGACGTAGATCCAAAACCAGAGTAAAAAAAAAAAAAGAGGCAATCAGGCAAGAGAGTAGTCAAGGAGGAAAGCAAGGTCGGTAACTAAAGATCCACATCAAAACTAGAAACTAAAACTAGTAGTTTTAGTAAACTAAAAGCAGAATAGGGTCGATAACAGGAAGGCAGGAAAGCAAGAAAAGCGCAGTGTAACAGAGCTAGAACACTAGATAAAACTCGGCAAGGAGCAAAGGAAACAGAGGGCTATTTATACAGGTGAACACAGGTGTGGGAAATAAACGATCAGAAGGTGGGCGAGGCTGAACGTGTTAAGTCGAGTCACGTGTTAAGCCGAGTCATTGTAGTTCATGGGCTGAGAATGCTGGGAAATGGAGTCTTTAGGAGAACAACTGCCCTGAATGGGCAGACTGACAGCGTCTTTTATTTTGGCCTGACTTATTAGATTTTGCTATTTATAGGCATATGTTTGAGTAAAATTAACATTGTTTTTTTATTCTATAAACTACAGACAACATTCCTCCCAAATTTCAAATATTTTTTTTTGTCATTTAGAGCATTTATTGGCAAAACATGAAAAATGGCTGAAATAACAAAAAATATATATGCAGAGCTATATATTCAGACCTAAATTAATGCAAAGAAAACAAGTTCATATTCATAAAGTTATAAGAGTTCAGAAATCAATATTTGGTGGAATAACCCTGTTTTTTAATCACAGTTTTTAATGCATCTTGCCATGTTCTCCTCCACCAGTCTTACACACTGCTTTTGGATAACTTTAGGACACTCCTGGATCAAATATTCAATTCAAGCAGTTCAGCTTGGTGGTTTGGTGGTGATTATATTCCAGAGGTTTTCAATTTGGTAAAATCAGAGAAACGCATCACTTTTTAAGTGGTCTCTTATTTTTTTGTCCCGAGCTGTATGTATCATAATGTAGCCTATAGTATTAGTATGAGTGTTTCTAATTCCTGTTGTCGATAATTTGAATGTTGGGCCTGGAGCTCCTCCACTGCTGCAGATTCTGTCCTTTTCTGGAGTTTGGAGCTAAAACTGTGTTTTCTCCTGAACAAACAATACTTCTGCAAGAGTCTACATCCTTGTAACATTTTCATCATTGGGAAAAGAGTGGATTCCTGCTGAATGACGTGGTGTTGGTGGAATCAGCAGCGGTGTGAGGCCTGCTTTGCTGGAGACCTGGCTGCTCCTTACTCCTTGTTTGGTGAATTCCTGAGTGCTGAGGGGATGGATGGGCTGGAAGTTGTATGAAGCTGCGATTTACACACACTGAAACATGTAACTGTTAACCTCTCTCACTTAGCTGTGGATTTGATGGCCGGATGGAAAAACGCACCATTAGCAAAAGAAGGATACATCAGTTATAATTAGAAAACAGTGCAAACTGCAGATGTCATGAATAAGGAATTTGTTGATGGTCTGCTCAGAGATTGAGTGACGTAACTTTGTTATATTAGTAGAAATAGTAAGACATTTTGAGGTTTTATTTAATACAGTGGTTCATAAACATTTACATCAAGGTGGTACACCACCAAGTAAATGTTTTAAATGGATCAAAAGCAAAAGATTTTTAATGCAAATGCATTTGGGTACCATGGGATGACCATGGGATGATCTTTGGGCCTTAAGAATTTGCCTGTTTCATTGGACATTGGCCCTTTATGTCTCGAAAATGAATAAAATTTTAGTCATTTCAACATAAAGAAAGTCATTTTGCCAGATAGAAAATGGAGTATTCATTTTAATAGCATTATTTTATTGTATTTGACATTAACATCAAGATATCCAACAGCGTTATCACACTTTGCATTTTTTCGTCCATATCATTCACCCCTACTTTGCTTGCAAATGTTTTTAGGTGGCACTTTTTTGAGTTTTCAGTTTAAATGTGTTTGAAACACGGTTTAAAATGTTTGAGTATCACTGATCTAATATATTGTGTCCAATAGGCCAACATAAAATAGTCAGTGTTCAGTCAATTTACTATACAGCTCTGGAAATAAATAAAACAAGTTTCTTTGATTTTACCAAATTGAAAACTTCTGAAATATAATCAAGAGAAAGATGGATGATCACAAGCCATCAAACCAAACTGAACTGCTTGAATTTTTGCAGAAGGAGTAAAGGCATAAAGTTATCCAAAAGCAGTGTGTACGACTGGTGGAGGAGAACATGCCAAGATGCATGAAAAATGTGATTAAAAAACAGGGTTATTCCACCAAATATTAATTTCTCGACTCTTAAAACTCTATGTGCATGGACTTGTTTTCTTTGCATTATTTGAGGTCTGAAAGCTCTGCATCTTTTTGGTTATTTCAGCCATTTCTACATGGCAAATAAATGTGCACTTTGGCAGAAATGTTGTGTGTGGTTTATAGAATAAAACAAGAATGTTCATTTTACTCAAACATATACCTACAAATAGCAAAATCAGAGAAACTGATTCAGAAACGAAAGTAATCCCTTTTTTCAGACTTGTATATAAGCATTTTTAGTGCATGCTTTGTCCAGATTCCTGATGTAGACACAATTGGGCTGTTGAGCAGTGGAACTGTGTTCTTTGAAGTGATGGAACTCCACACAGTACCATTGGAGTATAGTAGAGTATTATAGTAAACCAGATCTAATAATTCAACATCAGTACCCAGTCTCAGCAATGTTGATTAGGCTTAATTTTCCAACCCTAAAAGCATTGTTCCATCTTCTAGTGAAATTTCTTTCATTGAGCCTAATGAACAAACACCATTAATTTGAGAAGAACAAGAATCTACAGATGTTTCTACAGCCCACCAGATCTTCTGAACTTTAGTTTTTTGCATCTCTTTCTCTCATCTGTCAGTGTTCTATAGTACAGTGGTCAGTCAGTAAGCATGACCTGGATGCAGAATCTACTGAAATTACAGCTCATTGTCTTTGATGTTATGTTCTGATGGAAATATAGTCGTTGAGGGCTTCCAGTGGTATCTGAAGCACTTCAAGTGCTGCTGAAATCCTCAGGTGTCTGGCTCTGGTGCAGAGCGGCTGATCAGAACTCCTTGAGGACGTGCAGAGCGCGCTGTGTTGCATGCCGGTATTCACAGACGATGCCAGGCCACATTCCACAGACGTGCCCTCATGTTGGCCAGCCAGGACACTGCGTTGGCCCACACAGAGAGGCGGGTGGGGGTAGTGAAAGAGGGGAGAAGGTGATGGAGGGCGAGATAGAGAGAGAGATAAAGATTAGCAAAGTGAAAGAGAATTATAGGGCACATTAAAGGTTTGAGGACAGAGACGTACACATCTTTTGAAATATCAATTGTTATATATTTTAGGTCACATTTTGTCGTAATTGTTGTAATTGCACTGTATGATCTACAGAGAAGTTAATTTGCTAATTATAGAAATGCTTTGCAATAGTGTTGTGCGGTATTGTCCTGCACACATCACCAAAGTTACATAGTGCAGTTAGCAGCATACTACAAGTAGAAAGTAGCAATGATAGCAGCACAGTGGAGCATCACAATGAGATATGAAGCTGTAATTTTAGGGTAAAACTGAAAGTTGTGAGTCTACTGAGTCTACTTACTGTCAAGGCTTCCAGGTGTATCTCAGCATCACTCTTGTAAATGATCTGCATGTTTATTGGCTGTACCGCTGCATTAAGGTGCTGCATTAAGGCACCATTAAGGCATCAGCATCGCAGCACATAAAAACGCACTCGGGATGAGAGCCAGCGCATTGCTTTCTAATGACTCCTGAGTGCAGGGCAAAGATGGGCAAGATCATTTCAATTAGGAGACTGTTTATAGCCTCACATACTCATGTGATTGGCCGTGCTACATTCTGTATACAAGCTAGAGCCAAGTTCTCTGTAATGATATGTGATTGTTATCTCTGAGGTATGTCTGTGTCCACGTGCACAGTGTCTCCTCACACTGGCAGTGCCAGAGATCTACTTATCTACACAGAGAAGCCTGTGTCTGACTGTGTCTGACTGTGTCTGACTGTGTCTAGTAAAAATAAATTATATTAATGTAGTATACTAAGCATTATTAGGCTATAGTTCACTAAAGCGTACTTGTAGCCACATTATTAATCATTATTAATTAGTATATTTAAAGAGTGCTAAAATGGAACAACTTTTTTGTACTTTTAAATATATATATTTAAATATATTTTAAATATATATATTTTATATATATATAAATATATTAAAAATATTTTAAATATATACTTAAGTTACATTTAAACATACTACTTCATATATGTAACCCCATATTTTAAATATATTTACAGTAAAAATATAATGCAATACATTTAATGAGTGTAACAACTATAATCACTATTATACACAGAGTATATTAGAAATGTACTAAGAATTGGTGTTAAATATATATCGTCGCTGTCCAATGAAAAACTTCCAAACTTACTTCCAAAACAGCAACTTTACAGGAGAGAGAAAAAACCTTCTTAACTTTCAATGGAAGTCAATGTAAAAAGAGTTTATTTCAGGTCATTTTGAAGAGTTTCTATTGGTCCGTTCATCAAGAAATTTTGGCACAGTGTAAGGGACTGTTTGTCTGTTCAAATTATGTAGTAAACTAAAAATCGAGATAAAAAATCGAGATAAAATGGAGATAAGTGTTTTTCAGTGGACAGCGACGATATGATCTATTTAAATTAGACTACAAACATGCGTATTGTTCCTGTCTTTTATAAGAAGCACACTTCTTCTATACTTTGTTGGGTATAAAAATATATTTTAATATACTGTACTATTTAAAAAAAAATTTTTTGCATGTCACAAATTTCACTTTTTTTTCTTTTTTGTAGTAGTAATTTAATTTACCTTCTAAAAACGTTACATGATAGATACATTGTACTTTAAGTGAACTACTGTAACAGTGGTTTTTAACACACTTTGCTAAAAATGTACAAAAGTATATTTGGAAATAAGTAAAAGGTATTTTAGAAGTATACTCAATTACATTTAACTAAAAGTGTGCTTCATTGTAGTCTATTGTCTATACAATATATTGTACTTTTTTAAAAGTATGATCAAAGTTTACTTTCAAATATTTGATGAACGCATAATATTAATGTATTTTTAATATATTTTTGTATATGTACAGCATACTTAGACATTTCTTAGGATGTTTTAAGTACATTTTTTTTTTTTACCAGGGTGTGTCTGTACTGCATGCTCACATCCAACATATTTTGCATAACATTAATAGACTTTTAGTGTTTTCATTTCTATGGGAAATGCATTCATATTTGGAAGATTCTTCATAATCTGCTGGTTGGTAATCTGATTATATTATAATTTAATGTGTTCACTGTGTTTATTTCCTTTTTTTCATCACTTTACTGTCCAAAGTTGTTTTACACGCAATTTTAATGATATAAAATAATATAAAATAGTGGTAAACCCCGAGGCAACCAACATTTTCTGGGAACTGTTTGGCCTTACAACACCATCAACCAAGCCATGAACTTTTAAATGTGTCAAATAATGCATTTATAGAGTATAATAAGTTCTTATTTGGTGTATAAATAGTAAATGTGTGACTTTGGTTGGGAAAAATGCTTAGATGCAATTTAACGAGCTCATTAAAAACCCTGTTATTTAGCCTCAGAATGAAACATGCTGATTTCCCTTTTTCGGTAGTGTTTGTGGTTCTCTAGCTGAAGAGCTGTCAATGGCAAGCTAGCGCTAGTTTTAGACTTTAGTTATGCGTTTATGATTTATGCTCATTTAAAGGCTGAAACTAAATGACAAAAAATAGATTAAAACAATTAAAAAGGGAAGCTTTTGGATTATTATAAATGTTTTCATTGAACTCTGCTTTACATTTAATACATTTAATGGATCTCAATGGCAATGCACATGGTGGTTGGTGGTTTACAGTTTGTCACTTCCATGTATCAAACCAAATCATTATTTAATTATACCAAGATAAATACATATTTTTTTTATTCTAGAGTACCTTAGACATATATTTTAGGCCAATCATTGTCACAACACTTTTGTTTGTCATGCTTTTCTTGCAGTTTTCCAATTGACTCTTTCGAGTCAAACTACACTTTCAGTACCATTACCATGTCTCCTATTCCCACTCACCAGAATACTAATCATATTCACCCGTTTTTTTTTTTTTTTTTGTTATTATTATAGTTCAGTTTAACACCCTTTTTGCGAAGTATTGCCAACCACTCCAATTGCATATTGCATTACATTTATGATCATGATATCTGCACTTTTTATCTGCTTTAGTTACTGTATTGTTTGTGCACTCTGTTCTTGCAGTTTTAAATGCCATCTGGTTTGGAGTGCTTTAGGCATCATTCATCTTATTTGTGCTAATAATGTTCTATGAGGGAGGCACTGAACGTTTCTTCATATACATCTGCTTCCCATCAGTGGCATTCTGTATGCTTTTCTATAATGGAGCATTTCTAACCACTGTAAAAGACTTCATTTTATGACTTTTTATTTTATTTATTTTCATGTTGCCATGTGAATTTGTGGATTTCTTCTTTAAGAAGAGGAACTCAAATGTGGCCAAGCTTAAAGTTTCGAATTGGCACTTTTACCATGGCGAGATTTATTAGCTTTTCATCCATTAGCAACCAGGGATACATAATAAATACTATATACCATCATTACAACGTATGTATGTGCAGCTTACGGGAGCAAAGAGGCCTAATAAAAAGTAGGAATGTAGGTTTTAAATGTTTTCCCATGTGTGTGTTGAAGTCTGATCCAAGTTTTCTTTTTTTTGTTCCCCTCCCTCTCTCTTTCTATCTCCCACACACACACACAGATACACACACACACTTGTTTAAACACTGCTATGTTACTAATTCATTGGAGTGTTACTGTATGTTGGCCATAATAGGCCAAAAAGCGAGTGCAGTGCATTCCTGCAGCCGGGTGACAGTGAGCAGAGCAGCGTGACTCCGTGCAGGATCACCAGAGTGTGTGTTTATGCTCAGAGCTCAGAGCCTGTAGTCCAGGGGTGTCCAAACTTTTTTTGTTGGGGGCCAGAAAGAGATATATATTTGAAGTCACGGGCGACAGACTCTGTAATAAAACAAATAATGAAATATACCACTTTAAATAATACATTTTCCTGATTGCTTTCATTTACACACCATTTTACTTGACTTACTATCTTTATCTTTGACAGTGTTGTGTAAACTAAGATTTTTCAAATTGATGTTTAATTTCATGATGTCTCTTAATATTAAACTCCTTAATTACGGCAACTTTTAGACTCTTTGCCCCATTTTTCTGCGCTAGAAATGCGCACTCTCTCCGCTTTTAGACTCTTTGCCCCATTTTTCTGCGCTAGAAATGCGCACTCTCTCCGCTTTTAGACTCTTTGCCCCATTTTTTCTGCGCTAGAAATGCGCACTCTCTCCGCTTTTAGACTCTTTGCCCTGTTTTTCAGCGCTAGAAATGCGCACTCTCTCCGCTATTAGACTCTTTGGCCCGATTTTCTGCGCTAGAAATGCGCACTCTCTCCGCTTTCAGACTCTTTGGTCCGTTTTTCTGCGCTATAAATGCGCACTCTCTCCGCTTTTAGATTCTTTGGCCCGTTTTTCTGAACTAGAAATGCGCACCCTCTCCGCTTTTAGACTCTTTGCCCCGTTTTTTCTGCGCTAGAAATGCGCACCCTCTCCGCTTTTAGACTCTTTGGCCCGATTTTCTGCTCTAGAAATGCACACCCTCTCCGCTTTTAGACTCTTTGGCCCGATTTTCTGCTCTAGAAATGTGCACTCTATTATAAAAACTTGCTTAACAGCAGGCCAACTTTCATTCTATTTCTAAAATACCTCACGGGCCGCTACAAAAAAGGAAACGGGTCGCAAATGGCCCGTGGGCCGTAGTTTGGACACCCCTGCTGTAGAGAGACCCTCACTGTCACACTGTCACTGTGCACACCCTGTTATGTAACAGAGAAGGAGGGAGAGAGGGAGGGAGGGGGAGGGCGGTGGGGGTCGCACCGGAGGGTCCGCTGTGACGTCCAGCTCGGGGTCAGAGGGTAGTTTGAGATGCTTCTGTCCACTCGTTCTCACAGCGCCGCATTCTTCAGCTGGAGAACAGGAATCTTTCAGTGCAGCTCTCCCATTCCCCCATTAGCTCACTATAAACACACACCACCACCTCCTCCACCCAGAGCCTCGGCTGCTCTGCTATTTACACCGTTTAGCTCCTGCTGCACTTTATAGGGGAGACGCAGGAGGCTTGTGAGAACTTGAGAGAGTGAGTGCAGCACCTGTTGCTGACGTATGCTTTGTTTGTGTGCCTTCATGTCTGTGTATGTCTGGCTCGTTTTTTTTTTTTGGACGTTTAAGGAAACAGAGCAAAACACGGATAACCAGCAATTCTAGATCTAACAGAACAGGTTTGGTTGGATATTTAAGGATAGGGATAAGGATAGGATTCTAGAATCCTTAATTAACTAACAGTAAGTATACTGTATATAGCAAATTGTGTAGAAACACTGTACTAAAACACTTTGTTCAAAAGGTTACATGGCAACTCAACTACTGTACATAACCAAGTCATGACTATTGACATAAACCTACATCAGTTTATAAAGGCTTGTTACAGCTAGCCCACCTAAATGAAACTAAAACCCTGCAAGTATTACAATAGACAACAGGTATTTTCCTTTTTAATGTTTTGATGCACACAACACTAATGGAGACCTGTTGTCCATCAGTATAGACCATGAACCAGCTAATGAACAGTAGATTAAAAAAAAACAGCAACTCAAACTTTAGGGCATGGAAGTCCCCTAAAACCAACAAGGAAAAATAAAAGGTTTATCTTTTTGACTAATTTTACTGTTTATTTAACTGTTTAGGCATAGTTTGTAAAAAAAAAAGAAAAGAGGTTGATATTAAATGTAATATACAAATGGTAAAGGGAAAATCAGTAATAAATGCAAGCAAATGTGTGAAATGTCCACAGGAGTCCAATTGACTAAACCCTGGATAAAGATTTCTGCACCGCCTGCTCCTCCCCAGATGCCAAGTTTTTTTGGGTTGCCAGATATCACACAAGAGCAAACAACAATGAGTCTTACTTTGTAGTTGATTGGTAAATAAATACATTTCAGGGTCCAGATCGCTATTATGCTAGTGGTTAAAGAAAAGTACTTAGATAGGGTTAGCAAACATACTGAAGCTCAGTGATTACCTGTTTAGCAAAACAATTGCAAGTTTGTCTGTTTCCATGGCTGCAGCACGTCGTTTTCAATCTACTCTTTCACAGGTTTCCAATACAATAAACTTAAAAATATATATAAATATTTGTACATATATATTACATTAGAGCCTTCTTTTGTGTGCATTACAGACAAATAACAGCATTGTTATATTCTGCCATCACTGAAACATAATTCAGGTCTGAAAGAGTTAAGGCTGCTAAGTATAATGAATGCTGATGCTTGCGTTATAAACAGGAAGTATATTACAATATAATGCCTTCACAAATATAAGGCATGTCAGTTGTCAATGCCTACTAAGGAGTGTTATTTAGACTTAAATACAGGTATATTACTGTATTATTATTACTACAAGAAATTTCAGACTTTTCGGTCAACATTTTTAGCATTCCCCAAAATGAACAAAATGTAAAAAAAAAAATTAAATAATATACTGAAATTGTTTATATATCTAAATGTTTGTTATTAAGTTGCCTGCAGAGAAATTTAATCTCATTTTTGAGATTTCCTCTCAAGTTATGTGGCCAATTGTCCTACCCATTCAGCTGCTAGCCAGCTGTTTATCCCCCATCACAAATCACCCTTTGGAGTGATGTGACAAGACAGGACACATCACCCACTTCACCCTTTGGAGTGATGTGGGGAGAAAGCGCCATCTACCCACCCGGAGAGAGCAAGGTCAGTTGTGCTCTTTCAGGGCTCTGGCAGCTGATGGCAAGCTGCATGCCTGGGATTAGAATCAGCGATCAGTGCAAACTGATTTAAATATTTTGTTATTTTAGAGCATTTCATCTTGCATGTTGGCCACCTTGTCTTGTCTTGTCTTGTGACAGTACAACTGTCGGTATATAGTATAAATAATGCAAATGTCCATAATACATTTTATAATAATGTCTCTGTGTAGATCTGCTACAAATGTAATATGTATCCTGATTCTACAGAAGGAACCTAGTATCTTAATATCTTGAGGACTTCCTATCTTGAATTTCACAGCACATGAAAGTCTTTTGAATGTTTACCTTCATTCATTAGATGTTCTTTCTCATAACAATATCCTGAACCCTGACCCAGCGCTTTGTGGGGCTGAACAGATGGGCTGAATAACATGCCCATTTTAGGTGTTCGGTGAGGGACACTTTTTACAGGAAATTCGCTCGGTCGTCCAAGCCGAGCAGCTGTGCGCTTTCTCATACAGCTCCTATACACACTGGCCTCGCTTCAGATAATCCCCCGCTCTGAATGATTACGGGGCTTTTTTTAATGGGTGATGATACGCCCCACCCCAGCCTGTAGTAATGAGCTGTTTATCATAGTGAGAGAACAGCAGACAGTGTGTCTTCTCACCAGTAGGAGGCAGCAGACAATATGGAGTGTGCAGTAGATGCTGTGAGACTTTAGAAGAAGATTTCACCCCCTTCTTCTGCTTTTAGCTTGTTTTTGTCTCAGGAGTCTGACACATACAGTACTGTGCAAAAGTTTTAGGCACCAAATTAAATTACGCTAATCCATTTATTTCAGCAACATGAGTGTTTTTATCTGAACAAACATATGAACACCACACAAGGGTTAACTGAAATTGCTGGTCCAGACAACCAGTGATTTATAAAGAAAAATCATGGAAATAATAAAGGGTGCCCCAAACTTTTTCATACCACTGTATGTAAGAACAAATATACAGTAAAACAAAGCAATGTTTTAATAGTATCAAGGCCTGTGTGTGAGTAAGTGTCTGCTCATTCTGGAAATGGAACAGCCAATATTTCCAGGCATTAGTCAGCCATGTACTGTAAAGCACATGCTCACATTAATGGACTGCTGCATTCTGGAGATTTTTTTTTTTTATTGCAGCGTAAATCAAAACTTAACTGCCGTGCACTTGAAGGCCTTTAAAATACAGTGTGTACCTGTTTCATACACTACGAAATACAAAATATTGCCGCGACGCAGCGCTTCATGATAAATGGCATCAGGTCCTCTATTCATCTGGGTTTATATAAAAAGAAAACAAACATACTGTAGCTGCAGCAGTACAGTAAATGTTAATATAAATAGTAATTAAATGCAGCACGTATACAGCAGCTAATGGGGTGCAACGAGATTCAAATTCACATTCAATATAATACATACTGAATCCGTTTCCAGGAATGTCATTAAATATGAGTATGAATAAGAAAAAACTTGCAATTAAATCACATTTTAAACTCCCACCTCGCCAGACACGACCACATGCAAATACTTTACTGGAATTCCCTGTGCAATTTGCTTTCTTTTCTTGTGGCTGATTCGTATGCAGTGACCTCAGTAATTTTACAGGCAGAGCTGACTAACATTTGGATCCACATGTCTACCAGATCAGGCAAAATCTAGCCAGATGTCAGTGGTTTGCTTCTGTAGCCTGAACTAAACAGGGCTGTACTGAGATTCCATATACAGTCAAACCACGTCTCTATAGAAACTGACATAAAAATGTAAAAGAAAAATTTCTTGCAAAAAAAAAAAAATGTTTTGGTATTATTTTAGGTTAATATTCAATTCTTTAAAGTTCTGCCCCCCCTTATAAAGCCCACAGAGATCATACTCTGTTCTGAGATCTCGAATGAATGCATGATTCATTCAATTAATTCAGTGAATATTATCATTATATTAAATTAAACATTATTCACAATCATACAGACATAATAAAACACAATTTCCTTGTTAAACATTAAATGGAAGCATAATTTTCCCCCACTGGTTCTATACCGATATTCATATATATATATATATATATATATATATATATATATATATATATATATATATATATATATATTTATATATATATATATATATATATAAGTACATTAATGCAATTTTTTCCATAAAACAGAAATGTAAAAATGTGTGTAAAATGTAAAAATAAAGTGTAAAAATGTATGATTTATTACTATTAAATTAATGTTTCCGTTTACAGTTTACAGCTCATTCACCAGTGTATTCACCGTGTAAAGAGTATATAAAACAAAACTTGTGTATTTAATTTCACGTAGCATTATTTTCCTTTAAATATCAACTACAGTATGATAAAATACTGTAGAATCATATAAAGGAGTTTCAGTGAAGTTTCTCCTACACTAAGCAGTATTAGCATTAGCCGCTAACCGCAGCGCTAGCTCTTTTTTTTCTATACAGAGGTGAGTATATTGAACTGTAGTCTGCGTGTTTACCATGTTAAAACAAGCTACATGAAACGAACAGCTAGCTGACAGCATTTACGTACAGCTAGCACTTCAGTTAGCGACTAATGCTAATGCTGCTGCTCCCAGCCTTAGTGCTGGAGAAATTTTACTGAAAACTCACTCTTAGACTAAATATTAAAAATCTAAGCTTACTGTATATAAACGGAAGCACTTTGCTCACCCAAATAAACTGCTTTTAGGAAAAAAATACGTGTAGATTAACATCCAGAGCTTGTTTGACTCCCCCAGCTTCCCCATTTGAAGGGAAACATTGCGATACCCTCGCTCACTTCGATGTAGGCATCCTTGCTAGTGTCACTTAATGCACCTTATGATCTGGTGCACCTAATGTATGAAAATAGACCAGAAAATAGATGTTCATTGATAGTGCACCTTATAATCCGTAAAATAGGGTATGTAGAAGAGCAATACCTGTATTTGCTAGTTTCTAGTTATTAGACAATCCTAGTGGGAACTTTGCAACACTTCATAAACTATATGATATTAATGTAAAACCCTGGTATATATTACTATACCACCTCAGTCCACATTCTTCTTTCTCTTTTATTTGCCATTTGTATCCAGAAAAAAAATGCCCAGACTGTATAGGGAGCTTAGGAGAAAAAATTGCAGTTTTTCACCATGCTTGTCATGACACAATGGTACAATTATATAATAACCAGAGGACACTCTGGAAGACATTCTGCATTGTTATATCACTAACAACTACTATTTATAGATTAAAATAAAATTTTAAATTAGATATTTGCTTTCATACCAGCTCAGTTGTGAGAAATGTGCCTTGGTAAACCAGTAGAGGCATGACCACATATTCTGCATAAAACATGATAACAATAAAACTCATAAGAACTACAGAACTATAATCAGATTTTATAATATAGCATATGCAGTAAACTATCAGACCTCTAACCTGATCCAAACAGACAAGAGTACACAGGAAACCTCAGTGGAGGCCAAGGCACAGACAGGGTGAAGCAAACAAAGACAGTATATTTAGTGCTGCTTGAGACGAGGCTTGAGGCCACGTTGGGAGGGGAGGATGATGAAGCCACGAGACACCAGCTAGCAGCACACACCCAGAATTTCACTCCGTGCCCAAAACTGAGCTGACCAGTAGAGCTGCATGTTGTAATATAACCACTATAACAATACGACATTTTATGGTTATAAGTATTATGAGTATCATAATTCACCTAAACCCTTTAAGTAGCGCTGTCAACTTTGTGGCTTAGGCAGATCTTATTTTCACTGGTCACTGGGTAGTGTAATGGTGAGAAGGCCAAGAGCTGCTTAGCTTAATACTGTTGTGTAATTTTCTTGTAATATTCTGCAGCAGTAGATTATTGCCACATGAATGTAATGAATGTTGTTATGATAATAAGATTTGCATTACACTGTGGCTATATTGTGTGCTATATGTACAATATAGTCTATTTAGCATGAATAATTGGCCGGAACTAGACTGATCAATGGCATTATCGACTGAGTCTTTGCAAAATTGGGGCAAATATGGTTTATACTGTGCACCTGGGGTATTGGCACAAGCAACTGGGGCCAATTGCAATATGGTTGAGCACATGCAAGTGCTGATTCCCATATTATACTGTATAGGATTCCCATATTATACTCTGCAACTGGGTCATAAGCACATGTGACATTCCCATATTCCCTTATTATACACTGCAACCGAGGCGTTAACACATACGACACTCCCATATTCCCATATTACACTTTGCTGATTCCCATATTATACTCTGCAACCGGGGCGTTAACACATACGACACTCCAATATACCCATATTATACTCTATGGGATTCCCATATTATACTCTACGGGATTCCCAGATTATACTCTGCAACCGGGGCGTTAGCACATACGACACTCCAATATACCCATATTATACTCTATGGGATTCCCATATTATACTCTGCAACCGGGGCGTTAACACATACGACACTCCAATATACCCATATTATACTCTATGGGATTCCCATATTATACTCTACGGGATTCCCAGATTATACTCTGCAACCGGGGCGTTAGCACATACGACACTCCAATATACCCATATTATACTCTATGGGATTCCCATATTATACTCTGCAACCGGGGCGTTAACACATACGACACTCCAATATACCCATATTATACTCTATGGGATTCCCATATTATACTCTACGGGATTCCCAGATTATACTCTGCAACCGGGGCGTTAGCACATACGACACTCCAATATACCCATATTATACTCTATGGGATTCCCATATTATACTCTGCAACCGGGGGCGGTAGCACATAGGACACTTCAATATACCCATATTATACTCTATGGGATTCCCATATTATACTCTATGGTATTCCCATATTATACTCTACAACCGAGGCGTTAGCACATACGACACTCCAACATACCCATATAATACTCTGTGGGATTCCCATATTATACTCTGCAACTGGGGCATTAGCACATACGACACTCCAATATACCCATATTATACTCTATGGGATTCCCATATTATACTCTACAAGTGGGGCGTTAGCGCATGTGACACTCTGCTTGGACGTAAAGCTAAATATTTGTGCCAGAATTGAGCTATGATTCGAACCAGAGCCGGAAATGGACCGTGTGATTTTTGCTATCTGGGTGTCAGTTATAAAAGTCTATCTTACATAGGAAGCCACAAGGTTATGTCTCATTTCTACCAGAAACCGGTAAAAACGTCTCAATGGTCTATGAAACTCTCCCATGGTTTTCAAATGAGCACTGCTAGGTCTTATTTTTAGCATTGGTCATTTTAAAGGAGGCTCTGTTCACTATTTTTGTGCCTTCCGTCTGGGAAACTCCCTGTACCTTTTTTTTTTTTTTTTCTTGCTTCTTTTGCTACAGGATGCTTAAGTAGGCATAATTTTGGTTCCTAAATGCAGTTAAAAGGAGGCAGTGTGCTCATGTGATGCGCCGGGTGAGTCAATACCCAGTACAGAACCACATGAGAGGTTTGGCCGTTAACTCGCTCAGTCTCTCTCTCTCTCTCTCTCTCTCTCTCTCTCTGTCTTATTTTGTTTGTTTGTTATGTTGTTTTTTGACATTTTATGACATGGAGACACTGTCAGCTCCTCCCATGTCAGACTCCATTGCCTAAGCTGTTGTTTCTGCTGAATTACTGGAACTAATTGTCAGAAAGGTGAAAGTGGACAAGCATGGACGAGGCAGTGAGTTGCAGCAACCAGCTAGACGTTTGTTGTGCAACTGCAGAAAAGATTGCTGCAAAGAAACAGGAGTACAACTGGACAGATGAGTCACGTGGGACTTGTATGGGGAGCCTAACTGGGAACCAGAAAGTATGTTTCATTTTGGTCGAAAGTGAAAAGTAAACATACTTTTTTGTTTTTTCAAGTGGTTGAAAACATGTCTTTCAACCTTTTACCCTCAACCAAAATGGAATATATAGTTGTACAAATCCACCCGGAGCCCATACCCACCTGAAACCATACCACCAAGCCCATGTTCCACCCATATGAGCCCCCACATGAGAATGTTGGCCTGGGTTGTGACCAATACTCTCTTCAACCAGCAAGCATCACTCATTATGAAACAGAATAAAGTCCTTTAGAGGAACTCCAGATGCAGTAGTAGTTTTCATGCAAGGAACCTTTTTTTGGATGAGGTTATGTTTTGAAACACTGAACCAGTCTGTGGTCTTTATCATGAGGGTCTTTATTTTGTCGTTTTTGGACCATTGGATGAAGAGTTGCTGAATAAACTCTGAAGGGATTAGGTCTTTGCGGATTTGGATGAGAAAAGCGAGAGCGAAACAAAGAAGAGCTGTTGAGGGTGAAGGAACGGTGGAGTCTGGGAGATGTTGGCAGCGTGGAGCGGGTTAAGCGGCGGAGCGCTCGGCCAGTGTGAGAAAAGGGTGAAGGAAGACTCCCAACGGCATCATCATGATGATGATCATCATCATCATCAAACGCATGACCTCACACCTCATTAACCAGCCTACGCTTTAGGCTCTCCCAAGAGCACTTTGGAGTGGCTCCCAGCTTGTTGTTTTAGTTGTTGTTTCAGAGGAACAAAAGCCAAAAGCCTTGACATATGTCTTTTTTACAAACCAACACTTTTTAAAGCTTTTTTCTAAAGGATTCTAAGAAAATTTGCCTAAGCCTAAATATAGTAAAGTCAAGTAGCAGTAAATAACTAGAGTAAGCTTCAGACTGAGAGAGAGAGAGAAAGAGAGAGTTTCCCAGACAGGGATTAGGCCTAGTCATAGACTATTTTGTTGTCTTTTCAATGGAAAATCTCTATTCAAAATGCTGTACAGTTTAACCCTCCTATTATGTTTGGGGTCAATTTGACCCCATTCCATGTTTAACGTCTTTAAACAAGCCGTTAATATCATTTTATTTACTTCATATTTGGTGATTTGTCCTAATTTAATGGGAACAACTGGGTAAACAGAGAATTAATGTGATGGTATGATTTTTGTGTACATCAGTGTTGTTTGTGGTCAGTTTGACCCCAGGCTGTTTTAGCTGTATAAAACATAAAAAAAAAAAAAAAATCAGAATTTTACACGCATTTGTGTGAAATGTAGTAAAGGTCACTTTAACATGGAATTTTATCATCTTTAAAAAAAACTTTAGAGCCCTAAAATAACATAATTATATCTGTATTAGTGCAAGAAATACTGATAGTTCATTCGATAAGGGGGCGGAGAAAACATAATTCTCATGAGATATTTCTGATATTTCTCATTTAGTGGAGGAATATATTGTTCCTACAAATATATTGATAGTTTACACAACATAGCGGTGATGCAGAGATATAAAAGGTTTATACAAATATTTTTTTACTCCAAACATAATAGATTACTATTGTTACTATTGTTGATAAAAAATATATATATATTTTCAATTCTTAAGGTTTTATATTACAAAAAGCTTTACTTCGAAATAATAAGAAGACATTAAAATACCAAAAAGATCTCTATTTTTTTATTTGGTTAAGTCAATGAGATTTTATGGTGATTTGCATATTTCTCTATAGTCGCATAACATGTATTCTGGCTGTATAAGGGGGTGGGTTGGGCGGTAGAATTTTTTTAAATGGCAATTTAAGAAATTAACAAACACATATAGCATGTGACATAAACTAGGGTAAAAATCTTAATATTATATAATAATTTTCTGTACTTTAAAATAGCTGGGGTCAAATTGACCACAAACATAAAATATGTTAGTAAATTTGAACGTAATAGGAGGGGTTAAGACTCGACTTAATCCCTAGAATTATGATTAATTCCCTAGAGTTTTAGGAGGCAAAATGCCAAAAACGGCAGCTATGAAAGCCAACCTAATTGTTTGATTGTTTGTATCTCATTTTGCCAAGTATATTTCCATTCAACGATTCCCTTGACCAATAATAGTATTTGTTCATCTTCAATGGCTGGGTTGTGTTAATGGCTAGAGACTATCGTAATAAGAATCATCATAAAGGCTTTAGTGGTCGTACTGAATGGCCGTAACGAGAAGATTGGTGGTTACAATGTGTATCTCAGGGGGGGGGGATAGGGGGCAGCTCTGCCAAGCGTTTGCGGTAGCTGACGTTGGGGCGGATGCCGTCTGGTTTGTGGTTGCGCCTGAACTCTGGGAGGCCATTTTCATATTTTGGGGGAGTTAGCGCGCTACGGCTAAGGCTAAGGCTATAATTTCTCCCCCCCTGTTTTTTTTTCGTGCTCTTGAGAGAGAGCAGTTTTCTCAGGAATTGAGACAGACATGTAGGGTCTCTTGTGGAAAAGAGAGACTTGATGATTCACATTACATCAGCGACCGCGCTCACTCCGCCCCCGGAAGGCTGAGGTTTTGCCTGAACAAAAGTTGTTGGGAATTTTCTTTTCAAATCGTGGAAGTCACGATAGTTCATCCATTAACCATCTCCTGGAAGACACTCGCTGCTTTGATTTGTTTTCCACTTCACCCTTCTCCCACCTCTCCATTCCTTCAGGTTCAACAGTAGTTTACACCACGTTACCCAATGTGAAAGTATGAGGGTGGGTTAAGAAGCATGGGTTTGCTCAACTGGTCTTGGCAGTGATAGCCCTCCGTTCTGGCTCTGCCTGTTCTCTTGAACTGGCACGCTCGTCTTCTGCGGGCATCGCTCTAATTCAAACGTACAGAGACGAGCCAGAGTCATGCTGGCTCGTGACATCATGGATTCCAGGGGGCCCATAAATAAACACTTTGCTCTGGGCTGTCTCTCTCTTTTCTGTGCAGTTCTAGGGTGCACTTCTGTATATGGTGCTGTTGGGGTACTGGGCAGTCTCTCTGCTCTTAGACTAATGCTGAAGCTATGTTGCCTTGTCTAAATATTTAGCCTAGCCTGTTTACGCACTGGGCCCAGCCCACTGCTGTCTGCTGCTCTCCACAGCACTCGCACTCGGAGTTCTTACGGGCAGCGCATCAGCCCTTTCTATCCACATACACACACACACACACACACACACACAACAAACAAACATAATATCAGCTGCACAGTTACCAAAATCAAGGACTTTGGGTCTTGCATTATTACTCAATATGTTTCCAGACTCTGAGATGAACCCTGCACACACTTTTGCTTTTTTCTTCAACTTTTCCTCAAAGATTTTGAAGAGTTTTGAAAGTCTGCTCAAAGTAATGTCAGCTTCATTAATTCATCACATTGTAAAAACAATAAATCTTAAATATTAACTCCTTGTCTTTTTAATGTAAACTCAACAGCTTAATCAACAGATAGATAGATAGATAGATAGATAGATAGATAGATAGATAGATAGATAGATAGATAGATAGATAGATAGATAGATAGATAGATAGATAGATAGATAGATAGACAGATAGGAAATTTAGGAACATGGAAATTTTTAACAGCTGTACAATTGAGCTCAACTCAAATGCATTCGCATATAGAGGTGCAGCTGAAATGATGCAGCTGAAATATTGTGTATAATACAGTTTTCAAATTTGGGATTTGAACAAGAGATGCATGGATTAGCGGCTAATGCTAATGCTAATGTTAATGCTAATGCTGCTGCACCCAGCCTTAGTGCTGGAGAAACTTTTTTCTAAAAACCCATCCTTATAAAATATAAAATATTGGAAAGGGAAACATGGTGACACCCTTTGCTCACTTCGTTGTAGGCACCCTTACTATTGTTGCTTAATGCGCCTTATAATCGGATGCGCCTTATAGTGCGAAAAATACAGTATTTTTTTAAAGTATGACCTTTGTGTTCATTGGTCATTTTGACACAAAACATAAACTAACGTACAAATCCACCAATTACAGATAAGCGGGACACATCAAGAGACAGAAGATGAGTTCATATATGTTACGTTTATATATGAGTGTAGTCATAACTGCACTGTATTGCACTGCGAAGAAATTCATTGGAACATTGAGAAAAAAAACACATTTGATGCAGTTTTGTGGAGTTAATGGGTTAGTAATGAACCTTGATTTAATAAAGGTAAAAATACAACATGCTTTTGTTATTTTTAGCCGCAATATTCCTCTCACTGATTCTCGGATGGTACTGATGGCTCATTTCTTGTAGCCATGTGGGGCAGTGTCCTGCTGTCCTTTAAAAAAGTGCTCTGCTGCGTTTAGTAGAGGCTAACCTTTACGACTCTCGTGAAGGGTAATGAAGTGGAGCAGTGCTGGAACAAGGTGCTGGGACAGAGAATCACCTGCAGGCTTTTTTCTAGCATTTGCTTGTTGCTTTGCACAGTCACCTGACCATCTCTCTCTCTCTCTCTCTCTCTCTCTCTCTCTTTCTCTCTCTTTCTCTTTTTCTATCTGTCTTCCTCTATCTCTCTGTCTTTCAGGCTCCCAGTAATGACATCCCACTGAAACATGTAGAGACCACGGTAAGTGTTTTTTTTTCTTTTCTTTTATGAAAATTATTGGTGTTTTTGTGTGTCTTTATTAATATTACAAATAATACTAGGGGCTCCAAGTGGTCCAGCTGGCTAAACGTTGTAGTTGTGATCAGGAGATCGCCGGTTCGAATCCTGTTTATGTAGCTTGCCATCTATTACCAGATCTTTGAGAGAGCACAATTGGCCTTGCTCTCTCTCTGGGTGTGTAGATAGTGCTCTTTTTCCACATCACTCCATTAGGTGATGTCGATCAGCACAAGGCTGCATCTGTGAGCTGATGTATTGGAACCGAATCGCTGCGCTTTCCTCCGAGTGAACTGTGATGCTACTCGGCAATTAGAAAAGAGGTGGTTGTTGACTTTACATGTGTTGGAGGAGGCATGTACTAGTCTGTACCCTCCTGGTGTGTTGGGGCATTACTAGTGATGATACTGATACAGTGTGCTAATATTTAGCTTGACTGCTGCTACAAACCTTAATGTTGCTACAGTTTGTAGTCTCTGTGTATTAAATCTCACTAGTCTAAACCTCACACGGAGCTCGCACAGAAGCCTAAATTATTGGTTACATTATCTAAACTCAGCCTCACAGAATGCAGGATGGACCCATGATGGACGTAGCAAGGACCAGAGCCTGCCAATGAAAACACCTCCTTCTATTACAGCAGGCGGAGGAGAGGAAAGCGCCCACTATAATGTCATGTTTTAGCTTTGACACATGAGCGAGGGGCAAGAACCACTCCCCTTTTATACCCCCTCTGCCCAGCCTGGTCCGTCCCCCCGTCCCTTCCTGCTTCACCAAAACAGCTCGCCCTCGTCTGACCACAGCTGTGGATTTCTAACTGTGCAGATTTTGCATTAATCCAAATGAATTTCAGACTTTATATTATAATAACAGACTTCCACATGTGAGCTCACTTTTAAAGTACAGCGCACGTGAGCGTCCTATCGGAGCGCTGCTGTCTATGCAAATTAAATCATATGCCGCATGCTCCTCGGAGAAATGCAAGCATCCAGAGTTTGTAACTCCTGCCTAAAAATAGCGTGGCTTAAATTACAGCCCTCGCTTTCCAAGAAATGGCTTGAAAGAGGCATATCGCTTCGATTCAAACCGAAAAGGTAACATTTCTCTAAGCTATAAAAGCACACAAGGCTATATTACGCAATGTATTAATCACACAGAAAAACACTGTTTCATAATCTGATGGTTATCGTAACCAAAACCTTCTGCCGTGTCAGGCCGAGTCATATCCAGAACATGTGTGTATTTCTGTGTGTGTTTTCTACAATAGCTTTCCATATGTGAGGGAAAATAAAGAGAATGCTAGGGCACTCAGTACCAGAGTCCACAGTCATCTGTGCAGGCTAAATCACTATTAGATGCAGTTTTATCTGTTTTTTTTTTTTAGAACTATTTTTAGAAGTATTATTTTACCTCAGAATTGACCTTTCTGATTGTTAGCCTGGTAAAAAAAAAAAAGGACTAAACTCTCTATTTGGCTGCTTTACATCACTTTGGCAACTCACAGGAGCCATGTAGCATGGTGGCACCAAACATCAGAAATATTGAATTTTGAAATATTGGAAATATAAGCTTACTGTAAATAAATGGAAGAGCTTTAATTACCCAAATAAACAGGTTTTAGGAGAGAAAATCTGTGTAGATTAACATCTAGGGCTTGTTTGACTTTTAAATAAATGTTTTTTTTTTTAAGAATTACAGTTTTGGTGACTTTGGTAGAAGTCTGTAGTAGTATCACCAACATATTCTTTTAAAGTGACTTTTACTAGTGAGCTGCATGTACGAAAAAAATGCTTGGGTTGTAAATATAATAAGTGAAGATTTTTTTTTTTTTTTGGAGATTTGCTTTTGAAAGTTCATGTTTTGTAGTATCCATTATTGAACCCTTATTTATTTAGCTCTGCAATATATACGGCAGTTTTAAATTCTAGAGCATTTGTTAAGTCATACATGGCAAAAATGATCCTCATGTTAAAGCTGATGTCTGTAAGTTTTAGATTTTGGGAGATTTAGGGCCCTCTCTGGTGAGAATGGGTAATTGCATGCAAAAGAATCATTTTAAACTGGGCGGCTGTGATGCGGTCTCCTTTCAGAGCGGATGAATCCAATTCCAGGTTATGTTTAGTCAGAGAGACAGAGAGATAGCGTGCTCCGTCAGACTTAGCATCAATTTTAAATACTTTCAAGTCATGGAGCTCTTCAAAACTGTTTAAACGCCAATCCGAAATTAATCCTAGTTTGGCTTCAGAGCTTCTGAGCTTCACTCCTTCGATTCTTTGTTTTACTGTGAGTTTTCCCTTCTGAAGTCTCCATTGCACCACCAGCCGCTCACATTCAGTAAATCTGAGTCGGATCCTCTTTAAGAGGCTGAACGTGTGACATAAGTACGTAAAGACGTGTGACGTGGCCAGAAGAACTCCCGCAAAAAAAGTGACTCGACACCCCAGTTTTTAGAATGAATATATTAGGCTTAGCAGGGATGGTCGTTCCAGCTCACTGGAACCATTAAACACAATATTTTGTCTCTTTTCAACTCAGAAATGCTTCTGCTTTTAGTTTAGAAATAAAATAAAAAAGTAAAGACCGCCACTTTAACATACTATAAAATGATAGATGACGATGATAGATGATAGATTTTATTTCAAGAACATTTGGCCCATTTTAAATGGTCCATTCATTATGAAGTGTAAATTATGTTGAATAGGTCAAATCAACATATTTACCTTTACAAGCAATATTTCAGATATATTTAATTGTTTAGTCAAATCTCCTCTCTTTTCTCTATATTTAACTGATTTACTGAAGTAAATTGGACAGAATTGACCAAAGCTAGTCTATGTAGTGTCCAGTATTAAACATCTGTTCCTCTATAAGTAAATCAAAAGGAAGCATTTTAAGCTCTGCCATTGATTATTAGTGCTGAATATATTAAACCTGCTCTAAAGTTACAACAGCTGACCTGAGGAACAAGCTGTACATGGTACTTGAAGACCCTCCTCATCTTTCTACTTCTTTTTTTTTTCTTCGTTTTTTTCTTGTTGTAAGCTATACATGGATTTACTGCTTCGCATCTGTGTTTCATTGGCACTCGGAGTGCATGCTGTGTTTGCTTTTGTATGTTTCTATATGCTGTGTGAACATGATTTCCCTTTCTTGCCCTTCAAAGTGGAATGCAGTGAGATGCATGGAGAGTTTCTATATAACAAAGCCTCTGGTTTGGGGCTGGTTCTCTGTGTGTTGGAGAAAGGAAGTATCACGTTACAAATTGGGATGTATGGCCGAAGGGTTTGAGGCAGACCCAGTTTAAGGGGGAAAAAAAATGCATTGGCCGTTTTTTTAGAAGAACAAGACTCACGAGTTCATGGCTTTTCCACGGCACATTTGTAACAGAGAAGCATCATTTAAAGTAAATTGAATTACATAAGCCGTAAATATGTTATCTTTGTACAGAATGCATATAGACAAATGTGTGTACATTTTTGTTTCTGTGTAACGTCCGTAATTCACGCGCCGTTTGATAATCTTGTAAGAAGGGGCGTCATTTCCTACCTCAACATCCTGTGGGTGTAATAAAGAAAAATGAACCTCCGCCTGACCCGCGCCTGGCTGTTCAGACCTTACGGCGCATGCTTCTGTGGATGAGATCTGAAGTCTACGAGATGTGAAGCCTTCCAGACACTGAGCACGGCATGCCGGTGGTTTAACTCGGCCTCTCAGATTGAACTGTTCCGCACTGATTAGAGCTTAGATTCTCTGCCCGAACCCGACCCTTCAGAAAATAGTCTGAGACGTAGGCATCTGTTTTTTTAATTATATTTTTATTTTATATAAAGGTCTGGCGTGATAATCACAATGTAGCTAAGTAATCGATTTTTATTGTTAACGAAAACGAACGAGTAAAAAAACATTTTTGTTAACTGAAACTAATAAAAACGGTAATTAAAAGGAAAAAAACTTGTGTGTTTATTAAACTAACTAAAACAAACTGAAATTACTAATAGAATACCCTTCATTTTCATGTTTGTTAATTTATTTATAAGCGCTGTTTCCACTCCAGCAGTTTTACTGCGGGCGGTGTTGTGCCGTTTCTGCTCGCGAAGAGGAGCCGGATTCTGCAGGGAGTCAAATTTGGCACAACAGCGGCAGCGCGCAGCACGCTCTAGCCACGAAATAACGACAGAAAACATGTAGCAAGCTGCAGAATTCTGGATGGGATTAGAATATGAGCGCGAGGGAGATAAAAGCACGTGTTCTGTAGTGAAACAGGAGATACAGTATGTGGAATAAACTCCACAGAGCTATAAGTCCATTTGAGAAGCGGCTGAGAGAACCTTTACCTGTGAGTAGCTCATACACCTGAACACCCCACGTGGAAGGGTGAACTGATAAATCTCTCTCTCTCTCTCTCTCTCTCTCTCTCTCTCTCTCTCTCTCTCACTCATGGTTGATCATTTTGGTGGAACATTAGTGAAACCTGTAGAGTTTATTGAGTTTAAAATAAAATTAAACTATAGTGAAAAATTTAAAACTATTATAACCATGTAAGTTACAAATTAAACTGTCTTAAAAAGTTGCACCAGTTAGAATGTTATAATCACGCAGCTCTGGGCGCACGTGAGCTCCTCCACTCGTCCGCGTTTAACTTGCAGCGCTGTGAGCAGCTGTTCTTAAAACATTTGTATTAAATAATAGTTCTATTCTTCAGTATTGCAGTGTTAATTAACATTATTCTGAACAGATTTAGCTCAGATTTCGCAGAGCAGATGAATCCGATTCCAGGTTATGTTCAGTCAGTCAGACTTCTGAAGTCTCCATTGCTCCACCAGCCGCTCACCGTCATGTAAAACTGAGCAGGATCCTGTTTTAGAGGTTGTACGTGTGACGTAAGCTCATAAAGATGTGTAACGTGGCCAGAAGAACTCCCACAAAAAAAAAAAAGAGAACTCGACCGAACTATTCCGCACGGATTACTCCAGACTTTCTTCACCCTTTTCCTTCCAAATAAAGCCGGAGCGTTTTGAAACCAGGGCCTCGCTGAGGATGAGTTTGTAAATTCTAGAGCATCTGTAAAGTCATACATGGCAAAATTATCCAAACGTTAAAGCAGATGTCCTCAAGTTTTGGGTTTTGGGGAATTTAGGGTAATTGCACTGAGCATGCGGAAGAATCATTTTCAACTTGGAAGGTGTGATGCGGTCTCCTTTCAGAGCGGATGAATTCGATTCCAGGTTATGTTCAATCAGTCATAGAAAGAGAGAGAGAGAGAGAGCGCTCAGTCAGACTTCTGAAGTCTCCATTGCTCCACCAGCCGCTTACCGTCATGTAAAACTGAGCAGGATCCTGTTGTAGAGACTGTACTCGAAGGAACTTCTCCGCACTGATTACTCCAGACTTTCTTCACATTCTCCTTCCAAATAAAGCCGGAGCGTTTCGAAACCAGGGCCTCGCTGAGGATCGAAACATCTTGAGCTTGTCATTCATCATGTTGCATTATTCTTGGCATTGTGCAGCCAGCCACCCAAATAGGAGGGTATAGGCTTTAAATTAGACTGGAAAAAAGTGTATATGAGCAGCTCTGCGAGTGTTAAGACATATCTGGGATTGAAAGCGGCTTCAGTCGGTAGAATCAAACCTGCAGCTGGAACTTTCTGGCACATTCGCTGCAGAAGCCGCTCTAGGCTCTGTCACGGACATTACAGTGTGGTTCTGCTGACGTCTTTCGCTGCCGTTTTCATGCCTACTTTCTTAAGGTCTTAAGAATCATCATATGACCCCAGTCTGTGGCCTGTATTCTGTTCTATTTGTCTCTTAGTTAGAGTTACAGAGTTTCAGAGGGCTGATCATGTTTAGTGGCTTGCGTTGGGTATCATTAAGAGTGTTATTAAGAGTATTAAATGAATAATTTTAGTATGAACAATATTATTTTAAAACATACAGCTCTGGAAGAAGTTAAGTGACCACTTCAGCTTCTGAATCAGTTGCTCTGATTTCGATTTTATAGGGATAAGTTTGTTTGTCAAAATGAACATTGTTGTTTATATAGTCTATAAACTATGGACAAGATTTCTTCCAAATTCCAAATAAAAATATTATGATTTAAAGCATTTATTTGCAGAAAATGAGAAATGGCTGAAATGACAAAAAAGACGCAGTTAATATTATAAAGTTTTTATTGGTTCAGAAATCAATATTTGGTGTAATAACCCTGGTTTTAATCACAGTTTTCTTGCATCTTGGCATGTTCTCCTCCACCATTCTTACACACTGCTTTTGGATAACTGTATTCCACTCCTGGTGCAAAAATTCAAGCAGTTTAGCTTGGTTTGATGGCTTGTGATTATCCATCTTTCTCTTGAATACATTACAGAGGTTTTTAATTTGGTAAAATAAATTAAAAAATCATTTTTAAATGGTCTCTTATTTTTTTCCAGAGCTATATCTTAGACATATTTATAAAACACATAACAAAATATAAACATATTAAAAAAATATATTTTTACAAGAAGAAGCTCCTTACAAAACAGAAATACCCACTAATTTACTTATAATCTGTCTTTATATGGTACTATCTGAACTCATCGAGGCTTCTCCGGTACAGCACAGATGAACAGCACAACAGATTCGTTCGAATGAACGAATTCTTTGAACGAATCATTTTTAATGAACGGATTCTAATGATTCAGTTCATCTAAAAGAGCTGTGTCCATTATTACTAGTTAGCTTCTGTAAAGAATTAACCAACTCCAAATAGCGGGTTTTGTAGTCCTTGTAGAACTGTTAGAACTACATACAGGTCAGAAAGCAGGTCGCAGTTCTCGAAAGAGGCGCAGTTCTCCAAGCGCCTCGGAAAACTTACAGAGTCTGGTTTGAGGTCAGAGGAGCTCTGGCACAGACACTAAAGGACCGCTATTTCTCCTATTACACCTCAATGGAGCGCTGCAGTAAATTTAAAGCTGTAATTTTACTTCTTTAAAAAGTGCAATAATCAAGGAAATCCTACCTAGTGTGCTGTTAAAGAATCATATACTATTGGTAATACTTCCTTTATGGGGACTAGACAAGCAGTGCTTTTTTGTGTGCATGTGCACATCTGTGTCAGCAATTCATTTGAAAAAGCACAAGCACTTTTTCACAAGTCTTTAGATGAAGATGTCATACTTGATTCTAGGGGTGGGCGATATGGCTCTAAAATTATATCTCGATATTTCAGGGTATTTTTGCGATAACGATATACTTGGCGATATAGGAAAAAACTAAAATAATTCATTCATTTCCGGGATAATAGTATAATAGTATAACAGTATAATCAAAATGTGGGAAAATAAATAATATAGCATAAAATAATATAATGCAGCAAATAATATTGCAGAATATTTAGTGCATGCATATAAACTGCAAACTAAAACAATTATACAATAAATTATACACCTAAAGCTTCACAGTAAATAATAGACTACTTTTAAGACAGAACAGCCCTATTATCACGATATGGATTTTTAATATCATGATATTTCTGTGTCACGATATATTGTATACGATATAATATTGCCCACCCCTACTTGATTCTCGACTCACGTACGGTGAGCTGTGAGCTGTGAGCTGTGAGTTGTGAGTTGTTGCTTCATGTGGAAAACCTCCATAGTTTCAGCTTAGCTTATGCTAAACTCTGAACCGCACTAGACAGACTGTGTGAAAAGCATGAAGAACCCCTTCCACTGTCTTCCACTGTTCTCTGATTGTTTAAAGATGAAGATTCAGTAATGGTTTCCTTCAAGCTGCAGCGCAGAGTCAGCTGCTGTGTGTGTGACCCAGCCAGCGAGGGAGCACGCAGGGTGGAGAGCGGAGCAGACCCAAACACACGTGGGTGGCAACCAAACACAGTGCAGGGAAGAGGGAGGAGAGAAAGAGAGAGAGAGGTAGGGACAGAGGGAAGGGGTTAGAAGGGGAGATACAGTGGAGGAGGAGGAGGCTGGAAAGGCGGGAGAGAGAGAGAAAGAGAGAGAGTGAGAGTAGGAGAAAGAAGTGAAAGAAAGAAAGAAAGAAAGCTTGCTGTGGTCTGGTGTAGCTCTTGGCCAGGCATGTGGCATCCTGTGAGAGGCTCAGAACCAAAATAGAGGCTTTTATTTTTAATTTTTTTCTTGCGTGCTGGGACTGCGAAGGAGAGGAGAATGGAGAAGGATAGAAAACGATCATTCACAGCCATGAGTTCTGGTGGATCTTTTAGGAGGCGTCTCTCCTCGATTCGTAGCGCCTGGCGATGGAGCACGGGCTACCTGCTGAAGGTAGGCTTCCAGGATCCGGGATCCCAACCCCCCATGGTTTCCTCCTTTTCCTTCGTTTCCTTTAGAGTATTTCTTTAGTATGGGTTCTCAGCTATCTTATCACTTCTTGCATAGTGCACTATTTACATAGTGTATATTTATACTTCCTGCATATACTTCCTGCAAGATCTCAGTGTGTGCATCTTGCATGTAATGGACCACTTTTGCCAATGAAATCTTTTTAAAAGTTTTAAGGCTTTCAAATCCAGGTTTCTCTCAGGACTAAACAACATCCAACCCAAGGGACTTTGATTTTTAAAGCTGCAAATAAGAAATAATAATAATAATAATAATAATAACAATCCAATAGGGTCCAATAAGTCCAATGGGGAGCCACTAAATCTAAACCAAGCCTCTCTCTCTCTCTGTTTCTTTCAGTGGCGTTTTTGACTTCTTTGTGTAACGGTGCAACTTTCTCCCGCTTTTCTCAGCACCCCCCACCCCTCAAATCTCTCCCTCTCTCTGATGGTTAATTTGTCTGGCCTGCTCGTAAGCTGCCTCTCCAGCTGGTTTTGATCAGGACCGGCTGAGACCCCCCCTCCACCCTCTCCCGGCTCTCCCTTCTGGGGGTCGTAATTGCGGGCTGATTAAGGGGGAAGGCCGGGCATGTTCGGAGCCTGGCGCTGTGTGGCTCGGGGTGCTGCCGAGGCCTCTGGTCCAGCCATGTAGGGATGGGTAGGGGGTTTGTGAAGGTAGCGGGGGGTCGTTTTGCTCTGGTGTGTTTTAATGTCCTGCGTTGGTGATGAGCGATCTTGGCGATCTTGTTCCTTGTGTGAAATGAAATGCGTTCTACTATGTGTTTATGTTTTACAGTTTTCCCTCTGGGTTTTGGTGTTCTTAACCATTAAGTTTGTTGTATGTTGGCGTGAGGAACCTCAATCCAGTTGTTGTAATGTTGTAGAATCATTGATGGACTGTTTAGGACTGTTTGCATGTGTTGCTTGGAGCATTTTCTCCCTCTGTTTGGTTTGGTTTTACAAAGGAATAACCCTATATGCACCAGAATGCGCATCAATAAACCATGCAAGCTCATTGTTTCCTCCTCTGATTGGTCAGAGCTGTCTGGTGCTGGAAAAAAAAAAAAGTAAATAAAGCGAGGAGATTCTATGTTACAGCGTGTATATCTATGCAGTGTGTGAAGCTGCTTTAACACTGAACCAAAACTGATCATTCGCCGCTGTGCTTTCAAACACAGTGTTTTCAATAGGATGTGCAGCACAGATATACATATATTAAAAAGAGTAGCGTGGTTGTGAGCAGTGAATGCAGCAAAGACCGTCTGTGTAAACAGCATGAGCAGTTGTGACTAATATAGCAGATTAAACTACACACGATCAGCAGTTTAGCTCAAATAAAAGTAGTATATTTGATAGCTAGGTCCGGTTGTTTTGATCCACACCCGAAGGCGATTACAGTTTTCACACCTGCTCAATCGAACCGCACTAAGGGTACAAACAAATCTGTGTCTGTTTTACTCCAAATAATGCTAGTATGAAAACACCCTTATAAAACACTTACACCAAAATGACTGTATACACATTATTTAAAATAAAGATGCTAAAGTAGATGACAGCAGATGACATGGACATTGTTAATCAGCTCCAGACTGAGGAGATCAGTCATGGTCCAGTCATCTGTGACCAAGCGGTGTGGTGTAAGTACCTAGTAGTAGTTCTATATTAAGTGCAATTGCTCATACACATGGTGTCATGCATATTAGGCATGTTAAGGCTCAGCCAGTGGAATATGTATACTGTTATGCATATCTTGGGACAGTGGTTGATGTAAACGAAGCTGAACTGCCTGAATGTTTGCAGCAGGAGCGGCATAAAGTTATCCAAAAGCAGTGTATAAGACTGGTGGAGGAGAGCATGACAAGATGCATGAAAACTGTAATTAACAAGCAGGGTTATTCCACCAAATATTGATTTCTAAACTTTTTAAAAAGTTTATGGATGTGAACATGTTTTATTTGCATTATTTGTTTTTTTGTTATTTTAATCCATTTCTCATTTTTCTGCAAATAAATGCCCTAAATATAGACCTATTAATAACAACAATACAGGTTTTCCAGAGCTGTACATCTTCTTCAGTATTTGAATACATTTCTTTTTTTAGAAAAGTCCTAAATATAAAAGATAAATAAGAAAACATTGGTTAATGTTTAGATCTTTGTAAAAACTGCCTACATTGGTGAATTCCATGGTTCTCTATTGGACCAACAAGTGGTCCTGCTTTGACATTGCTTAAAGACCACCAGCAACAATGTACAGAGTGATTATAAAACTAGCTCAAATGCTCCTTTCACTTTTACTTTATAGCTTTAAAGTGTATTAAACTAGGCTGTTAGGATTCAAACAGAAGCTGTTACATTTTCCATTTTTCGCTTGTAAAAAATAAACCAAAAAATTTAAACCAACTTGAAGTAACATGGAAAACAGTGTCTCATAATCAGATGGTTATCATAAGCACAGCCCTCTCTTATGACATGTGGAGTCATGCCCACCCTGTGTGGAGTTTCTAGAATAGGCCTGAGCTCTGGGTGTAATTATACTGCTGGATTCTGGCTTTTCTTTGTAAGCATTGTTCCCATTTGGTCGTGTTGGTCGTACCCTAGCATGTCATTTAGATGCTGAATGGAGGCCACTCTGCTTCCAGGGTTTCTTCTGCTTTTGAGTCACACTGAGTGCTTTTCCAGCTCTCCAGTTTTAAACAGGCAGCTTGTCAGACACCTTAGATCCATGTCATTTGACTAGCTGTCTTCTTGGTGGGTCTCCATCATTAAGCTGGTCATTCCCTTCAGTGCAGTGTTCTGGATTTTTAAAGCTTTTATAAAGAAGCACAGCTGTATCTGCTCTAACTGTGGATTTATTCATTCAGCAATATAATGTGAAAAGCACTGAAAACAAGCGACATTTGAGGACACAAATGAACGTAAGAGTGACGCAGCAGAAAACAGTATTAATATGTTTAATCAGGGCTCTTGATTGAAGGATAGGGAAATAAAGAAATGATCATTATTGATTTTATATCAGCCTCTGTGTCTACACTATTATATATACTGAGAAATATGTGTTTTTCACACTGTTAGGAACATTTACTTTGGTAAAAAGAAGTTTTACATTAAAGCAGCAGTCCTTAAGTTGTTTTGTTTAATTTGAATAGTAATCTTCCTGCATGGAGTGAGGGCAAAATATTACACTAAATGCCATTAATGAGCTTTTGCCGTTTACCTGAGTGATCATGCTGATAATGGTGCTGATACACGAGCTACTGCAAACATGGAGATATCAGAAAGGCAAATTCAGTCTTTTCATATGTTCATTCACACGCAATAAGTCAAAGAAACACTTAAATACAATTAAACAGAGCTTAAAAACTAAAAGAGAGCACAACAGACTTCTTATTAAAACATCTCTGTTAGCGCTTTTCCACTAAAAAGAAGTCTGGTTCAGGCTTTGAGGAAGCATGGTGTTCTTTTAATACCAGTTTTAGTGGAACCGTCAAAACGTCACATCGTATGTCATCAACAAATGACTCCTGCAAAAACTGTCACGCCCCCAGATGTTGTCGCGATGGCTCACGATAAAGAACCTAGTATTCTTTGGTTTCCTCTGTGATCAAATGTTCCTGCTTCCGGAACTTATTTTTGTTGGTGTAAACGCAGCGAACCTGTTCAAAATGTAGGTTTGTGAATCAGAACAGTGCCGGTTCCACGTCAGTCTGGAACATGGCTTGAAAGCACTTTTGGTTTTATAAAGAATTGTGCTTGTAACCCACTAGGTTTAATGAATGCACCAGTCCTTCAAAGTTAAGGATCAGAAATCAATATTTGGTGGAATAACCCTGGTTTTTAATCACAGTTTTCATGCAGCTTGACATGTTCTCCTCCACCAGTCTTACACACTGCTTTTGGATAACTTAACTTTAACTAAAATTCAAGCAGTTCAGTTTGATTTGATGGCTTGTGATCATTTATCTTCCTCTTGGTTATATTCTAGAGTTTGTTTCCAGAGCTGTAGCTACTAATATAGCCTGCATATGCTAGGAACTTGCATATCTCAGCTAAGTTCCCACAGTCTGCTGCAACAGTAGAGCAGTGTAATGCTGTGTTTATAGGCTGTTGAACACAAGAGTCTGTGTAAAACAGTACTTGATTGATGGTGGCATGCAGCAACGTTTATGTTACCATGGTGATAACTGGCGCTGAAAATAGAGAGTCGTGATATTGAAAGACGAAATATGGTAGTCATTTTTATTTTATTTTATTTTTTATTCTTTTTGAGCTTTCTTTTTCTTTTAAACTGTCAGAAATCGAGGTGGAGGGTTGGCCTCCAAACAAGACCCCAGTCCTAGACCCCCCTGGAGCCACACTCCTGATTTATAAGTACTTGGTGTAGTGTACTGCGTAGGGACACTGTGTTCCCCGTGGAAGACGAAGGCTAGAGATATACTTGCATCTGACTTTCCTCTCTGCTTTATGTGTTACTGGAGGCATCTACTATTCATGAATCCAACCTACGATGAGTTTCTTAACTGGACAGTATCATCACAGTGGTATTAACAGAATAAATCATCAAGAAACATCAAATTTGAATGTGAATTTAAACCATTAAATTGGAAAAGAAGCTTTACTACAATCAAAACATTAACATACAGTGCAAGTAGAGGTGAAAAAAAAATCTGATATGGGCTAATATAAAGCTTCAACCTTAATAATATAAATCTAACAAAATACCTTTAACAATAAAGGTTACATCAACAAAACAATATAGAAATTCAGCTATATACAAAAAATACAAAACAAATAAAACAGTGAATGTTTATACATACAAGAAAAATAGTTACGATACATTTATCAAATTATCTTTTAGATATCTTTTGTAATGTTTTATAAATAAACATTTTTTTTGTCAAATGGTTAAAATCTTACTGAAATCTTACAAAAAAATTACTTCTACATGAAAAAAAAAATAGGAAGATGAAGATCTAAAAACTGAGAAGTTCAATATAAATGAATCTCTGCATTTGTAATAAAGTAATTAATAAATTGATCTGGAATATTTCCATGAATTTATTTATTTATTTAATTCATTTTATAAATAAAATATACATATCGTCACCGTCCAATGAATAACAAGTATCTCCATTTTGTTTCGATTTTGTTTTCATTTACTACATAATTTGAAAACGCGAACTGTCACTTACACTGTGCCAAAATTTCTTAATGAAGGGACCAATAGAAATTCTTCAAAATGCCCTGAAATTAACTTGTTTTACATTGATTTCCACTGAAAGTTCTGAAGCTTTCATCTCTCTGTAAAGTAGCTGTTCTGGAGATACCAATACTTGGTTTTCACTGGACGACAACAATATTTGAGATACAGCTCTGGAAAAAAATAAGAGACCACATTAAAATAATATGTTTCTTTGATTTTACCAAATTGAAAACCTCTGGAAAAATAATCAAGAGGAAGAATTTTTGCACCAGGAGTAAAGGCATAAAGTCATACAAAAGCAGTGTGTAAGACTGGTGGAGGAGAACATGATGCCAAGATGCATGACAACTGTGGTTAAAAACCAGGGTTATTCCACCAAATATTGATTCCTGAACTCGGTATTTGAGGTCAGAAAACTCGATATCTCTAAATGACAATATGTTTATTTGGAAATTGGGATAAATGTTGTCTGTAGTTTATAGAATAAAACAACAATGTTAATTTTACTTAAACATATACGTATAAATTGCAAAATCAGAGAAACTGATTCAGAAACTGAAGTGGTCTCTTATTTTTTTTGTCCAGAGCTGTATATTAATATTGTAAATAGATAGAATCTAAAATAGTTTCTGAAATAGAGGAGCAGATGGCCTTTTAAACACGCTATATAAAATGTGTCCTTATCTGTTTTGTTTTTTTTTTAATTTGGCTGCAGCACCACAGGAAGGGACACACTTGAGCTACTAGTCGCCTGTGAGCTGAACTTTAGTTTAAAGTACAGCTTGTGTACAGACCAACTCTAACCCCATTTACAATCACAGCGTGATTTTTATAAACATATTCCGCTGAAAGAGTTCGAAAAACACGTTCAGTAAATATTTCTAGCTTGTGTTTATGTTTGTGTTTATGGGAGCGTGGGAAAGATAGAAGGGATAAAAAAGAGGGAGAGAAAGTGAGGAAGTGAGTAAGAAAGAGGCAGCTTGCTTGTTCTTTAGACTTTTTGATTCAGTAACTCAAATGAGTAAAACAAGTTTTGATTTTAAAGAGTTATGTAATGTACTTTGTACTTTTTTAACATGTTCTCAGCTCATACGTTTTTTTTTTCTTATTATGTTTTTTTTTTTTCAGGGCTCAACCAAATCATCCAAGAGCATGGAGTCGCGCCGGAGACCATCCAGGTAGGAGACCACCCCTCAGCTGTCCACCCCTGTCCATCAGTGTCTCAATATCCACTCACAGCCCTGCCTGTGTCGGGCTATTCTTAGTGACAGTTAACCGAAAGCTGAGCGTTTGATCGTGCGTTCTTAGCATGACGATGACGTACAGAAGATTTAGTATACAGCATCTCCTCGCCATAACATTCATTTGTATATACACTGAGTTTACACTTGTTAGCCCAATGGCGCAACTCTCAGATAAATATTTGATTTTTACTGTTTCAAATAAGATTAAGAGTCAGCTCTGTGTTCGTCAGAGTTTCTCTCTTGGTGTGAGGAGCAGATTGTGTCTAAATAATTATTCCAGTTTGTTATTAATTGTTCATATTGAAGCCTTTTTTTTTTGGCTCAAGAGGGATTAAACCACTAAACCACGGAAAGATTTTAGAAGAGAAAATAGAGTAAAATGTGTGGATTTGCTCTTTTCTTAGTGTAGTATTTTAGTTTTAGTTACTATTGCTTTCACATTTAGAATATTACATTTTAACATCCATATACAATACAGCTCTGGAAAGAAAAAAATAAGAGACCACTTAAAAATGATGCGTTTCTTAGATTTTACCTAATTGAAAACCTCTGGAATATAATCAAGAGAAAGATGGATGATCACAAGCCATCAAACCACACTGAACTGCTTGAATTTTTGCACCAAGCAGCATAAAGTTATCCAAAAGCAGTGTGTAAGACTGGTGGAGGAGAACATGCCGAGATGCATGAAAACTGTGGTTAATGAACTTTGCATTATTCGAGGTCTGATAGCTCTGCATGCTCTTTTGTTTTTATGTTATGTTAAATGCTCTACATGACAATATTATTATTTGGAATTTGGGAGAAATGTTGTCTGTAGTTTATAGAATAAAACAACAATGTTCATTTTACTCAAACATAAACCTATAAATAGCAAAATCAGAGAAACTGATACAGAAACTGAAGTGGTCTCTTAATTTTTTTCCAAGTTCCCAGTGATATATTACTATAGTCAGCCTCACAACCATCAGCTAGGAAACTGGAACAGTGTCACTGTAAAGTAACCATAACCAGATAAAAAATTAATAAACAAATAAACAGATGACTCTTAACTCTGCAAATTACAGTTTCCCACTCTTCATTTACTAATGACCACTGGTATGAAACAAGGGATATTAAACAGAGCATCGTATTTTTCGGACTATAAGGTGCACTTCAAATCCTTTAATTCCTCCAAAAATTGTCAGTGCACCTTATAATCCGGTGCACCTTATTTATGAATTCTATCAGTTACGTTGTAAAGAGCAGTAAATCCACTCTACTGAAGAGCAGCTTTATACAGGAGTTTCAGTGAAGCTTCTCCAGCACTAAAGCTGGGTGCAGCAGTATTAGCATTAGCTGCTAAATGCAGCGCTAGCTCTTTTGCCATTCAGAGGCGAGTATATTGGACTGTAGTCTGCGTGTAGCCTGAATGTTTATCATGCTAAAACAAGCTACATGAAACCACTAGCTGAAAGTGCCCTGGGTTACCTGAACACTCAGTGTTCCTCAGTCTACTGCTATCAGCTGGTGTTTACTAGTGCTTACCAAGGCTGGCAGGCGCTGTTAACCTTGGCTAGCTAGCACTGCTAACCGGGGCTGGCTAGTGTTGCTAATCAGGGCTGGCTAAGCACTTGCTAAACGCTACTATTGCTCACCCTTGGGCAAAATACTGGAAATCTAAGCTTACTGTAAATAAATGGAAGCACTTTATTCACCCAAATAAATGTGTGTAGATTAACCTCCAGCTCTCGTTTGACTTTAAAAGAAATGTTTTTTTTTTAGAATTACAGTTTTGTTTACTTAGACCTTCAAGTAGCTTCACTTGTCTATTCAATTCAATTCAATTTTATTTATATAGCGCTTTTTACAACAAAGGTTGTCACAAAGCCGCTTTACAGGAAAAAACAGGTCCACGCCTCTTATGAGCAGCACCACAGAGATGCCAATTTTATGGTGACACAGTGGCAAGGAAAAACTCCCTTTAAGAGGAAGAAACCTTGGAAGGAACCAAGACTCAGTCCGAGGAACCCATCCTACTCGGGTTGACCCACTCAGTACAAACAAACAACAAACAACAAACAAATAACAGAACAAAACAGTACAGAGAATTAATGTGAACTATGGCTAATATAACAGGTACTAATTTATGAATATAAAAATGTGATGGGCACAAATTATAGAGCTATGGCTAATACAGAAACAGATACTGAGTGTGTTAATGGTAATCAGTGCAGGGTTGCAGAGCCGGAGAACAACACAGCGGGCAGTGGAGAGCCAGGCTGGGAACATCGGGAACAGCACCTCCATACATGTAAAAGAGATAGATAGAGAAAACAGAAAGGAAAGGAAGAGAATGTGTCTATGTCAGAGGGTTTGAGTTTAATGATGGGCAAGCCCACCAGGATTACTGGTTAGAATCCATGATCATTCTGCTTGCCATCAGCAGCCAGAGTCAGAGAGAGCTCAATTGGCAATGCTTCTTTAGATACGTATGCATGTATGTATGAATGTAGATGGTGCTCTCTTCCCTCGTCCCTCCTAATGTGATGTTTCTCAGCACAGGCGTCAGTTCGTCAGTTAGCTGGGGTGCTGCTGCGCTTTCCTCCAAGCTGATTGGCTACCCAGTAATCGTTGGCTTCACATGTATCAGAGCAGACTCTATCAGGCGCTAGTTTTCACCATTTAAGTCCCCCTTCTGCTAGCAATAGCAAACCATTCCTTAACTTTTGACAGGAACTGAAAGTCTCCTCCATGTTTTGACTCACGGGAAAAATGTTCACAAACGTTTAGCATCTTAAATCCTACTCTGGACATTTCAGTCTATTTGTCAAGAGTACTCAGCTGGTGTCAAGTGTACCCAGCAAACCAGAGGAGCACACGATTCCTTCCTCCGATTTACGACACATCAAATAAACAGAGTGGAAAACTCCACAGTTCCACGAGTAAACTGTGCGTGTCCGAATTATGAAGAGAATTCAGATCGGCCAAACAGTTTTTGAAGTGGTCTGCTCCTCTGTATGTTGTATCTAAACAACTCCAACTCCAACATGACTGCTCTGTTCCCCAAATGAAAAGCTTTTGGTTCCTGCCTTTGAACTCCTTGGAGGAAGAAAAGAAGGGATGCTATGATCTTTATTTTTCTCCCTGGAGGATCAGCGTCCTTGGTTTAGTTTTTTAATTCTCAGCACAGTATGGCAGAGCTATGAGAGCTATAGTTTTTATCAACTTCTCCTCAATGAGGAAACCATCTTGCAGCAGGCCTTGAAAATGAGTCTATGAAAAGCAGGTCTATGAAAATTGCCGTTATAAAATAAAAATGCATGGAGGCCGGGATTAAAAGATGAAAGCTGCTTTTTATACTCCATTTCCCGTGGAGGGTTTTTACTGGACTGAGGGGTCGTTTTGTGGCAGGGTACAGTAGGACGTCAGTCTGGGAAGATGCTTGTTGCCATGGATCCTGTGAACGATGGTTGTTCGGCAGTTGGAGATCAGCCACAGGTTCTGGGCGGTTGTTGGTACAGATCTCAGATCTGGTAAAAGATTCCATGTGGCAAAAACATAGTAATAATTGCTCTATAACACAGATACAGCCAGTCGGATAATGTGTGCTGTCTGAAGTTGGCTTCCTTAGACAAAGTTCAAGCTTCAGGACTTAACTGAAGAGGACTTAATAACTCTGTAAAAAAATGAAAGAAGGGGCAATTTTAATGCAGAACATTTTAAGTAAACTCAAAGGAGGTAAGTCAAAATTTCCCCTAGCTCACATTTATGTTCAAGTCTGCAATATATCTTATATATTAGTAAATCAGCCTACAGTTACTTGCTAACGATTTATTCCCACCTGTAGATTAATATTTATCACATCACCTCCCCAGACTGGAAGCATTTGCTGGCATTTTAAACGTATATTTTTTTCCTTGCACATAATAATCAGCAGTTAGACTGTAGGGCCGCTCTAGATCTGTAAAGTTACACTACATACAAACACAGTTCTGAGTAAATGTCCCCTTCCTTTCCTTTTTGGCACAGAAATATGCATGACTTCTCAGCTCTAGAGTAGAGCCAGTTTATTATTAGACATTAGACTATAAGTTTAAATCCCATCAACACAACAGGAATAAAGAAAAGAAAGTTCATATTCGTCAAGTTTTAGGAGTTCAGAAATCAATATATTTGGTGGAATAACACTGGTTGGTTTTTAATCACAGTTTTCATGCATCTCGGCATGTTCTCCTCCACCAGTCTTACACACTGCTTTTGGATAACTTTATGCCTTTACTCCTGGTGCAAAAATTCAAGCAGTTCAGCTCGGTTTGATGGCTTGTGATCATCCATATTCCTCTATATTATTTTTGAGAGGTTTTCAATTTGGTAAAATCAAAGAAACTCATCATTTTTAAGTGGTCTCTTATTTTTTCCAGAGCTGTATCTATAGAAGTAGTTTGAGCTGCAATTCATTTACTTATGATTTTGAGGCTTAATTTACCCTTGTGTGGTGTTCATATTTTTGTTGCTCGTTTACTTTGTTACTTGTATTTAATTCAGCAAAATTAAGCAATTTTACATTAAAATGCTTTACACATGCTTGCTTTACCTAAATTGCAAGCAATATAAACAGCTTACATGGTTAATATTTGCCCTTTACCTTTCTTATGTTACATTTCTTTCAAAAAGTGCTACTCTTTTTTTATTAGTTTTTTAATAAAATGTAAAAGAAAATGAATTAAACTCAAGATATGAGTAGAAAATTTGTTTAGTTTCAAATTTACAAATGAAGTCAAGTCAAGTCATGTCAAGAGGCTTTTGTTGTCATTACATCTGAGTACAGGTACACAGTGAATGAAATGTTTATTAGCAATGTTTATTAGCCCTTGGCCAGACATACTGTATGTAATATAAATGTGTGTGTGGGGGGGGGGGTGTACGGTGTGTGTTTATCGAAAATGTGTTTTGATATAAGTTTTTCACAAAAAATGAGCCAATGCCAATGAGTTTGAGTTATTTTTTGTATCATTTGATGAAAAATAAAAAAGGGGTCCCACAGACCCGAACACCACACAAGGGTTAAATATGTTTTATTGATAAAATTGAGATGAGGAAAGATTTTTATAGGAACTTTTGACTAAACTAAGTTGAGGTAACTCCTCTTAACACTCTGTAAACAGTTAGTTTATCATTTTTAATTGGCCTTACTTCACACTTTCACAGTGTATTCTTAGCTTCTGTCATAGCTTCCATTTGTACTAATACAGAAACCCTGTATAAAAGTCAGTTTATGTTTACTTATTAACAGTAAGTGACAGTTTAAAGTGCATGATGATCATAATTCTTGTTAGCTACATCACTATGGCTGAGTACAGAGCACAGAGACTAGAGCACAGAGACTAGAGCAGAGAGCACAGAGTACAGTAAGTGTTTTTTTTCTGTATTAGTCATACAGTACATGCGTCATCACATTCATCCACATTTCCTCACCCTGATTCATCCCACCCCCCCCCCCCCCCGTGACAGTGTTTATTTTATACTCAGGGATTCGTATTGTTTCCTTCCCAAAAAGGAATTACGCTGCAAATATAGTGTTTATTGTTGAAGTTGGAAGCATGTGCTTGGTGCATGTGTTTGTTTAAAAGACGCTTAATGTGATCAGTGCTGTGATGTAATTGCTGTTGGAGAGATGTAGATGTACAGAGGTTTTTTTGAGGCTGGTGGGCAGAGCAGGGCTATGGAGAGACCCCTTGATGAGAAGCAGATTTTTCTGAGCACGGCATTTCTCTGGGAGGAAACCCAAACGTCTCTGAAAGAGCTCTTTGCACATTTTGGTATCGATACATTACATTACATTACATTACATTTGGCAGACGCTTTTGTCCAAAGCGACTTACAATAGTGAAGTACAAAAGTAAAAGAAGTTAAAGGTAAAACATTTTTAGACAGGGCCTAAAGGAGGTCGAAGGGAAATAATAGGATAGAGGAGGGAAGGAGGGGAAGAAGGAAAAGAGGTCAGAAGTAGTTAGTGTGTTAGAGGTGTTAGGAGAGTAAGTGTTCTTTGAAGAGCTCTGTCTTCAGGAGTTTATTAAAGATAGTGAGAGATTCTCCTGATCTGGTAGTAGAAGGTAGTTAGTTAGAGGTGTTAGGAGAGTAAGTGATTTTTGAAGAGTTCTGTCTTCAGGAGTTTATTAAAGATAGCGAGAGATTCTCCTGATCTGGTAGTGGAAGGAAGTTTGTTCCACCATTGGGGAACTCTGTATGAGAACAGTCTGAATTGTTCTTGGCTGTGTGTGAATGTTTGTTTGGTAAAGCGAGGCGACGTTCATTGGAGGAGCGCAGCGGCCGGGAGGTAAGGTAAGCCTTCAGTAGTGAGTGCAGGTAGGAAGGAGCTGTTCTGTCATCACCTTGTAGGCGATTGTAAGATACGATACCAAGTAAATGCAGGGCCAGTTTTGCCGATATCGATACATATATCGTTACAGATACTTTTAAATTCATTGTACATGACAAAAAATACATTATTATCGCAATCAACGTTTTTGTTTAGAAACAATGGAACAGTAACAAAACAAAGTTTGCCTTAATATTAGGAAAATTGGGAAAATTTATATTTTGTGAAGTAGAAAAGAAGAATACAAGTCTTGAAACCGAGTTGAAGTTACTTAAATTTATCTGAAATTAAATTTACTTAAAAAAGCAAATGTTAAAAAAATTTAAAGTAAATTTTACACATCATCTTTTTTTTAAGTGCATGGTGCCTCCACACCCAGGTTCATTGTTCATCTCCACCAAGGCAATAGCAGGACTTTAATGTGGGCTAACTCCTGAAGACGAATGTTCTGTAAATACTTAAGTAGTTAAAAAAAAAAAACACTTCATAAGCTTATTCCACTGTCAACTTCGAAACATAAGGAGTAATTATTAAAATTTGGTACTTTTTGGGTCCTTAATACTTATGGTTAATTTTACCAAATGCAGCTGCCTTTTCAGTCTGACAGGGTTGAATTGAATGGTTGGTAACATGTATCTTAAATCCATCTTAGATCACCTCCTAAAGTGGTTTGAGTGATTGGATTTGTATCTGATTTAAATGTGTCTTGAATGTTTTTACACTTACATTTTTATGGGGTTTGGCCTAATCCACATATAATAATCCTGATACTTAATACTGAATGAAGGGGACAGGTGTACACAGAATCTTAAACTAGGTGTAAAATACAAAATAAGTACTTCTGTAATGCATAATCAACTCAAAATAAACAGTAGTGGTAAATGGCAAATATTTTCTAAAAAAACTGTGATTAAACGTATGGGTGACCATTTGGGTGAAGTTTTGTTTTAGTCAACATGTTTTTAACGATCTGTTAACATAAAACTCGTTAAAGCATTGAGAAAAAAAATAAACAGTCTTCTTTGACTCTATTCACACACCAGACTAAACAAAAATCTGTAATGATCTAGTCGTAAATATCGCACAAACATCATTATTATTATGTGTGCCTTAAATTAGGAGCACAGCGCACACAGACCACAAACATGATTGTTTTGGCTTCTAATTCAGTAATCCAGCATGCATTGTGACATTAGTGGTTTCCACAGTGAACTGTTGACCTCTTGTTGGAACGCTCACATGCAAAAAAAGAGAGAGATTTTGAGATCTTGGAGTCTTAACTGCGGAGCTGTCAGTTAAGATATGTTAAAGATGAAAAAGCTGAAGATCTAATGATACTAATCCCCAAAACATCAGAGGACCATAATCTGTCTCTGTATTTTCCTGAATATACTCTGAATAGATTGGACAAGACATGGAAAAAGACCTGTTTGTGGTCCTACCTTGTGGTTTCACAAGAGTTAGTTACCAAAGACAATGTATCCCACTTTAAATGTGTATTTTCTAAATGGGTAACAATTTTATAATAACAGCTCATGCTGGGCAAGCTGGTTGACCAGTCTAACTCTCAACCATCATAGGTATGTTATTGGTTAGTGTTCGGCTTTGATGGTTTTGCTGGTCTACAAGCATTGTATTAACAACCAAGCTTAACAACCAGTATGACCAAGCTTGACCAGAGTAGTTGACCAATATGACTTGGTTAAGCAGGTCAACCAGCATGAACAAGCAAGACCAAACATGACCAATTTAACCAATTGCACCAAGCACCAAGTTGACAAGATGTTTGGACACGTTTGGACACATGTTTGGACACGTAAACACAGTTTTTCACAGATATTTCCAGTTACAGCTGAATTCATGCTTTTAATCCCAGAAAAACCCTCTTATTTTCCTTATTTCCTTATTCCTTATTTTCATGGGCCCTGCATTGTTTAATATCGCAATATATATTTATAGTCGAAAAAAGAACATTTGGAATGTAACATTTTTCCATTTGTGCAGCCTTAAAGTTGTTTAATTACGCATGTGCTTGAACACTTTTGGAATTTATCGTTTTGGGAAGTTTCTTTTAGAAAATAAAACATGCAAAAAGCATGTATTTTTACACATGTAAAAAATGGAGATACACTTTTGTTATCACTTTAACATAAACAAATGTATACTTGACATATTTGCACAATCTGTACTAGTATAATCCATCTGCAAAGAAGATCACTAGTAGTTATACTGTCTTTGCATGGATTATTAATGTGTAACAACACATTAATAACCAGGTTTTTGAACTGCATGCTTATGTCTAGTAGACTAGTCTACAGTATATGGTTTCTGACCCTGCGCAACACACTGTTATCTATTAAAATAGATAAAAGTACATCACAGTAGTAGCAGCCCTGACCCTAAAGCTTGGAATTTTGGATAGACTGTTTTGTTTTGTCCATTTGGTTTTCTTGGCTAAACCTCTGCTCTAACCACCGTACGACCCGTACGGCAGTCAAGGTCAGGTCATAAAAGCCCTCCCTCCCTCCCTCCATCCCCACAGGTCACAGCCTCGTCTATTCCCGACTGTTTTTATAAAAAGAGGAGGCTGGTTAGTGATGGGGGGCCAGATTGTGGTTCCATCTTCAACCGCCTCATTCCTCACAATTGACCGAGTTGTTTTGCTTGGTCCGCTCAGTCGCACGGAATGTGGGACATTTTCATATCTAGCTTGTTTATCTCCGTGATCAATCTTTCTGCGCTTTATTTCATGCTCTTTTTTTTTACGGTTCAAACCAAACAGTGCACCAAATATGGGTTTAATGTTCTGTGTCAGGCTGACGTTTCTGAGGCAAGGAAAACAGACGGCTTGATTTAGTGATGTCATGCAGGCCCGGTGAGAAACACAAGACTCGGCTTGATTTTAATCAGCGCAGTGGTGAAAATCGGCAGCCACCGTAACAAACAAGGAATACCTCCTCAGAACGCGGGATGATAAAAACTCATATTGATGGTTTGGAGTCCAGTAACTCTGACTAAGACTGTAATTTCTCCATATTTGGAGACATATTTAATGCTGGGCTGAATTTTATGAGTCTGAAGTTTTGATTGGACACCAGATCAAATTTTTTCCTCCTTCTGTTTCTTCTCTTTCTCTCTCTCTCTCTTTTCCTCACTCCGTATTTCTCCGTTCTTGCTCTCTGCAGGAGCGTCAGCTTGATTCAGTCTATGGAGGAGAACTATGAGGTGGACCTGGTCTACATCACAGAGAGGATCATCTCCGTGTCGTTCCCCGGCAACGTGGAGGAAGAGAGTTACAGCTCCAACCTCAAAGAGGTGGCCACCATGCTCCGCTCCAAACACGGAGACAACTACCTGGTGAGGACTGGCTTCTTATTGATTTATGCATGTGCTTTATGCACTGTAATTATTACATAGACTCATGATACCAGTTTAGTTTCATAATACTGAATATGAAAATTCATTATTGTCTAAAAAAACTATCAAAGCATTTCCCTATTAATTACCATGTGTGACTATAAATGCAAGTCACTGCCTCTTTTGAAACACTGCCGAGTACTCGGAGTAGTCAGCGCACTCAGAGGAAAGCTTGGTGACTCGGTTCCGATACATCATCTCACAGACGACTTGTACTGATCGACATCACCCTTTGAAATGATGAGGGGAAAGAGCTCCATCTACCCACCCAGAGAGAAAGCAAACCCAATTGTGCTCTCTCTGAGCTCCGGCAGCTGATGGCAAGCTGCATGACTAGGATTCAAACCCACAATCTCCCCATCATAGTGGAAGCACTTCAGACCATTTTGTCAGAACAAAACTCAACTTCAAGAACTTTATTGACGAACTGAATAACAAATCTAATTAGTTAAAAGATATTGAATGTATTGAATTTTCTGATTTTAATTTTTAAATATATAACATTTTTATTATCTGTGTTATATTGATACTGATACTGACCAAATTGTTTTTTTTTTTTGTTTTTTTTTTTATTTAAGCTCTTCAATCTGAGTGAAAAAAGATATGACATCTCCAGGCTGAATCCCAAAGTAAGTAACTTTTCTGTTTAATGTACAATACTTTCTAAATATAACATGACAGTTCATTACATTATATTATATTACATTTGGCAGACGCTTTTTTGTCCAAAGCAACTTACAATAATGATGTACATAGAGTAATAGAAGTTTAAGGTAAAAAAAAAAACATTTTTGGATAGGGATAGAGGAGTGAAGGAGGGGAAGAAGGAAATGAGGTTAGAAGTAGTTAGTGTGTTAGAGGTGTTAGGAGAGTAAGTGCTCTTTGAAGAGCTTAGTCTTTAGGGGTTTCCTCTCCTGATCTGGTAGTAGAAGGAAGTTTGTTCCACCATATATATAAAATCAATGGGCATAAAAAACATGTGCCCTGTAGGTCCACCTTACTGACATACTGTAAAAACTCTAGTCCAGTGGATTTTACACAGTTTATTTTAGCCGTCCTCTAACCCTCCATCAATGGTCAGCTTCTGACCACACAACCACTGGCTGGATATTTTTGTATATTGAACTTCTCTCAGTTTAGCAGTGACAGTGACACTGGTAGAAACTGCAGTGACTCTGCTGTGGTTGAGGATGAAGACTAGCACATGCTTCCTCCTATAAATGTGAAGTCAGCCACGACCTCTTTTCTTTGCTGCTGATGAATCATTTCCAGTGGTTCCACTGGACCACCCTGAGCCTAATTTCTAATGTATTTCTAATAAAGACGGGTGTTGTATTGTGTGTTTTAGGTTCTGGACTTTGGTTGGCCGGATCATCACGCTCCAGCACTGGATAAGATATGCAGCATATGCAAAGCCATGGACACCTGGATGAGTGCCGACAGTCATAATGTTGTGGTCCTGCATAACAAGGTAACACTTCAACTGAAATATACAGTGTAATATAGCAGTTAAGCATATGATTTTGCATATGACACAATATGATTTTGCTCAGATCTGACATTCTGCTTTCCTTAAAGCTTTACTACACTCATCTCCATAGTAGTGTCAGATTCAGTCTATTTAAATAAAGATACAGCTTACTATGACCAATAATCTATTTGTGTTACAAATAAAGACGTATATAAAGAAATAGGCAAGCTCTTAAAACCCTGCTTTCTTATAAGGGGACATTTCTGCTTCTCTGAACCAAGATACTTATTTTTTTAATAAATTGACTCTTTGACCTTGTATGGAGACACTGCTTGTACCATCTATTGGTCACGTGACGACATTACACTCAATTGATTACAAACAAGATGGCGGGAATCCCAGACAAAAGTTTCTACAGCCAGTCCAGACCGAAACATGAAACATAGGCAAGGTAAAAAATCTTATCCAATTTTATGTTTGAGACTAGTTTATTTAATTACTATAGAAAGCTTAAATTTAGTTTTTGGACTACCGCATTTTTCGCGGATAAAAAAAGGATAAAAATCCTTTAATTTTCCCAAAAATCAACAGTTCGCCTTTTAATCTGGTGTGCTTTATGTATGAATTTTAGCTGTCAGGTTGTAAAGAACAGTAAAGCCACTCCACTGAAATATGGCGTTATAAAGAAGTTACAAATCAGTTTAGTTCTCCAGCTCTGAGACTTGAGTAGTATTAGTATTAGCATTAGCTGCTAACCGCACTAAGTGCTTTCTTTTTTTACTGTTCAGAGGTTAGTATTATCAGCCTGTAGCCTACTGTTAACCCTAGCTAGCACTTCTGGAGCAATGTTAGCATTAGCATAAGCTGCAAACCATGCTAATCGCTAGCTCTTTTGCCATTCAGACGGTAGCCTGCATGTCTACCATGTTAAAACAAGATACGTGGGACAAACCCCTAGCTAATATCGCCCTGGCTTACCGGAACACTCAGTGTTCCTCACTGTAGAGCTGTCGGGAGGCATTCATTAATGCTAACCTCGGCTAGTGCTTGCAGTTAGGTGCTAATGCTAATGCTGCTGCACCCAGCCTTAGAGGAAATCTGGAAATCTTAGCTTACTCTACATAAATGGAAACGTTTTACTCACCAGAATAAACAGTTTTTAGAAGAGAAATCTGTGAAGATTGTTTTCTTAACTTTAATTAGCTTTAATTTACTTAGTTAACAGAATATGGACAAGCATTGTCCTGTTGGAATAATTGATCGTAGTGTCAGGGTTCAGCAGAGTTATAAACACTGGTTGTAGGACCTCATTAACGCAACATTGGACTGTTAATTGTCTGTAATGAAGACTAAAGATAATTTGCCATTGTAGGAAATTGCAACCATTGACATTGGAGCTGAACATAGCACCTCCACACAAAGATTTACATAAAACATCAGCAGGTCTTATCACTGAAAATTTCCTACTGCTATTCTAAATGACAGTCTGGCACACCTTCCCACCAAGTTTCATTGCTGTCAGATGGTTCCTTCTGGATGAATCCAATGTTTTATGACGATACATGTTCTGTATATTATATTTAAAGGATGCTATCAGTCTAAATTCTCTATATAGACTCATATCAGCTATATAATTCAATATTTCTATATTAAAACACAAGCCTAGTCACCTGTTATTACTAGATCTTTCAGTCTTTGCTCTGAATAAGAGGAAAAATAAAAAGCTCTCAGTGGAGACACAGTATGTAACTGTCCAGTATATTTAAACAATTTAAACAGACAGTTTCCACTCTTTTTCCTGCACAGCTGTTTAAATCTGTCCGCAGTATGCAGTCAGTAGATGGCGTTCTCATGCTTCTCTCTCTCCTGACCTACACACTGCTGGTGTAAAGTACGGTACAGGTCTGCAGTGATGGGCGTGGAGGAATGAATTAAGCAGATGCAGCTCAGCTGCTCGTCGGTAGCTCTTGTGCTCAGCACACAGTGTGTGTTGTGTTCATAAGGTCGTCTGACGGGGAAATATTCTTGTTCTGTTCCCTGTAGTTTTGACGACCTTCGCCTGACCTCTCGGGGTCGAGCTGAACTGGGATCTGGGTTTTCTGGAACAATGCTTTGAGCTCCTTCCTCAGCGTTCCTCTGAGATGGTTTAATTACATCGTTCCTCGCCGCAGATAAACGATCTAACGCTAATGAAACAGTGTGAACTCAGGCTGTGAAGACTCCTGCTTTTGTTTTTTGGTCTGGGTTCGGGTTTAGGGTCAGCTGGCGTCGCTGATTGCAGGAATTACAGTAAAGGAAGATGAATGGTAGAAAAACATGTGGCATGTGGAGAAAGGGGCTTATCTGCCCACACCACGGCTCATCCTCCTTCCTGCCAGTGTGTGAAATGTCAGCATAGTCTGAACCACAGGAGACACTCCCAACGTAGCAATGAACATGCACTGAACAGTTCAGGGATGATCCGTTATGTTTAATGATTTACTATTTAATTTAATGGAACAGATTTAAATATTGTGTGGTTGTTTATACTAAGGTACAGAGAAGCTGCTTAAAACATAATTTATGTGAAAAAATCAGTGTCTGGCCTAAATTTGCTATGAATTTAGTTGGGAAAGTTGCAAAATCAAGTATCCCAGGGTCTGTTTAATTAAACCCTGCGTAAAAACGCAGTAATCATTTGATAGTTAATGAACTTCACAAACTACATACAGTATAATATAGAAATCTAATACATGGCTCTATGGAGATTTCAAATGCATATAAATCTATATGGAATTCATTTTATATATATATATATATATATAACTATATATATGGTTTGGTTTTACACAGGCACAAACCTTAACGCACCAAAATTTGCACCAATAAACCATGCGAGCACATTGTCTCCTTTAACAAAAGCACTGCAAATTTGCCGCTGTGCTTTCAAACACAGTGTTTTCAATGGGACGTGCAGCGCAGATGTGAGCAGTGAACGCCGCACATACTGTGTGTGTAAACAGCATGGAGCAGCAGCAGAGACAGCGTTTGTTCATAGCAGTGTATTATCTGGCTAATATGTCAGATTAAACTGCACCTTATCAGCAGTTAAGCTCAATTAAAAAGAAGATTATTTAATAGCTGGGTCAGATTTTTCACCGCAAGCAAACGGCTGCTGAAAAAAAAAATATGCACAATTAATTGCGTAAAAAAATAAATAAAGCGTTACTGATTCTAAATTAATCATGTGCGTTTACGCTTTAACATTGACAGCCCTAGTTTCATGTAAATTGTGCCTGAAATATAACAGCTAAATCTAAAGATTCCAACTGTTTTAATTGGATAAAAAGTAAACTATTTTATAAATTTGGTGGTGTTTTTTATATTATAATATTTTTTCTCTAATTACGTTTTTAAAATTTGTAATATATTGCCTTAATAACATTATCAGCATGTATATTTGCTGCAATATATTTCATTGTAAGCTGTATCATGATATACTGTAAATAGTATTATCTAGTTCATGCCTTTTAGGCATGTGTTTAATGTATGCCATTTACTTATATGTTTAACATATTGTATGTACAGGGGTTGAACAATGAAACTGAAACACCTGTCATTTTAGTGTGGGAGGTTTCATGGTTAAATTGGAGCAGCCTGGTGGCCAATCTTCATTAATTGCACATTGCACCAGTAAGATCAGAGTGTGAAGAAGGTTCAATTAGCAGGGTAAGAGCACAGTTTTGCTCAAAATATTGCAATGCACACAACATTATGGGTGACATACCAGAGTTCAAAAGAGGACAAATTGTTGGTGCATGTCTTGCTGGTGTATCTGTGACCAAGACAGCAAGTCTTTGTGATGTATCAAGAGCCACGGTATCGAGGGTAATGTCAGCATACCACCAAGAAGGACGGACCACATCCAACAGGATTAACTGTGGACTCTGTAAGAGGAAGCTGTCTGAAAGGGATGTTCGGGTGCTAAACCGGATTGTATCCTAAAAAACATAAAACCACGGCTGATCAAATCACGGCAGAATTCAATGTGCACCTCAACTCTCCTGTTTCCACCAGAACTGTCCGTCGAGACAATAAATTATTGTGGTCTAAAACCAGGTGTTTCAGTTTCATTCAGTGTTTCGTTGTCCAACCCCTGTATGTACTGTGCATAAATTAAATTAAATGCCCAATAACTGCACATGTAGCCATATATCAGATTTCCATGTAGGGATTAACCATCACAGACCTTCACTTCCTTTTTCACAGCCCTTCCTCTCTTTCTCACCAAGTCTGCACTGGCTGTAATCTGAATCCAGCACAGCGAGGGTGAGAGCGAGGGATTAACGCGTGCCCGTCTGTATTCCTTAAACAAAAACACACAAGCGTTTTTAACAGCAGGCCGTAAACACAGCCACGTTACTATGGGGAACCGTGCTGCTCTATACAGCAGTGGAAACTTGAGCAGATGAGCGTTGGGTGGAAGTATGCAGTCAGAGAGTTTCTGCTGCAGCATGACTATACACTGCATTCACACATGATCACTCCGTAAATCCCAGAACTGAGAGTCTGAGTCTGAGAGGATCATTGGTGCTGAGAAATCCTGTTTTTCACTTTTTCTCCAGACAGTGGTGAACGGCTCCTCACAAGCTGTTCACTGAACTTTAACATCATACAGTCTCATGCAGTAATTTCATTTCATGGCTCCATACCTCTCAACTGGTATAACCCTCCCCCCCTCTCGCTCTCTCTCTCTCTCTCTCTGCAGGGGAATCGTGGGAGAACAGGGGTTGTTGTCGCTGCATACATGCACTACAGTAACATTTCAGCAAGGTGAGACACGCCCACATGTGTGAATATTGAATATTGTTATATTATTAAATGTTTTATTTATGTGAAATGGCATAATAGCACTGTTCCTTTTATTATACCAATTATACAGCCTCCAGTATCAGCCAATTCCAGTATAATACATTTCCCCTTAACCTTTTAAAATATATTTTTTTGCTTTTATCAGTGCAACCAAAATAAACCAAACCGAACCAAAACCAAAACAAAATGAAACATTGGCCTTAAGCCCAAATACCAAAGTTGTCCCTACTTTTGCCATTTTTTTTATCATTGCATAAGTGCAATAGACTTAGTTAGCCTTACCAGCAAGCACACGTTTGTTATAATTTTTTTTTACTTATTCAATAGACATAAAAGTGCATTTTGCCATTTTTAAAGAATAATAAAGTTTAAAATATTCATTTCATCTATACTTTAATTCAAACTTTAACTCTAATTTAAAAGTTGCATTGCATTCTATGCATTTTACAGAATAACAATCCTAATTGTGTATTAAATCATAGAGCAAAAGTGGTTAATTTATTTTATGTAAAACAATAAGAAAGCTAAATTACAACCCTGTTATTTTGCTTCAAAAACACACTGTTGTTCAATCGCTGTTTACAGAGTGCTTGTGTTACCAGATAATCTAGATAATGTTGCTGTCTGCTATTGCTAGTGGCCTGGGTATGTGTACAGTACATTTTGTGGGCATACATATGTAAAATATATTTTAAAAAATGACGACTTATAAACAATTTGAAATTTTGACATTGGACAGTTTTGGCTTGTTTTGACTATTTCTTATTCTGGGTTAGGTTCTTATTTGCCACCTCTAGTAAGCACATACTATCAATCAATAAAATCAATAAATAATTAATTATATAGGTACTTACAGAACAGATTATAATTAAATGTAATGTGCATGTAATATATGGTATTTAACATATGACTCACCGGTGCAATGTAACTGCAAATCTATGACTGTACACATAATAACTTTTCATATTGTCTCAAACCTCTGGAGTGGTGAGAAGAAATATATTTAAAAATGATCATTAAAATGATGTTTTAGTGAATGTGCCATGAGCTAAAACACGTAAGCACACGCTTTTAAAGTCCAGAAGGAGAAAAGTCTGTAATCCCCAATCACAAGACGTGCACCGGTCAACATAAGAGCACAGGAAGGTCATCAGGGGATGATTTGTCTCAAGACTTGAATTAAGCGCTGATCAGATTCCACCTTGTTACCAGCACTGTAGAAGTTATTTTTACTGCGTGAATACTGAACACACGGAACTCAGTGATTTATACAGCAGAACCTCACGTTGATGGATGTTGCATAATGCTGAACTTGTTGGTTAACAAATAAACATGTGATGAATAAATTAGGACATTTCGGTAACACTTACTATGAATCCTGTATCAATAATGCATTATGAATGCATTTACAATTGTGTGTTATAAAGCACTCATGTAAGACCAGAGGTGGAAAAAGGACTGAAAAATTGTAATTAAGTAAAATTACCTTTACTTTGCTATAATACTACTCAAGTAAAAGTAAAAGTACCCATCTAAAAATCAAAGTATCCCAATCTAAAAGCAAAGTAAAAAAGTGCTCAATTTAAAATGTACTTTGAGTAAAAGTTACATAGTTACTTATAATTATTTGATGTAAAAAAAAGTACAACAAATCATAAATTAAATTGTTTTTATGATCTATTATTCCACATAATAATTTGGACCTTTCAGGCAGTGTTTCTTCAGACCAGCTCATAAAACATTTTCAAGAACAAGTGGTATAGATTTCTATGATCCATTTTTTTCTTTACTGTTAAAACGTGGTCATATAGGTGAATATAAACCATATTTTTACAGTATTACAGGTTTATTTTTTACTCAGTAATGAGGAGTTGTCCAATGGAGCAAAGTAGATTACTTGTGTCAAAATGTACTTGAGTAAAAGTAAAATTACCTTTTTTAAAAACTACTTTAAAAATAGAAATTACTCATAAAATCTACTCAATTACAGTAACTTGAGTAAATGTAATTCATTACTTTCCAGCTCTGTGTAAGACTTTATAAAGACAGGTTTTAATACAGTATATTAGTATGTTCAGTGTGCAATTGTAAGTTACTATGTGTACTACTGTATATACATTCATAATGCATTATGAATACAGAATTTAGAGAATGTGTTACCCAAGTTTATCAGTTGTTTACCAGTTATAGCTGATACTATTGTTGTTTTATATAAAGGTATATACAGGCTGAAATGTGTGTCTATAAGTAAATAATAATAATAATAATAATAATAATAATAATAATAATAATAATAATACAGTGTGTTTTTGGGCTGCAGTGCCGACCAGGCTCTGGACAGGTTTGCCATGAAGAGGTTTTATGAAGATAAAGTGCTTCCTGTGGGTCAGCCGTCCCAGAAAAGGTCAGTTTCACCCCATTTCCTGCCTGGCCTCTGCATACCTCTCCTCCCACGCCCTGGATGAGATTGACCTGTGCTGGGGCACTTCTACTGCTTCGGCTGCTGCTGTGGTCACAGTTGTTCCAACCGGGATGTTTTAGAAGTATAATAAGTAATAAGTCATCAGACTGTTTGATAATGGCATCTAATTAGACTCTAATGCATAACTCTGATAAATAGATTTTGCATCCTACACTGTAAAACCTGGTAAGATGACCAAGCTCAAAACTTTTGTTGTAACCGATTGCCTAATACATTTTAAGTTCATGTAATATAATTTTTAAGTACAATGAACTTAACACATACATATACATATATATTTAAAATTCATTTATTCTCAAACTTGTATTTAGTCTTCTTTCTGGTTTCATTCAGCTACTTTTTTTTAAATACTCATAGAAAATTAGATCAAAGAAAACAGTAAAGAATTAAAAGTTCTGAGAGCAGAGCAAGAACACAGAGTTACTGCAGCTCAGTAAATGATGCTTGTTCTACAGCCTAAAACACAGAGGCTGAATATTTAATAATGATATGTGATCTACGAGTTTACCTAAGGTAGCCCCGGGTGAATCACTACACACTGATGGTGAGTGTTAGTAAGAAACTGTTGAACACACCCAGTATGCAAATCGATTGTGACAGAAGCCAATGGAAAAGAAGCTGTTAATGGCAACAGACTAAACTCAATTATTATAAGTTGGTTCAACTCAAAGATCTCAGTTGAAGTGTATTTGTGCCCACAAATGTTCAACTAACTCAAAATAGTTGAGTATTGTTTAGAAATCTCCAATTTTATGTAAAACAGACTTAATTTATTTGAGTTCAAACTACTTCTGGGTTTACGGTGTAGTGTTTAATTAGGTAGATCAGATTTTTGTTTGTTTATAATACATTTTATTATTCAGTACAGCATTTTGTTTTTACAGAATTAGTTTAATGTAGGTTTTAAACACAACATAATGGCCTTTTTGATTTTGTCTATTGTTGTGTATTGCATCTCACTTTAGACATACTGTACTAATTTCCATGCCGTCAATGACAGAATATTAACAAATATAATATAATATAAATAAATATGGTGCATGAAATTTAATTATTTTAAAGTTAAATCAAATTTGTTAACATAGCTATTTATAACGGGAAAACAAACATGCTTCATTTATGATGTTCCCTGCTGATTTCAGTTCATTTGCACTCATTTCAACACTTAGCACTATTAATTATTATTTATTATTATTAGTCTTCTGTATATCTGTATCAACTATTATTCTTCAACTATTTTAACAAAACTATAGTAACTTACAAATTGTACCTATTATTAAGTTTAAATGAAAAAAATAATATTTAAGTAGGCTTACTACTTCCGAAACACCATCAAGTGCTAAATTGACCTTTGTTAGACTTTCATTTTCAGATGCCAGTGGCCTCTAACCCTTATCTCAGTAGATGCCTGCAGCAGATCTGAACTTGAGATCAGTGGTAGTTGAGTACGTCTCACTGGCACTAAACTCAGACGATGTCCTTTGGGCACAAAAAGCTGAGCTTAGCCTGTGTTGCTCAAACACTTTTACATCATCATAACTGCGTACCAGATGACTTTAGCTGTAGCTCTACATTTGTTGAATTTAACTGATACCAGTCCCTGAATGTGTATTTTATCCTGTTTAACTGAGGAATTCTTTTAAAGATCTTATCCTTAAGGGGGTTTTGAGATCTGGGCTCTCTGTTCTGTTATTTCCGGACTGGCCTATAATTAGCCACAAGTGGTTGTCCACCAGTCTGCAGTTATTATGGAAGGCATGTGTAAAGCTAATGTGCCAAATGTCTGAATCTCAAGTATACATATGAGTGTGCATACAAACACACACACACACACACACACACACACACACACACACACACACACACAAAACACACACACACACACACACACACACTCACTCCTCTGCACAAGGAGACATATTTTCCATTATGCAGAATTAAACGTTCTTTATGGTTGATGGTTAGGTCATCATAGTCAGATATAGATCCAGCCTTCCAGAGTCATTCAAATGAGATAATCTCAGATCATTTATAGCATGTAAACATAAATGACACTGTAGAGAATGGAACACACAACTCTAATACTCTAAATTGATCCGGTGTGTGTAAGTGTGTGGTATGTATGTAAGTTTGTGTGTGTGTGTAAATGTATGCATGACTGATATGGATTGGCACTCTGTCCTGGGTAAATGCTGTAGTGGCCGATGCAGTCCTCCAGGTGGACGGTCATTTCCGGTTGAGAGTACGCTGTGCGCTATTGGCTGCCGCTTCTCACCGGTGTGTGGGTGTAATGTGCTTGTGTGTAAAAACGTGTTCATTGTAAAGCGTCCTTGTGTTTCTAGAAAGGTGCTGTATAAGTTGAAATTCATTCATTCATTCACAATAATATGACACAGAAAAATACAGATTTCCAGGATTCCACTGGCTGGATATATAATAATCAGTAGCATTTCAACAATAGGCATGCTCTTTATTAAAAAAAAAAAAGCTGCATTAAATATGACAGATATGCCTGGTAAAGTACTCAAGCCTTGCTCTTAGAGATTTAGATCATATATTTTCTAGCTTTTAGGCTACGCTCACATTAAAAGCCACATTGCTCAAATCCGATTTTTGTAAGTGATCTGTACCTGTGTGTAATGTGAACAAATCTGTCCCTGAAATGCCTCACATGCTGCACATTGATACGTGTATAAACGTTGACTTCTTCACCAACAACAACAACAAAAAAAAACGCCATATTTGAGAGACAGATGACTCGTAGTTTTATAAAGGGAAATGGATGAGTTAGCAGCTCATATGTGGAGCATCTTTTGCTGGAGTGGAGAAACAGCAAAGAGCTGGTCTGAAGTTCATGCTCAGGGCAAGGAGGTGAAAAAAGCCAGGCGGTTTGCTTTTGCTGTTTTTTTGCAGCTCTAGCTGCACAGCTGCACCAAGAGATATGGTGTGGGCACGAGAGAGAAGCACGTAGCGCATGCGTGAAAGCAAAAAGACGCAGGCATTCCGATTTGACATTTCACATTCATGTCACATTTAGGACCACATATGAAAGTGACTCAAATCTGATTTGAAAAGATCTAATTTGGCCTGTTCACACAGCCGTGAAAAATCCACATTGAGCAAAAAATCTTATTTGAGTCACTTCAGCCTGGTAATGTGAACGTAACCTTAGATGTGAGAGAGCCTAATTATCATGACTAACAGTGCAATAGCATTGGTTAGGTTAGACTAGAGCTGTAATAGTATGGTAAAACCACAATAGTGATGCTAATGGCACAATAGCGATGCTAATGGTGTGATAGCAATGGTAACAGCAATGTGAATAGCATAGTAGTTGTGATGGTCAAGGCTGGTGGTTTCAGTCAGTCAGTAAAGCCAAACTGTTTCCTCTAGACTGGCCCACTAGGTCCAATATATTGCATACATAACCATATTTTAATGTGCAATTGGAACATTAATATTTGGTGAGATGTACTGTAAAAAAACATAAAATAAATAAATAAATAAAATAATAATAATAATAATGGAATTAATTACTTGTCAGCTGCAGTGCAAAACTACATACGCATAGAGCTTTTTTTCTTTTTTTACATTTACATCTCCTGGCTTTGATCTCTAAGATCTTAAAATAAAATCAGCAGTAAAATTCTCCCACTGATGGAAAAAAAAAGATGCTCTATGGATGGAGGCTTTTCCAGGAGGACAGCCACTACTCCCTTCCTATCTGCTCTCTGGGAGTCCGGACCCCACGGATCTGCCCTCGCTGCTGTCCTGCATGGGAAAGCAACCCTCCAGCCCCCAGCCAAAAGCCCACTCTCTGTCCCTCCCTGGGGGAAAGAAAGGGTTCAGTGGGAAAAGTGCTTTTTCCTGTTTATGCAAACTGAAGTGCTCAAACCTCTTCTAGAAATCTTTGGAAGCAAAGCAAAGAACTTCAAGTGGCTTCATTTAAAACAGTCTCATGGCCTCACATGCATACACTCATATATACACAGAGAGCACTTAATTAGGAACATTGTACTCGTTGTACACCAATCAGCTCTCAGTCTGCATTAATGGTTGATGTCATTGATTCCATATGATGTTGGATATCTGATCCATGTTGACATAATTACATTACATTACATTAGGCAATTCCTGTAGATTCCTTTCAATGGCTTTTTATGCTGCAAAACTCCCATTCTTCCACATTGCATAAGTATCCTAGGAACCCTCTAAACAGCACAGTTAACTTATTGTCATGGGTATGAAACAGGATAGATAATAGACTTTTGCTTTGTGAAATAGTGCATCATCGTTTCATGCTGTTAAAATATAGTAAACTGTGGTCATGAAGGGATGCACATGGTTAGCAATAATACTTACATAAGCTGTGGCATTTAAGTGATTTTTGGTAAACTCTGTGTACTGTATACTAAACACTTAAACAATACATAGCTTGATTGTTTTATATGTGTGTTTTTTTGTAGGTATGTCCAGTATTTCAGCGGGTTGCTTTCAGGCCACATTAAGATCAACAACAAGCCCCTCTTCCTGCATCACGTCATCATGCACGGCATCCCCAACTTTGAGGCTAAAGGAGGTAAGCACCACTATGCCCTGCATATTCGGCAACATGCTGGATAGAATGGAATAACATAACTTTAATGTTTTTTTTTTTTTTTTTTTTTCTGGTCACAACAACATAAACAATACCAACAGCACTTTCATTCTGGATTTAGACCAAAACTATGGTCATTTCACACAGGCCTACCCATGTGAAAAGGAAGTATTCTTAAGAGCATTGAAAGTATGTTTAAATTAGGAAAAGAATACAAAAAGTGCATTTTCAATGTAATATACTTTATGAAAATACACATTGAATATGCTTTCTCAGTATTTCCACAAAATGTATTTTCAAGCAATTTTATGCTTTAAATTATACATTGTGTTGATAGAACAAAATATACAGTGACATTAAGTACTGCTTAACCCTTGTGTGGTGTTCATATTTTTGTTACTCGTTTACTTTGTTACTTGTATTTAATTCAGCAAAATTAAGCAATTTTACATTAAAATGCTTTACACATGCTTGACTCACTTAAATTGCAAGCAACATAAACAGCTTACATGGTTAATATTTGCCCTTTACCTTTCTTATGTTACATTTCTTTCAAAAAGTGCTACTCTTTTTTTATTAGTTTTTTAATAAAATGTAAAAGAAAATGAATTAAACTCAAGATATGAGTAGAACATTTGTTTAGTTTCAAATTTACAAATGAAGCAATGTTTATTAGCCCTTGGCCAAACATACTGTATGTAATATAAATGGTTGGAGGGGAGGGGGGGGGGGGTGTACAGTGTGTGTTTATCGAAAATGTGTTTTGAAATATGTTTTTCACAAAAAATGAGCCAATGCCAATGAGTTTGAGTTAGAAAAAAAAAAATTTTTAGTATCATTTGATGAAAAAAATTAAAACGGGTCCCACAGACCCGAACACCACACAAGGGTTAAAGTGGACTTTAGTGTTTTTTTGTTTTTGTTTTTTTTTTTTTCCAGCATGGGCATCAATACACAAAGTAGTATAAACACATACCTAAACCTACATACATTCACAGAGGTTGTAGGAAAAAAAAGGACTCAAAAGCACAATTGCACTGCAGATTTGACTATTGACTATTTAGCTTGGGTCTTGTGTTAAATATAAAAATGTATACAAAAAAAAATATATATATATATACATATATATATATATATGTATATATAATTACTGGACGCAGGTTCCAGTGTCAGGTTAAGACCAGTGTCAACTACCACCACCCTCTGCAGCTCAGTGCAACAGAGCGAACCTGTGAAAGGACCACACACTCAGGAGATTCCTGCCTGTTTTCTATAGTCTCCTTTACTCCGACTTTAGCAAGCATATGATGGATGAGTTTAACTGAAAAGATGTGCTGATTGGAGTGTACGGAGTGTGTTTGGATGAAGAACGCTTCTGCAGAACAGTACATTACTATTCTACAGCCAGGTGCTTCGCTTTTAGGGTATAGCAGTCATGCATGTAGACCACCCCTCACCCCTCCCTCTGTTCCTCCAGCTACACTAAGGCCTTCTTGTCTTCCCCTCTTGTGCCTTTCAGGTTGCCGCCCTTTCCTGAAGATCTACCAGGCCATGCAGCCAGTGTACACATCTGGGATCTAGTAAGAACCAGCCTCTGTGTTTTTTAATGCTTTTTTTTCTCTTTTCTGTCACTCGGTTCGAGCTGGCATTGTGCCCGGCCTTCAAACCAACCAATCGTGAGCTGTTTTGTGGTCTCTGGCTCCTCCCATATGCTGTTGGAAGGCTGGTGAACCTTATACACACATACATACACACACACACACATAGAGAGAAAGTGGAGCCAAAATGTGTGTAGCCCACATGTGCACATGCACATCGGGCTTTCAGCCTGCAGATGTGTAATGTGTAAAATTACCGCTAGTGTTACAGTAAGGTGATATTCCTTCAGCTGCGTTATATAGTGTGATACGTGTAAGCCGCTAAAATCTGTCAGAGAGTGGGAGCGAAGAGCCAGATCAAGGAGATGATGGTCATGTTTGGAGTTACATGAGAAAGAGAGAGAGAGAGAGAGAGAGAGAGAGAGAGAGAGAGAGAGAGAGAGAGAGAGAGAGACAGCGAGAGTATTTCAGTGGGCATGACAGCTGCGGGGCATTTGGGGTACCACCACTCCTGCTGTAGGCCACATGACCCATTACAGCCTCACAGGCTTAATGGAAACAGCATAATGCCTTACTTTAGCATCATCCTGAGGGTGGCTCAGTTTTAAGAATGGCTTTATGAAGTGGTAGATCAGGTGCTTAAAACTCAAAAGACCTGCTCACTTAAATTACATGTCAGTATATTGTGGGTGTGGATGATGGTGGGGGGAAATGTGTTCCACTGTTAACGTGCCAAGATCTCAGTAGTGTGAAGCAATTCATACCTCTAATGTATGTCTAAGCTAATGTATAACGATGAAAACACGCATACACAGCCATGTAGTTTTGTACTTATATAAGAATATAAGCAGTGGCTAAAGCACCACCAACTCTGCCCTTTATCAACCAAAGTGCAACTTCGTTTTTTATTTATTTTTTAATATCATTATTATTAAGATTTTACTGAGGCCGGTTTGAAATTATCTTTTGAAAACCTAAGCGATTGAAAAGGAGTGAAAACAAAAGGCCCTAAAATCAGCTCGAACACACCCGACCTCTCTCTTCCTCTGTCACGTGACCCCTCGCAGTCACTCAAGGCAAACTAGATGCGCTGCAGCAGCAGTTCAGGTTAGCGAGTCTTCAGCACAGCACGCACGGCAACAGATAGGCTTCTTCTCCCCCGTGTCCCACCAGCCAGGTAACATACACATCAAAAAAAAAAAAAAAAAAAAAGCCCTTTTTCCCCCCTGAGCACTTTCCCCCCAAAATGTCTGTGCCACTAAATGTACGGAAATGGAAAGTGCCATTTAAAGTGGCAATTCGTATTATTTCGAAGCGTTTCTGGTTGGAGAAGGGACAAAACACTGTGTTTAATGGTACCAGTGTGCTGGAACGACCATCCCTGCAAGATCTAATATATTAATTCTAAAAACTGTGGTGTCAAGTCGCTTTTCACAAGAGTGAAAAGCTTACGTCCTCTTACATACATATACAGCCTCTTAAAGAGGATCCGGCTCAGTTTTACTGAATGTGAGCAGCTGGTGGAGCAATGGAGACTTCAGAAGAGGGAACTTAGACCACAGTAGCTCATTCACTCGTAGTAAAACCAAAGAAATTAAAGAGTGAAGATTCTGACTAAGAGCTCTCTTTCTCTCTCTCTCTCTGACTGAACATAACCTGGAATCGGATTCATCCGCTCTGAAAGGAGACCGCATCACACCCGCCCAGTTTAAAATGATTCTTCCACATGCTCGATGCAATGATAACCAATGATAATGATAACCATGATAACCAGTGGTGTCTCTTCTGAGGTACTGTCTATTCTAGGCCACTCCTTCTTCAATTAAGTGAATATTTCAAATGGAGAACTATTCATTTTGTGTTTAATCAAAGTGACCATCATAAGCGTTTTCCTTTTCATTTCCTGATGAGAGCCAGTTTCATCATAGCATTTTTGATGGTCTTTAATGACCTTTAATTCTTAAAGTATTTTTCTCTTAGTTGAGTAGTTCTTTCCATAAATTGATTAGAGCGTTACTCAAACAGGGCTATTCACTGTATACCTGTAACTCTACCTCTTCACAACTTCACAACTGATGCTCTCAAACACAAATTTTATATATAAATATATAAATTCATTAAGCAATTAACTCTTGACGAGTTCAGCACAGCTGTTAACAGAAAGCCTGAATTCCAGGTGGCTCTACCTCATAAGAAAAGAATATGACTCACTTATCCCAACAATGACAACAATATTATATTAATCATAACATCTACATGTTTTATAGACTTGTAATAAAGAAGTAATTTGTTTTATATGCTGTGTATAATGTTTGTTTCTTTATCTGTGATTTACAGTAATGTCCAAGGAGACAGTCAAACCAGCATCTGCATCACCATTGAACCTGGCTTGCTTCTGAAAGGAGACATTCTGGTAAGGATATACTGTGTATATTGAGTTCACTACCAGGTAGAGCACACTCTACTGTTTATTACAGCAGCGCATTAAATATGTAGATTATGAATGTAGAATTTCCTTGCTTTCAGCCTTGTTGAGAATTTAATTACCGTTCCAGATTGACTTCAGAGTGGCGTTCCTTGATTGCTTGGCCTTATTATGCCTTATTTAAGTTAATTCAATCACGTAGTGCTTGGGTGAATTGGTGAGTTGCAATTTAACCTGAGCAGCTTGTATTTAGACTATTGGTAATATTTGCAATATGGTCCTTAAAGGTAAAAGAAAACTCTTGGCTCGACTCCATCTATCATTTATGGGGTTTCATTAGAGCGCCATACAACGGCTGTAAAACTGAAGGTCTTGAGGGGCGTCAGTCAGACTCCCCTTCAAAAACACCTTCAAAAGACATGAGGGTTCACTCAGATCACATAGATTTATTTGCATCTCGCCCCCAAACTTTTTTTTTTTTTTTTTTTTGAGGCGAACGCCAAAGAAGTGAGTGCTTTGTCAAAGGAACTAATGTTTTGCTGGTGGAGGGCCATCCATCTATTGGATGAGCTCATCTCAGTCTGCCCCTTAGCAAGCAGAAAAAGAAGCGGAGGTGATTTAGAAAGCGCTCTAGGCTGAAAGTGTGCCAGAGATGTAGCGTATTGGTATTACTTTCTAAAGAAAGCTGTAAATCAACATGGAATAGGGTTCAGAGCTGATTCCTAAGAAACGCAGACGTGAGCTTCCCTTAGAAACTGAAGGGGGGTGTGAAGACTAAACTTTGGAGGAGAAACATGAAGGAAATCAAATAATTCAGAAGTGGCAGAATGAAGAATGTTTCTTACATTAAACACAGTCTAGACTCATACTACGCTAATCATATTAGCAGACTTACTTAATATAAAATAGCAGTATTGAAATTGATCATGAAGTGTTACCTGAGGGAATAGCTTGGGAACACCAACATATACAGCTCTGAAAAAAAATAAGAGACCACTTAAAAATGATGAGTTTCTTTGGTTTTACCAAATTGAAAACCTCTGGAATATAATCAAGAGGAAGATGGATGACCACAAGCCATCAAACCAAGCGAGCTGCTTGAAAGTTTGCACCAGGAGTAAAGGCATAAAGTTATCCAAAAGCAGTGTGTAAGACTGGTGGAGGAGAACATGCCAAGATGCATGAAAACTGTGATTATAAATCAGGGTTATTACCAAATATTGATTTCTGAACTCTTAAACCTTTATGAATATGAACTTGTTTTCTGTACATTATTTGAGGTCTGAAAGCTGTTGTTATGTTAGTTTCTGCAAATAAATGCTCTAAATGGCAATATTTTTATTTGGAATTTGGGAAAAATGTTGTCTGTAGTTTATAGAGTATATAGTTCAATTTACTTAAACATATACCTATAAATGGCAAAATCAGAGAATCTGATTCAGAAACTGAAGTGGTCTCTTTATTCTTTCCAAAGCTGTATACCTGGCGCATCTTCTCGATTCCTAGAGACAGTTACTGCAGCAAAAGCAGGATAAACTCTTTTTAATACCCTCGATTTCAGAAGAAACAGTTAATGAGCAAGTGCCCCAATGCCTTGCTTGTTGTATATGTGGTGTATCTCCTCGGTTCCAGCTCTTGGCACATTGGCTCATTACATGTGAAGGATATTGGAGTTCTGAGGCGGAGGCCCTCCGCTTTCTGTGGTAGCCCTACACCAGGCTATAATACCCCAGTATAGCGGCCCAAAGCCACAGGATGTTTGGCCCCCTTTCCCCTTTTCCTCAAGCTTGTTTTGTTTATTTTGCTTCTGTTTCTATGAGTAGAAAACCTGTACATTTTCGATCCGTCGGCCCCAAACAAAATAGCTTAATTACAGCCATACCAGCCAAGAGCGTACAGGATACAGTTTCTCCAGCGGCTAACGAGGACATTTTTATTCCCTCGTCTGGGGTTTGGAGAGGCATTGCAGTCTCGTATACTACACCAGACAGCCGTATCTGATGCTCTTTCCCCATGGGAAGGCTAACAAGGGGCCGGTGATCCAAAAGCCTTTAAATAATCTAATCTGGGCTGATTAGTAGGACTTGATGTGAAGAATGGCTCTTGAATGTGAGCAGTGACGTAACCCTGAGAGGCTGATGATGTGCCGAAATGTTGCAGGACAAGGTATACTGTCGTAACAGGCGAGACGGCTGCTGTTCTGGCTGCAGACTGTGTTCTGAAGTCGTTGGTTTTGGTTAATTACTCAGCTGGGTAAAAAAAAAAGCTTTATTACCTGTATAGAATGCACTGAAAAAAATGATGCGTAAAATTTACTTTAAAAAAATGCTTTTTTTAATTAAATTTAATTTCACATACATTTAAGTAACTTCAACTCTGTTTTAAGACTTAAATGTTACATAGAGTAAATAAGTGAACTGAACTTCATTCAATCCTTTCTTTTAGTAACATTTACTTAATTTCTTCATACAATATTATCTAATTACAATTACTTAATTTATACAATATTACTCAAATAATTTATGATACATAATATATTATAATTCCTGAAATTTAAATATGTTTTATTAAAACACACATTTAAATATTTGCATAATCTCAAAGATTTATTATGTAAACAGACCAAGTTTCACGGTCTCAACACATGGATGGCATGTAATAATAAATAGTATACTAAAAATAATGCATTACATGCCATTCATGTGTTGAGACAGTGTAATATGTGTTTTAACTAAAAATACCACAAGTGTGGATAATCAATCAAAGCACGTTTTTTACTTCATAGTTAGAAGACTAATGCAGCCAACACGTTTCAATTGAATGTATCCTATTCTTAAGTTTGCCTAAATAATCAAGTCAATAATAATAATAATAATAATAATAATAATAATAATCAAATCTCTTGTAGTATTTTTGCCCTTTTTTTACTGTTGTCTAAAAAAAGCAAACCGAAATATAAGACATGGGAAGAAACAAAAAACAATAAAAAATATTTTTTTCTTGCTGCTACTGTTGTCCTTAGCTATGCATCATACTTTATTACAGTTTATTTCTTGAGAAATATCTGCAATGCAAAACTTAAAAAAAAAAAAACACCCATTTTAGAGACCAGGCATGTTTCAGACTACATAAATGGTGTTACATTTTAACTTTGAAAGATTTGCATGGAAGGACTGTAGAGTTATGCGTTTTTTTGTACCCTTAGAAACCTGTTTATATATGTTATTTTTAGAAAGAATAATAGAGAGAGGCATGTATCTATCTATCCATCTTTATTTTTTAAATCCTGCAGTCTTTTAATCTACAGTCTTCTTGTTATGGGTCTTCCTCCATCCAGCTCAAGTGTTATCACAAGCGATTCCGCAGCCCTTCCAGAGACGTCATCTTCAGAGTGCAGTTCCACACCTGTGCTGTTCATGACCTAAGCCTTGTCTTTGGTAAGGACGAGCTGGACGAGACATTTAAAGGTGAGAAAGCTTCTGATATATACATATATCTGATATATCTTCCAATTTACAAGGCCAATTACCCAACCCACTCACTAGAACGCCCCTTATCACTAGTGATGCCCCAACACACCAGGGTGAAGGGTGAAGACTAACACACGCTCCTCTGATACATGTGAAGTCAGGCTTTTTCCTCCAATGCGTTTGGAGGAAAGAGCAGCAACTCCGTTCAGATACATCAGCTCACAGATGCCTTGTGCTGATCGACATCACCCCATCTTCCCACTCAGAGAGAGTAAGGCCAATTGTGCTTTCTTTCAGGGCTCCGGTAGCTAGCTGAAGGCAAGCTGCATGACCAGGATTCGAACGAGCGATCTCTTCCGATCATAGTGGCAGCACATTAGTCCACTGAAGTCCCCCTTTTGCATTGTTTTCATGGTATTTTCATTCACATACAGATGACCGATTTCCTGAGTATGGAAAAGTGGAGTTTGTCTTCTCATTCGGCCCAGAGAAAATCAATGGTAAAAGCTGTTCTTATCTGTTCTAAGAATGTGAATTTATATGGATATTCTATATGCAGATGTTTTTTTTTCAGGCTCTATGCTTAAAACATTGTACTCTTCTTCTTCTGCTAAAGGTATGGGCCATCTGGAAAATGGACCAAGTGTCTCTGTTGACTACAATACCCAGGATCCTCTAATCCGCTGGGACTCGTATGAAAACTTTAATCAGCGCTGTGAAGACTCCATGGATGGTGAGTGCTGAAGATAACTAGAACAAAACAATAGCAGTAGGCTAATAGCAGGTTTAGCTAATCTAGCTAATCAACAACCGTGCAACCTCACTACTTGTCTAGTTTGACCAAACTGGTCAACCAGCTTAGTTAAACCAGATTAGTCAAACAGTTAAACTAGATTAATGATCAGCTTGATGATGCATGTTGGTCATAGTGATCCATCAACTCAACCTAATGGTAAATATGGTTATAAACTATGGTTTCTTCTTTGGCGTGTCTTTATGGTAGTGATCTTGTTCGTTTTGAGCACATTTGGCTACACTGCCCCCACAATTTCCAGTGGTACTGCTCTGTATTGACCATAGCAGTACTCTCTCTCTAAAAAACATGCACACATACACATCAAATAAATGTAGAATACGGACAAATAGCTCTGTCCATTAGCATATACGTATTTAAATCTGAGTATAAATTAGCCAGCTATCACAGCTATCTTATTTGTTTCTTAATACTGAATAAATATTATAAGAGACTAAGGGTGTACTCTCATTTGGCGCAGTTCAGTTGAGTCGTGGTGAAGCACGGTTATGGCCCCTCCCCACTCCTCTGCTGGCCTGCACTCACACTGAGTTTAAACAATCCGTACCCGAGCATGCTGACGTCATTACTCACTGCTCAGTGGGCTTGCCGGTGTTGTGCCAAATTCAACAAACCCCGCCATTAAAAGCACCCTCTCTTAGAAACACATCTTGACAAAACTGGCGGTTATATACTTTAACTGCACTCAAACTGAGTTTAAACAATCCGTACCCGAGCATGCTGACGTCATTACTCACTGCTCAATGGGCTTGCTGGTGTTGTGCTGAATTCAACAACCCCACCATGAAAAGCACCCTCTCTCAGAAACACATCTTCTTGACAAAAGCGGTGGTGATATACTTTAACTTACTTAAAAATACATACTGCATTCTCCTGAGAGGGGGTGCTTTCCCTGACGGTGGTGCTGAATTTGGCATAACACCGCCATGTTTGTTTGTAGACTATCAAGCCGTGCTTTGAGAGGTAACCGGACACAACATGAATTGCCTAGTGTGAATACACCCTAAGAAGCATATGATTAGCATTATGCTAACTGAATAGTTACTAATCTACTAACTAAAGGCAGTTCACTTCCTCTTTCTATCAGCTGTATTTGTGTTCTCGTAATTGAACAATTCCAGCAATGTACCTCAACAGGGGTGGTTTCTCCTGGAGCCAGATCAGCGTGTTGCTCTCTGAATCCTGAGCTATAATTTGAAGCGTAGAAGCATGCGTATCAGATACTAAACAGACACTGTCATGCTCTTCCTCCTGCTGGTCATATGGGTGTAATTGTGGAGATGGTGTGTGCTGAGGAATCTGTGGGCTGGGGAGTAAATACCTCGGTGTGCATTCACTTGAGGACACCTGACCACAGCACGGCCGGCCACCCAGCCCTCCCAGCCTCTTCTGCAGCTCTGCTGATTGCACAAGCCACATGTGGAACACTGGAGGTTTTGGCCACCTCTGTAATTCCTACTGTGATGATACAGTCAGTGTTTGACCAGTGCTATATACAGTGTTGTTATCGTCAATTACAAAACAATTACAATTGTACATTGTACAGGATTCTGATTTACTGTTTTATGTAGTTATTTAAGAAAATATCCATGAGGAATGCCTTGTTATTTTTGGAAGCTCTGGAAAAACATAAGAGACCACTTCAGTTTCTGCCTCAGTTTCTCTGATTTTGCTATTTATAGGTTATTTATATGTTTGAGTAAAATGATTTGAGTTGTGTTTTATTTTATAAACTACAGACAACATTTCTCCAAATTCCAAATAGAAATATTGTCATTTAAAGCATTTATTTGCAGAAAATGAGAAATGGCTGAAATAACAACGAAAAAAGATGCAGAGCTCAATATAATAACCTCAAATATAATATATATTTAATATATCTCAATATAATAACCTTGCATAACCTCAAATAATGCAAAGAAAACAAGTTATATTTATAAAGTTCAGAAGTTAAGAGTTAAAGTTAAGTTGCACATTTTTATTTGAAAGCCAGACAAATTTGGATCATCAAGTTCTTGACACATTTTCAGTTGATGATAATGTTTAATACCTTTATAATCTTTACTATCACAAAAAAGCATGGGTACAAAAAAGGAATTTTCCTAAAAGGTACTTTTTTGTACCTCAAAAAAGGTTACTTTATATCAGTAATTCAGTTCAAAATGTGAAACTCATATATTATATAGATGTATTAAACACAGAGTGATCTATTTTAAGCTTTTATTTCTTTTATTGTTGATGATTATGGCTTACAGCCAATGAAAACCCAAAAACCCACTGTCTCAGAAAATCTGAATATTATATAAGACCAATTGATACTTTTGGCAGTGTGGGCAGTGTGCCAAGTCCTGCTGGAAAATGAAATCCCATCCCAATCTCCATAAAAGCTGTCAGTAGAAGGAAGCATGAAGTGCTGTAAGATTTTGTGGGAAAACACTGCACTGACTGTAGACTTGATAATAAAACACAGTGGATCAACACCAGCAGATGTTGAGACATGTCTCTCCAAACCATCACTGATTGTGAAAACTTCACACTAGACCTCAAGCAGTTTGGACTGTGTGTCTCTCCACTCTTCCTCCGGACTCTGCTCCCTTGATTTCCAAATAAAATGTGAAATTTACTGATGATCAGTGATGGTTTAGAGAGACATGTTTTCTGCTGCTGTTGATCCACTGTTTTATACCAAGTCTAAAGTCAGTGCAGTGTTTTCCTGCAAAATCTTACAGCACTTCATGCTTCCCTCTGCTGACAACTTTCATGGAGATGCAGATTTCATTTTCCAGCAGGACTTGGCACACTGCCCACACTGCAGAAAGTACCAACTGGTCTTTATATAATATTCTAATTTTCTGATACACTGCTTTTTGGGTTTCATTGGCTGTAAGCCATAATCATCTAAATTACTAAAATAAAGTAACTTTTGAAAGATATTCCATTTTTTTAAGATGGCCCTGTATAAGGTGCAGCCCCAGTGACAAGCTTTGTACTCTTTTAAGTGCAAATCTGTACTTATTTTTCTTAGTGTGTAGAAAGTGTTACCGGTAAAAAGATCATCATTAAGTGGTCTCTTATTTTTTTTTTCCAGAGCTGTTTTTATGGTACAAGACATGCTTTCTCGAAAGCAGAAGATAAGCAGGAATTATACGCATCTGTATTTATCTGTTTTCCTCTGTGTTTAAAATGTTAAACGCTCTGTTCAGACCCCACATTCCCTCTCCTCTGTTCTCTCTCCAACCAAGCCGTCTGAGGTATCAGTCCAGTGATAAAGCATCCGTCCCTCTCAAACAGTCTCCACTCTAAATAGGCCAGGCAGAAATAGGGGGCTGCTGATCTTTTGGCTGCCGCCTTTCAAACGACGATGTAAACCAATCTGCCTATCCATCTCTCCGGTTGGCTGGAGCTGTTGGTCAAGAGGCCAAGTACCCTGGTCTTTTACTAACAACCCCCTCCCTCCTCCCCCCCCTGTGAGCTGCTGACACTGAGCCAGATGGAGCAGAACATGTGAGAACATTCTGCATCTTGCGGTCCGCAGGCAGACGGGCCGTGATGTAGAAAAGAAAGAGCACATTTGCATGTGAATTCGGATTCCTGTCACACATGGACAAAGTCCCATTGAGCAGTGGGAGCCAGGGAAGGCAATCTGCGGAGGAGATAAGCTGCAGGACGTCAGGCTTCTTTTTTATGTGCGCAGGCTCATGACTTCATTCTGCCAGGACTGCAGGACAGACGTCTGCAGGAGAGGAGAGTTTTCTGAGACTTCTCTGTCTGTATAAAGTCATTACTCAGCACCAGAGTTAACGTCAGTTAACAAACATCCAGGCAGTATATGTTAATCTACAGTATATGCAGTACACTGAGAAAAACAGAGAGCTGTCTGACTGGTGAGGATGATGATAGCGTGGGTATTGTTGAAGAGGCTGAATATAGTAACTCTGAATAGAACTTTTATTGTTATAGGTGATGCACACGTGTAAGACAGATTCATTTTTTTTCTATTACATTTTCTTTTTTTGGTCTAAAATATTTAGTTAGTAAAAGAGAAAAAAAAGGGAAAAAATTACTTTAAATTTACATTTATGGTATTTAGCTCTTATCCAAAGGGACTTACAAGGTTATTCCTATTACAAAGTTGGAACAATAAAGTTTTGCCCAAGGACTTTTATTGGTGTAGCACAGTACAGTCACCCAGAGTGGGAATTGAACCCCAGTCTCCTACTGGCAGGTAGTGGTGCTATCTACAACTGTCTACTATCTACAAAAACAATAAAAATCTAAAAGTATATATATATATATATATATATATATATATAACATGAACTAAATAAATAATAAATAAAATGAACATTTAATATTAAATCAATATTTTTTTTTACATTTGGAGACAGATACATGAATACAAAAATGAACCTAAAAGGAAGCTTAACTGACTATAACTGCTGAAATAATGATAAAAAATTATTTGCATAAATATAATGCAAATGCTACTATAACTAACACATGTAATTAAAATTACAATATATTGTAAATACAATATGTCATAATATTAGGTACCACTTTAAAATAAGACTACCCCTATAAAGGGTTTATACATGGTTTATAAATGCATTTACTTATTAATTATTATGTATTATTTATTAGATTACAAATGCTATAAAAACCATTGATAAGCAGTTACAACACGTCAATTGAAAAGGCAACAGTGATTCATTGTTTGCTTAGTCATATAAATCAACGTAGCTATTTAATTAAAGTATTTAGAAAAATCTGAAGTTTGAAAGTATAAACAAGTGTGGAACCACATTTGAAACATTTTAGCTCACTGTTGCCCTTTGTACTTATGCGTTTATGTGTTATAGATATATTTATAACTGCTTATTAATGGGGTTTAAAGTACTTGCAACCTAGTTAATAACCATGTATAAACTCATTTTTGACCATTCATAAAGCCTTTAGAAAGGTAGCCTTTTTTAAAGTCTTACCTAATATTGTTCAAAAAAAGTTATATAATAACAGTCAAGGAAAGCACTTGCAGGCAGAGCGCATGTTAGCAGATACAGGGGCTTTACAATATTTTACGTGCAAATACTGAATAGTAGATCTTAGGGACACATAAGCTTCATAACTAAGGAACTGAAAAACTTCCACAGGTCATGACTCTTTATTTCTAGCTCCAAATCTTTGTGCATTCTAAAGAAACACTAAATAAGTAGTGTAAATTCGAAGCAAAATGCAAAACATAATACATTCATCAGTCAAATGAACTGAAAATGAGAGCAGACTGAAACAGGACAGTACTGAATACATAAAACAACCCATCTCAGAATGGACTTTCTCTCTGTAACACTTCAGATCCTCTCAACTAAAAGACCAGAAAATCCCTCTACTGAAGACCAGTCTAACAAACGAGAGGCTTAAACTTAATCTAACAGCAGATAATACAGGTTAATGCTTTATCTGCTCTGACATGTTAATGGTTCAGTAATAGATGTCTTATCTCTGCTGTGAGCTCAGATGCAGGACGTGTGTTGGGCAGCTGTTAGTTGCAGGGCTAGCCTGCATTGAGCTCACACACACACACACACACACACACTGAACTTTAGATACACACACACACGGAACAAAGCTATACTTTAACAAGTGTGACCTTCAGTTAAAATGCATTATCCTGTCCCAGCTAGTGTATTTTTTTATTTATTAATTTTTTAATCAATAAAATCTGTTAATAAAAGTGAGAAAATAGATTATATATATATAAAAAAAATAAAAAATAAAAAAAACAGGACAAAATAAGTCTAGAAGTCACAATGAAGGCCATTTTTTATTTATAACTTACGGAAACAAATAATCATTGGAATGTATAGAATTTTTAACGTAAATTACAAAACATAGGTATTGTATTAATTATACTGTAATATATCAGCTGAAAACTGTTTATCTGGGTGAGTAAAGTGCTTCCATTTACTTCCAATGTTTTCAACAGCGTGGTTAGCAGCAGCGCTAGTCGTGGTTGGCAGCGCTTAGCGCTAGTAAATGCCGCCCGACAGCGTTACACTCAGGATTCCAGAGTGTTCTGGTAAGCCAGGGCGCTATCAGCTAGCAATTTGCCCAGCGTAAACACAGTCTGATATACTTACCTCTGAACGCCGAAAGGGCTAGCGCTTAGCGTGGTTAGCGGCTAATGCTAATGCTGCTCCGGCTTTGGTGCTGGAGAAACTTCACTGAATAAACTCTTCCTTATATCGCTGCTGCACTTCAGTGGAGTGACTTTACTGCTCTTTACAACCTGTCTGGTACAATTCATAGAAAAGGTGCACCAGATTTTAAGGCACACTGTTAGTTTTGGGGAAAATGAAAGGACTTTTATTGTGTTTAATAATTAAAAAAAGTCTGAAAGTGAGGACAGAAACAAGTAATCCCTGCTAAAAATGAGCTTTAAGATTGTTTGCTCCAGTATTGTAGGGATGCAGCCTGCAGTCCAGTCCTAAATCTCGCAGCTTCATTTATTGGAAAGACCACTGGGGTCTTGTTTACTGTGGCTCTCCTCATATTTGGTCAGGGATCGGGGCCAGGCCGTGGCATTTTCCGAATAGTTGGGTGTGAAAAGTGCGGTGGCTGGGAGATGGGGACGGGACAGACGCTGACAGGGGCGGTGGGAGAGCCACAGGCAGCTCATCCAGCCTCTCCAAGAGACACCAAGACCCTTTCTGTTGTCTGTCACTAGAGGGGGAGTGACACCGAGCATAGCAGCTTCTGTTCACTACTCACTCACTCACTCTCTTTCTCGCTCACTCAGACACACACACACTTATCCACACACACACACACACACTTTCACAGGGTTCAGCTGCTCAGATTAGAGCAGGAGGAGAACTACTGTAGGTCCTGAGGGAGCGACCAAAGCTGGGTTTGGGTTTTGAAGGGTGACTAACAGTGGAGAGTGCATAAACCAATGGATGCTGTTCTCTTTGAATTTTGAAGGTAGGCCTTAAATTTTGACTTTCTTTAAGCTGATCTTTTCCATTTTTACAAGCAAAGTATTGGATTAAGGCTTTGAATTTTGACTCTCTTTAAACTGATCTTTTTTTTTTTTTGTTCCATTTCTTTTCCAAATGCAGAAGCAAAGTATTGGATTAAGGTCTTGAATTTTGACAAACTTTCTTGAAACTAGTCTTTTTCTTTTTTTGTAATTTTTTTGGCCAAATGCAGAAGCAAATTATTGCCTTTTTATTGTTGTTTTCAACACATAGAGAGTTTGTACACTTAGTTGCCGCCCACTGAAGTGCATAATTGGTGCATTTATGTATTTCTCAGGCCTCACAGAGAGCCGAAACCTGATTTAACGAGGGCCTTTTATTTCTGTTGATTCACAACTTTTCACAGAGTTACCCAATCAGACTTAATGACTCCAGTGTCGATTAGCTGTAATTTGACAGTTTTTAGGTGCTGCGTTTAGTTCTCTGTGTGTTTATCCAGGATTTCTTCGCCTGCAGTTTCGGGCGTGTAATTACGTAATCGTCGACTCATTTCTGCGCTAACTGCATCGCGCCGCAGCAGTGAAGCTGTAAAGTTTAGTTAGATTGAATGCGGTTTGACACGTCTTTAAACGCAGCCTTCCCCCCAGCCTCCGCACTGGTTTCTGGACAACTGGGCACCGCAGTGTTTGTGCAGCATGTTGAATTGCAGCTGCGCTCAACTGCGTGGAGAGCCATCATGCCGAATTCTGTGTGGTTTAGCTGTGCGAAAGAGCAGATCTTACACAAATAAATACGTCCACACCAGAACTGGCTCCAATTAACCCCTCTTACAGCTGGCAGCAGGAGCTCTCCATCATCCATCCATCCATCCATGGAGTCCCAGTCCTCAGTTCTTCTGAATGGATACCAAACAATATGTAATAGCCGAGGCAGTAAACCGCCTGTTAACCATTTCAGCACACTGTTGAGTTTGTTGAGTTTGTTGGGTTTGTTGAGGGCCTCGTGTGGAGCAGACGGGCTCCGGGTCTGCGTTTAACAGCATTCCCGCAAAGAGACAGGCCTGTCAGCAGAGTACCAAACTTTTACTGTCTCCACCTGTTAACACACAACACCAGAGGGGCACATTTTGCATTTTCCTACGATGGACGTGACCCCTTGAAGGCTGTTTGTTGACGTGTGTGGTCTGGGTCCGGTCAGTTTTATGGGGGCACAGGGTTGGCTGTGAAAGAAGCCTTCATGGCTTTTGGACACGTGTGCAGAGCCTGGATTAGGACCGAACCCAAGACCTGATCTGCAGCTACTTTTACACTATCATATTTGGTAGAGTTGTTTTTTTAAATCAAATTAATTATGGGTTATGTTTAGCTTCAGAAAATGAAAAAAAAAAAAAACTTTTATTGCCTTCATTTTTATTAGACAAAAGCCACACAGCATATATTTTGAGCTCCACATCATCCTTTTTATAGTTTTTTTTAGCCAAACAAAGGATCTACTGTATCATTTTCTCCATTAAAATCATCATTGAAGATGATGTTTGACCACAAATGAGCACAAATAACCTCAAATGACCTCAGTGATGCCACAGTCATCCATGCTTGGGAGTTCAGCATAGCATAATTCATTTCAATTCATTTGTTTTTTATCTCTCAGTGAGCAGGGTGGCCCTCCCTCCCCATCCCATTACTCAATTCTCATTGTGGCCCATGTTATAGATTTAACTAAGCAAATGATGTGGGGTTGCTGCTACAGTTGGTCTGCAGGTTTAGGTTCAGCAACAGTAAGTTATGTGGTGAAAGAATGAGGTCAGCTGACTACCTGAATATACTGAATATAGACCAGGCTATTCCATCAATGGATTTTTTATTCCCTGATGGCACGAGCATATTCCAAGATGATAATGCCAGGATTCATGGTGCTGGAATTGTGAATTGAATTGTGAGTGATTCAGGGAGCATGAGATCATTTTCACACATGGATTGAGAGAGAGTTCACCACAGACCTTAAGAGTCCAGACCTTAACCTCATTGAGAATCTTTGGGATGTGCTGGATGGAGAAGAGAGGCTTTGTGCAGTGGTCAGACTCTACCATCATCAATGCTGCTGCAAGATCTTGGCGAAAAATGAATCCAGCAACACTGGATTGAAATAAATCTTGTGACATCACAGAAGCCAGTGAATGCATGCTGCAATCAAAGCTAAAGGTGACTGGAACATTATGGAATAGCAGTATGTCAATTTATCACTTGCTCATTTACCTGTGAGGTTTGAGGTGTTTTTTTTTTGTAAGTGAGGTTGAACACTGGCCAACACCCCCAGTGTGCAGCTTAGTAGGTAGAATGATAGAAATGATCGTGACTGGAGGAGTCTTGCTAGAATTGTCCATGCAAACAGCCAAGCGACTCTACATACATAGTCAACTTCTCGTTATAGATTTACTCATCATTTTCTTTGCTTTGTCTAGCATCCAACTGTGTACCCAATCTATGATAAATCTGTTTTAATGCAGATCGTCCATGATCTGATGGCTTCGCTTCCACTTTATTCCACATTCCATTCCAGATAGCAAACTGGATTGGACTGCTGTTTACACACAAATGAAGATTTGGTTCTTATTCTGTGAGATCACGTTATCCTCTGTTGTCTTTTGGCGCTTAAGGGATTAAACGGCTTGCAGTCCAAACTCAGGCACAGTGATAGTTGTGTAACTCTCCTTGCTCGTGCTGATCTTATGAAAGACCTCTAAAAGACTAAAAGCTGGACTTCTACAGAGCTGCCGTCTGTCTATATAACAGAGGCTTATTTGTCGAGTGTTCTTGCTTTTTTTGTGGCTGGACATGGAGTTTCTGGTGCTCAGAGGCAGGGGCTTCTTTGTGTGCCAGGACCCGCTTGGAAAAAACAAGCTCTTTTTAGCACTTTTTTAAATTGCCTTTTAAACTCCTCCTGAAGCTTCCACACTTCCACACTTTCCTGAGCCCTGAGCTCACTCTACGTTCTACCAGCTGCTGTCCATACGTTTCTCCTCAACCTGGGCTTCTCTTTAGCCTGTATCAGTAACGCGTGAGGGAGCGTGGGCACTCCCCTCTGACTTTATTAGACACGATTGTCTCATTTCCTTTACGTTCTCCAGACCTGCATGCATGCCTCACTACGGGTCAGATAGTCACCCTAAATAGCTCTGGCTGACCTGTGACAGATGGCGGCGGTGTTGATGTTTACGAGACCAAGCCGCCAGCTCCCTCCACTGTTCTCCCATTAGCTCTGATAGAGAAGGTCACAGGGGATTCTTTAACTAATCAATTCTTTGAAAACAGAAGTTTGGCTCAACCTTATCTTCGCCTTTCCTTCCTATGACCAACACAATGCACAGACCTCTGGTTTCTGGTTTTGAATGCAGACCCCTTAGGTATGTAGAGACCACTTTTTTGTGTCTGCAGAGCCAGACAGTTCTTCACAATTTCATCAGTTAGTAGTTTTATTAAAGCTGGTGTCGGTATGTTGGGATTTGAGGGATTGAGGGCCCTCTCTGGTGAGAATGGATAATTGCACCAAGCATGCGGAAAAATCATTTTAAAGCCTCGCTAGGTAGGATTGAGATTTTCTGCTCGTGGGCTCCCCCTACAGTTGAAGAGTGTAATAAATGTATACAGCACTGTCGTAAAAACCTCCCCCCTCCACCTCTAGGCTCTTTTTATCTACAATACCAACGTAACATTGTGGATTATATGTTTACAAAGTTATGATCATTGTGAATGGAAATGCATTAGATAAAGACCTGTTTAGAAGCATACACATATCATTTTTTACATACATACAATAGACTGTTAATACTACTAAAATGTGCTACATAAATGGTGGAAACTAAATCCACCTGAATATAACTAGCTACTTTTTCTATCAGAAAGTAAAAAGCACACGAAAATAATTACAACCAGTCTAAACTCCATCGTCAATATGTCTTGTTTAGCATGAAATGTTTACTTTATCCTACCTAGTGTGCCTTTAAACTGGGTGGGGTCTTCTTTCAGAGCGGATGAATCCGATTCCAGGTTATGTTTAGTCAGAGAAAGAGAGAGAGAGCGCCGAGTCAGAAACTTCCCACTTCCAACTACACACTTTGGTTTTACTAGGGGTGAATTAGCAAATGAGAACTTCTGAAGTCTCCATTGCTCCACCATCTACTCACATTCAGTAAAGCTGAGCCAGTTCCTTTTTTAGAGGCTGTACACCCCATTTTTTAGAAGGAATACATTAGGCTTAGCATTAAACACAAAATATTTTAACTTTTCCACTCAAAAAAACTTTCAGTTTAGAAACCAAATAATATGGACTTCCACTTAAATAAAGAAATGCATTTGAGAGTTTTTGCTCAACCATTAAACCGTTAAAGGATTCAATCACTTGACAGAAAATAACAACTGAACTGAGTCACTCCCACACCAGTCTGCTGCTGTCCTGGTAGTTTTGGTTGTGACCCAGTAATCGCTATTTCCATTATTCTCTGCCAGCTTGGCAAACCCTGTTATTTTACTTGCATCCATTAATGGCCCTCTTGCAGCTTGAAAGAATGGGAAGTTTCAGTGGAGAATGCACATTTGGTTACATAAGCAAATGAGGTAATAACCAACCCCGAGGCAAAGAGATCTGCCTCATTCCATGATTTGGTGCTCTACCAGCTCAACACATCTGATCCATGCTTAAATAAGCTAAATGAAAGTACTCTAGGAGTACTCCAAGTTAAAACAAATAAGAACTGTCTGGTGGTCCCTCAGGACTCTCAGAACACTGTGCTGTAGAACAGTGGTTCTGAACACTGTTTCAGTCATCTGGGCCCACCAGGCAGTTCACAATTTTTGGTGCTCTACCAGCTGCTAAACCTCTGAATCAACCATAAATCAATTGGTGTGCAAGTTGCCAGGTTAAAGCAGAAATACTCACTGACTGTGGTCTCCCAGTGCTGTAGAACATATAGTGCTTTGGCTATGTGTGAACCTGGCTATTCCAAACCCATTTTGTCAAGCATTACTGATTTTCCTTCACCCAATGAGATGATTTGTACACCCATATTTCAGAATGAGAAAGAAAGAAAGACATCATAGGAATATTTTGTTTTTTGCCTGCTCTAATACACTTGTTCAAACTAAATCATGAAGCTAATTGACCCATCTGAAATGTTTGAGAGTAGACATGCAAGCATTTATCCTACTTTTGTTGGAGTAACTGTCTCTACTGCTCAAGAAAAGTCTTTCAAAAAGATTTTAGAGCATTTTCTTGAGGATTTGATTGCACAAGTGCATTAGTGAGATCGGAATGTTGGATGATCACCACCCTACCTTATCTCCAACTCAAATGTTAAATAAAAATCCCTGAAAAAAGTACTAGATGGAGCACCATCAATCCAGAGAACATAGTTCTACTGCTCCACAGCCCATTTATACATGGGCTTTCTATCCATTTCCCATCCTTGGGATCCCAGGCATTGTGCCGAAGTGTTCATTATCATTTTATCTTTTCTAAATTCAATTTTATTGGTAGTACTTATTTATAGAGACTAAACAAGCTCTTTAAGTGTATTTCACATCTCTTTCAGCAATGGATGCAACTGAATATATAAAGTAAATGCATTATTGAGAAGGGGTGTCTGCAACCATTTGGACACATAGTGTATCCATCAAAAAACCATCAGCCTCCAACTTTAGACATCATAGCAACATCTAACAAGGTTAGGCTTTTACGTTGTGTAGACATTAGCAGACATTTTTTGTTTTGTTTTGTTTTATTGGTCATTAGTAGTAGTATTTTTGGCATTAGTAGTTTTCTTGACATTGAATTTAGGTACTCTACATTGCAATTCAACCACAAAATTACATCTATCAACGTTGGTGGCCAGCTGGAAACGTTAAAAAACCACCACCCTCGCCCACTAAGCCACTACCAACTCAAGCTAAAGCATAAAACTCTTTTTTTCAGCTTTCAGTCGATTGTGATGACTGGCTAATGGAGTGTTGAGCTCAGATGTGTGTCCATGTACTGTACTGTACTCTGCGAGACGAACAAACGTTCCAGTCCGCTTCCAGACCGCCTCCAGTCGCTCTGTTTCGATCAAAGAACCGTTCCCTGCAGATCCCGTCTTTTCCCAGCCCGGAGTGGAGGTTGATTACTTTTCCTGAGACGCTACGTCAGCGCTAATGAAACATTAGCCATGAACGGCCTCGTGCTTCGGTCACGTGGACGGCTGTGTGCGAAACATCGAGTCTGCTAGACTCAGTAAGGACTTTTGATTGGCACGACTGAGTTTGATTGAGTCATCAGCTGCTATTATTGTGCCATTAGGTGTTTGGAGCTTTAGATTAGAGAAGTTGAAGCACATTGGAGGAGCTGTGGGAACAAGATGGCACATATAAAAAAAAATTTAAATAAATGTTTTTGAAAAGTTTCAAAGCAAATCAGTAGTAGGAGTTCTCCACGACATCTCCACCAGCTTGTCATGATGTAATTGGCAACTTGGCAGGAGAGAGAAAAAAAACCTTCTAAACTTTCAATGGAAGTCAATGTAAAAAGTTACAGGAGTTAATTTCAGGTCATTTTGGAGAATTTCTATTGGTCCATTCATCAAGAAACTTTGGCACAGTGTAAGAGGCACGTTGTCTGTACAAATTATGTAGTAAAATAAGAATCGACAAAAATGGAGATACTTGTTTTTCATTGGACAGCCGCATTATGAACTTCTAAAACTTTTTGAAATATGTTTATCAAATGAGTAGAAATATTTATATATTAAATTATTATGTTCTACCAACCAACTAACCAATGATTACTGGAGTAACTGAAATGGTCTTACTGTTATATGATACCCAAGGGCTCTATAATCTGTCTAAGATCTAAATTTTAAAGCTAATCAGTAGGAGTTCTCCACAACATCTCCACCAGCTTGTCATGATCTAGTTGGCAACTTGGCAGGAGAGAGAAAAAAACCTTCTATAGTTTCAATAGAAGTCAATGTAAAAAGTAACAGGAGTTAATTTCAGGTCATTTTGGAGAATTTCTATTGGCCCATTCATCAAGAAACTTTGGCACAGCGTAAGAGGCAGGTTTTCTGTACAAAATGTAGTAAACTAAGAATGGACAAAAATGGAGATACTTGTTTTTCATTGGACAGCGACAATATAAACTTCTAAAACTTTTTGAAATATGTTTATCAAATGAGTAAAAGTATTTATATATTAAATTATTATGTTCTACTAACCAATGATTACTGGAATAACTGAAATGGTCTTTCAGTTTTATATGATACCCAAGGGCTCTATAATCTAAGACTAAGATCTAAGTTTTAAAGCTAATCAGTAGGAGTTCTCCACAACATCTCCACCAGCTTGTCTTCAAGTTGGCAACTTGGCAGTCAGCCCACTCTCAAACGAAACTCCTCAAAGTGGCAATTGACCTTTGGCACATTGGATAATAAAGATGCGAAACTGTGCAGATTTACTGATGCCCATTTGCATTTTTTCATCCTGTCCTAAAAAGACAAAGAGCCCTCTCAGAGCTGATGATGCAGCGCATTCAGCATTCAGTCCCACTGGAGGAACGAGGCTCAACCGTCCTGCGGCCAAATGTTTCTCATATCCCAGCAGCCTCCGACGCCTCCGTTCACTTCTGTAAAAGTGGACACTCCAAAACGTCTTTAATGCAAGTTTAATGTGCTTAAGAGCTGCTATTACAGAAGGTAGATCAACAAGAAGAGGCAGCATCTGCATGGACAGCAGTTTGCCCACTTTAGAAGTGCTTAATGTGAGGTAGGCTCTGTCTAAAGAGTGTAGCTGGGCCCCTTCCAGAGGTCCAGAGTCATATCAGAACTTTATGGTTGTTCCTCACAGGTTTTCTCACAACGATTGAGCAGAAATGTTAAGAATTAAGGTTTATACTGCTATTAATGGTAAAGGTGTGAATGTCCCAGCTTATCGTAAAGCTCGATGAACATGTTAAATATTTTCTGTTATGTTCTGCTCTTTTCATCTTTCTGGTAGAGTGCATTTTAAAACATTAAGGGCCGTATTGTGCACCATACGCAAGGTGCACCGAGATGCTCATTGCTATCTTACACCCTGTCAACAGTCTCATAGTTTTACGCCTTGTGCCAGCTCCATTAAAATAGCATGTTTCTGTATTTTGGAGGTGAGAAATACAAAAGCGCCACTGATTGATTAAAACCCTGACAACAGTCAACAGTCAACATAACATTGCTGTTCCCTTAAATGAGCTGCTGGCGTACCTTCACAGCTTCTTCACATCCTCTGCTGAGATGCCCAAAAGCTCCTCACTGTTAAGATACAAACGTGCCAAAGTCAGAGCTCACCTGGCTCTTAAAGTAAATGACAAGTGAACGACTCTGATTGGTTTTTACACAGTACACCCAAAAAACACCCATTGATTGATTAAGAGAATTAGAACGGCTTTAGTAAGGCTTTTATTGTGCCCTCACGATACCAAAGACACAATTACAAGCCCTAAATCAAGCTGGGTAATGTAAGGTGCACGTTGTGCGTACAAATTATGTAGTAAACTAAAAACCGACAAAAATGGAGGTACTTGTTTTTCATTGGACAGCGACGTTATGAACGTAATGAGTAAAAATTCTTATATTCAAATCATTATGTTCTACCAACCAATGATTGTTGCTGTAACTGGGTTGGTCTTACTGTTATATGATACCCAACGTCTTTTTGCTCCCCGGTGATGGTTCTGTTGCGTAATAGCTTCTTCAGTGCTTTTGAATACATATCTTCTAACTACTATATCTCTCTCTCCTGCCCCACATAGCTCTAAATATGAATTGTAGTGTGCATTTCTTATGTAATCCATGCTGGTGTCAACATGAGTTAATATCCAGTAATAACAGCTGAGAGTATCATCTGAAGGAAGGGGTCCTCCAGACTGGGCTGTCTGTGCTTTTCATGGCAGGGATGGTAAGGAGATGATCGCACAGCGTCTGTGGCTTCTCAATGAACACTGTTTTTAATGCTTGAGTATCCATACGTTTCTCATGTGTCCCTGTTTACAGAGTAGTAGGCTATTTCTGACAGACACACACACACACGCATGCACACGCTCTTCTGCCCTTAGCCTTACGTCCTTGGCTAATTCATTGGGTTTTTTTTTTTTCAGGACTGTTCAAGACACCTATTGCATTTACTGTAATATCTGCTCATTTAAAGATACAAAATAATGCATTTATTGCATATTTTCAGTTCGTCTTTGATGTATAAAGTGTAAGGTAAGTGCATAAAGTATCTGTTTTTTTGTGAAGTGAAAAATGCCTAGATGCAATGCAGTACAAAAGTCTATTTACCAACCTGTGGTATGATTTTGGATCAAAATGAAACGTTTTATGTTTTATTGCTTGGTTTACATCACCATGTTGGTCCACAGCTGCATAGCATGTCATATCCAATAATAACAGATTTGTTTGTTGGTCTTATTGAATAGTATAGCTTTGGATATGCTAGCATTGGCTAGCATTAGCTTTTAGCCTGTTGCCTTTCTAGCCTTGCTTCCATATTCTCTTGTTGTTTTTATACTTTTTACGGGTTATACAGATGCATCTCAAAAAAATTGAGTATCATTGAAAAGTGACTTTATTTCTGTTCAAAATGTGATGATTACAACCAATAAAAACCAATTGGTACTATTGGCAGTGTGGGCAGTGTGCCAAATCCTGCTGGAAAATGAAATCTGCATCTCCATAAAAGTTGTCAGCAGAGGGAAGCATGAAGTGCTGTAAGATTTTCTGGGAAAACAAAACTGCACTGATTTCAGACTTGATATAACCCAGAGGATCAACACCAGCAGATGACATGTCTGTCCAAACCATCACTGATCATCAGTAAATTTAGCATTTCTTTTGGAAATCAAGAGACCAGAGGTTTTCAGAATGAGTGATGGTTTGGAGAGCCATGTATTTTTTGGGAGATTTTTTTATGGAGATGCGGATTTCATTTTCCAGCAGGATCTGGCACACTGCCCTCACTGCTAAAGGTACCAATTGGTCTCATATAATATTTAAAAAATTCTTAGACACTGTTTTTTGGGGGGTTTCATTGGCTGTAAGCCGTAATCATCATTTTGAACTTTTTGAGATGCACTTTTCGAAATGTCCATTCAAGAGCGTTTCATGATGGAACCACTGATAAAGAACATTTATTATTCATGACTGTGGGGGATACAGTTTATTACATACACCAGCAAGGTAGACACAGTACTACCTTGTACAACACATACAGTACAAGGTTAGATTTTTCTAATACAGTGACCAGTAAGTGTGTATATTGACAGAATGGAGATTTCCTTTACACTTTCTGAAGAAAAAAAAACACACACACACACTCAGTGGTCTGAACACAAGGCTGTGTGCTGATCTAGTCTGGGTGAGAGCCAGGTCTGGGTCCTTGAGAGCTACCTGAGCTCTGATGTTTGGGATCAAGGGTGCTTTAATGGTTCAGCTATTGACTCGCCACGAGTGGACATCAATGAAATGTGAAAGCAGATCCTGTTTCGCCCGCTGGCTATTAAGAGGTTTCGGATAAGGAACAAACAACGTAAATCTCACCCACCCACCCCACGTCCGCGCACAGCCAGCTCCCCCACCGTGCTTGTAAATCAGTGTTATGACTGAAGTCAGGGTTCCTTATACCATGTTAAAAATAACACTTCTTTTCCACTCTTAAACCAACATCCAGCTTAATGCCATGGAACTCCCCCTGGAAATCATTACCTCCAAGCCCTGGCTTCATTCTTACATAAAGCAGTCATCAGGCGCTCTACCTGTGACCAGGCCCCCACCACTTTATCCTCCACCTTTATCCTCATAAGCTCCTGTTATGAAATCAAATTCAGTCTAGCACAGAGTTTCTCAACCTCGGCCTCTACATGTTTTTTTTTTTTTGTTGTGGGCCAACAAAAGCAGTCCTGACTTAATTACATGATCATCATCATCATCCATCAGGCCTCGAATGAGGTGAATCATCCCTGCTTTTCACTTTGTGCCACATGGGACTACAGTTGAGAAACTGATCTCAGTCTTCACTATTCTTTAATCTGAGGCCACACTATAAAAATGCTTCAGGGGCTTCAGATGATTTGTTGAGTGGCGCCAAAGAATAAACACTTTTTGCTTCCTTGAAGAACCATTTTTGTAACTGAAACACTTGGTTTGAGACCACAATAATTTATTGTGGTGACGGACAGTTCTGGTGGAAACGGGAGAGTTGAGGTGCTCATTGAATTCTGTCGTGATTTGGGCAGCCGTGGTTTTATGTTTTTTGGATACAATCCGGGTTAGCACCTGAACATCCCTTTCAGACAGCTTCCTCTCACAGCGTCCACAGTTAATCCTGTTGGATGTGGTTCGTCCTTCTTGGTGGTATGCTGACATTACCCTGGATATCGTGACCATTATATTAAGTGCGTTTTTATTCACTTAATTATCCTGTCATAATTTGATTTCTGCTGTTATCTGAGTACTCAAATGGGTCAGTTTCTCACCACACACATGTATACAATTACTATAATTTCTTTCATTTTTTTTCAGCATGCACATGCACACAAATGTCTCCGGATATGACATTGCTGGATGCATTGTTGTAAAAGCTCTAAAATCTTTGCAGCAGTATAGCTTTAAGGGAAAGCTGTAAGAGCTGTAAGAAGGGCATCGTTGTCAACTGTTAGAAACCAAAAAAAAGATAAAGTGATTATTGCCTGATGTTTTTCATTATCTGATGACCCAAGTGCATGTAAACACATTGATTAGAATAGAGACAAAATCGGATTTTCTGCAGTTATCTGTTTATTAAGTGCATGTAAACACACTCAGTGATTAAGAATCGTTTTGACAGTTAAAGACCTGATGGTAAAAAGACCTGATGAAAGGATCTTTAGACCTTTGGAAGACCTTCATCTCTATTATAAATGTAAAACATTAGACACCAACAGTTCTTTAAAGGAAAGGATCTTCTTTTTAAGAGGATTCTGACATTCTCCGATGTTTTCCTCTTTGGAATTTTGGAAACTCTTTGGAAAAAATAGTTTTTGGACTTTCTGTCGAGAATAAAATATCTTATTATTGGTATGGCTGTTGGTTTGTTGGGCCCATCCGTTCTTTTATTGGCATCGTTGAAAGACCCAATTGAAGCACCTTTTTAAGCATTTTCAAGAATGTATGCTCGAGTTTGGCTGGACTTTTCTTTGGTTAATATGTTCATAGCTGTTTCTGTACTTTTGATCAGTCAGCTGTTTATATAGCCGTACTCTGAGGCACGAGGAAAACGGTGTGATGAACGGCCAGTGCAATGTGCTGACCCAGACCTCGTCTGCGCTCAAATCAGATAGCCGCAAATCACACGCACATAGACAGTGGCCTCAGTGTAGATGGCTTCTGTTTGCTTTCAGTCATTTTCGATTGTGAATTGTTTTCTTTTCCCCGCGTTCTCTCGCCGAGAGCGGCGTACTTCATGGAAAACTTCTGTTGCTTTTTACAGCAGGGCTGGACAGGGTGAACTTTTCCGTACCGAGCAGGGCGGAGGGTCCTGTAAACATCCAAGCGAGTCTAATATATTTTACTCTGCAGCTCGATTGCCTCCGCGCTGTGCGCCGCGCAGAAGCGGTTTCATGCCTTTCCAACTACTGTTTGATCCAAACAATACAGAGATACTCATCTACTCATATACAAAACATTGTTTCTTGACAGAGCAGTATTTTCACGGTTGCCCTTTCCAACTTTTGGCCTTTTGTCTTTTTTCTGTTCATTCCATCTCGTTCTGTCTTTCTTCACCTTGCTGGAAAAGGGGTGGGGAGCCTGCTGGGGTTTGTCCTTTTTGTTTTTATTCTCTTAATTCAGAAAGCATGTAAAAAGTTGGCTGCTGGAGCTCAGAAAGCCTTTTATTGAAACTCTTTTTTTGGCTTACCAGAGGAATTCTCCATTTTTGTTGATTTCTAATTTACTACAGCATACTAATTTATACTAAACAAAATTAAATCTTAATATTCTTCAAGTATACAGCTCTGGAAAAAAAATGAGACTACTTAAAAATGCTGAATTCCTTGGATTTTACCAAATTGAAAAGCTCTGGAATATAATCAAAAGAAAGATGGATGATCTCAAGCCATCAAACCAAACTGAACTGCTTGAATTTTTGCACCAGGAGTAGAGGCATAAAGTTATCCAAAATCAGTGTGTAAGACTAGTGGAGGAGAACATGCCAAGATGCATGAAAACTGTGATTAAAAACCAGGATTATTCCACCAAATATTGATTTCTGAACTCTTAAAACTTTCTGAATATGAACTTGTTTTGTTTTTTTTGCATTGTTGAGGTCTGAAAGCTCTGCATCTTTTTTGTAATAAACGGCACCATTTAGAGCTATATTTTAAAGAGAGTTAAATAATGTATAAAACCAATATAAAAACAGAAGTTATATGTATTTAAGAGTTTTTAATATAGCTGTATAAGAGTTGCAAGCTACTTCCTATATATATATATATATATCTCAAATATTCTGTTTTGAAAATCACAATAAAACAGTACTCCTAACTATTACTACTACATGATTTAACACAGCAGCTTTTCTCCACATTGTGTCACAGTTTAGTGATGTATAGCCCAATAGAAGTTCTCCAAAAACACTTTTTACTTGACTTCCCTTTCCTTCTCCTGTAAACTTGCCATTTTGGAAATGGTGAAAACATGGTTTTCATTGGACAGCAAAGATACAGGTCTTTCCACTCATAAAAGTGGAAAAATCCCCCCCAACTCAACCCAACCTATTCCAGTAACATTACATATTAGTAATCACATTGTATGACATTTAGGAAAGTAGTTATATTTATATATATATATATTGCAGATATATATATCTGCAATTTAATTGGATCCCATTTGTCCACACATGATTATGTGTCTAAGAGAAGTGTCACACTTAGAGCCTGAGAGTGTGAGAGAGAGAGAAGAGTGAGGACAGGCTCTGAAAAGCCCTGTGATGTCACCATGCTCATCACAGTCGCTCAGCTGGGAGAAGATAAATTGACGACCCTCTCAGCAGACTTACGAGAGAGAGAATAAAGGAGAGAGAGAGAGAGAGAGAGAGAGAGAGAATAAAGGAGAGATAGATAGACAGAGAGAGAGATGATAAAGGAGAGAGAGAGACTGATAGTTAGGGAGAGACAGACAAGCCATCCTTTAGACAAGCAGACAAGCTTTTGGTCAAAGTTTAGTTTGAGTGGGTCAGAATTAGTCCAGTAGCAGTAGATTGAGGAGGAGGAGGAGGAGTGTGAGCCCAGCCCACTCCCCCTTCACCACAACTCGCTAATGTTCATCTAGTGGAGCTCAGGAGCAGCAGGAAAACTGCAACTCTTCATCCCAGAGAAGCCTGTGGAGCGGGACCGCTAACGGCAGGTAGGGAGGGTCCGCTCAGCTGTGTTTTTCCTTGGTATTTTAAACCTTAAATAATAATAACAGCCTCTCAGAGCGCTCTACCATGTGTTAGCTATTTATACGGGTGATGACTGGAGGAGGGAGGATGTTGGTGCGTAATGCGGGAGCCATGGCAGGTCACTGGCGCTCGTAAGCAGGTGATAAAAACGCGAGCTGAAATAGAAGGCGTTTCCTTTTTCAACAGAGAGGTGTGTCCCCTTGCATTCGTGAAAGCTGGCTGTCATGAAGCGTCTGGACGCTAATGACCACATCAGCCCTTCACATGACACTATTGAGTCATTAGGGTGTTTTTAGGTGCAAATAAAACATGAGAGCCCACTGAGGCAAATGTCACGGTTTAAATTTTAATCAGGCGTGTGAAGTTTCCTATGCTTGGGTGTTATCTCTGGTTATGTTATGAGCTGGTGTTTCTCTGCTATTCTTGGGGACTTTCTTGCGAAAGTGGAGGAAAAAGCTCACTTTTTCCAGGTCTGCCTTTTAAAGGGAAGTGCTGGCACTAAGCCTAGGCTGATGGAGACAAAGCTAACTCATGCCTCTCAGCCAAAGAATTTGGCTCGTCGCGTTTAAACACATCTGAAATGCTCTTAAGTGGTGCACCGGTAAGCACACTAGTGGTGCTACGCTCTCTTGAAAATAATGGGGCTTAAAATGATTCCTTGTGCAATGCAACAGTTTTCAGTGATGAATCCATGCAGACCATGGTACTTCATGAGACGATATGATAATTTTTTTATCATGTCAAATAGAAGCTAAGGAGCATTGCAATGAGTCACTAGTCTATTTCCATGGACATACAGTATCCAGCCAGACGATGCCAGACATTATCATTATCACCCACTGCACTGTCCACTTTGGATGGTACTGTCTTCAATGATGTATTTCCATTCAACACGTGTAGCTGTGGATTGGGGTTACAGTTCCGAAGAACTTTACTTGATGCTAAGGTTCTTCACACCAACACAAGTGGAGTTATGTTTCTTTATGGAACCGCAAGTGGTTAGTTCTTCTATGATATAGCTCACAGAACCAATTTAACAGTGTATCAAGAAAAGAAAACATATTGTGAAGAACCAAATTGTTCCAGTCTGGAATTTTCCTTGCAGTATTTGCTTAAAGTGCATTAATCCGACCTTTATAGTAAGCAACTTCCTTAGCAGTAATGTGACAGCCACCAATGAATGTAATGAGATCAAGTTCTGACCCTCGGGGCAGAGGTCATGGCTCAGTATGGCACTGTGGGCCAAGTACAACCAAGAGGCCACAAGGTCGACCAGGTCAGCCACTGTCTATTCTGAGCTGAGCACTGTAGCACTGCTTTGTGCTTTAAGTGGGAAAAGCATAGTCGTGCAATCCAGATCTGCTGTAGGGCATTCCTCTAATTGTTGCATTTTTTTGCAGAATATATTCAATAGTCATATTCAGTTGAACTTGCCATTGAACTACAATAAAATTGGAATCTAAATTTGGCCAATTGAAACAACAAAAAAACAAATGCATGCACAAAAAATGCTAGGTGTGGAACTTGCAGAGATGGCACTAAGCATGCATCAATGATGGTGCTGTGAGGCTATGCTTTCAGAGATACTAGTGAGTAGTTATGTTGATATAGTGCAGGTGTGTATCATGTTCGCTTGTTGGTGTAGTACACTGCCTGGCAAAAAAAAAAAAAAAACACCAAAAAAAAAGGTCACACACTGTAATATTTAATTGGACCGCATGTAGCATTCATTGTGGCCTTGTTCCATAAGCTTCTGCAATGTCATAAGATTTATTTCAATCCAGCATTGATGATGGTAGAGTCTGACAGCTGCACAAAGCAGCTTCTCCATCCAGCACATCCCAAAGATTCTCAATGAGGTTAAGTTCTGGACTCTGTGGTGAACTCTCTCAATCCATGTGTGAAAATGATGATCTCATGCTCCTTGAATCACCCTTTCACAATTCCAGCCCCATGAATCCTGCCACTGTCATCTTGGAATATGTCCGTGTCATCAGGGAAGAAAAAATTAAGAAATCCATTGATGGAATAACCTGGTCTATATTCAGTTTATTCAGGTAGTCAGCTGACCTCATTTTTTCAGCACATACTGTTGCTGAACGTAGACCTGCAGACCAACTGCAGCATCAACCCCACATCATTTACTTCATTAAATCCAGGTGGCGACTTTGTTTTTGGCCCACAGTGTATATAAGTAGGGATAGGGAGGACAGACCTCACTATTTCGAGAGCTTCTTTTAGAAGCTACTTCTAGAAGCATTGTGGGCTTAATTTAGTGAAACACTAGATGCCTACCGGATGACCCCTGTGAACAGCCTATGTAGTATAAGTTACATGGTATGTGTACAGGTGGAAGGGAAGTAGCTGGTCCATATAAGTAATCCCGATTATTCAGTGCATACAGAGTTTGTCATCTGTTCCTTTAGTATTCCACATATACAAAGATAAAATAAAAAATAGGAAAATGGTGTGTAATATGAAATAATAACAGTGCAGTCTGCAGTGTGCAACATTTGCAGAAAGTATTCTGTTTAAATCTAGTAAAGGTCTGAGAATTTAAACAATGACCAATCATAACCTTAAGTTAACCTTAACATAGTGCTTATTGACACTGTTGTACCTTTACTGTAGTTCTAGACAGCCTCTAGCCTAGGTCACACTGCACTGATCCAAGGTTTATGAACCGTGTCATCAGATTTGAGTCTCAAATACCCTGGATTAAGGCATCATGGGAAATCTAGCGTGAGTGTTGCATGGTGGCTTTAACCGAATCAGTGACAGTTCGTCACAACTTGAAGAAACCTTTGCAATTTTCACACGAACAGACTTTTGACTTTTGAAAATCTACATGACCAAAGAGCCCTGCTAAAAAATGAGTAAACCTGGTAAGGTGGTTGATGCATCTTAGCTCTTGACCAACATAAGGTAATGCTTTTGTTTGATTTGCATGATCAAAATCAAATGCAACATAAAATATGTAGCTTAGCTATAATTTTACCTGGTTGGCCAGCTTTCATGCTCCTTGACCAATTCCAGCTAAGACCACCCAGAACCATTTTTCAGCAAATCCTGGCCTTGTGCAGGTTTTTTCTGATGGAGATGTCTACCTAACGTGATTTTAACTTCCTGAACAAAAACAGAAAGCAGCTAGCTGAATTCTGCGGTTTGCAAACGAGCAACGGTGATGATGCTGATTGATATAATGTCTTGGCATGGAGGGTAACTGTGGGTGGCCTTGCAAAGGAGGAGCAATTTCTCAATAGTCTCACTAAATCAAGCGAAGCAAGAGTTGATACTACAGAGCAAGCAGTGGCTCAGTGGTTTGGGAAGGTCAGTGTCTAACATAATGTGTTGTGACAAAGCTTGACCACATGAAAACAAAAGCAGCATTGTCAGAGCTGCAGACAAATAGACTTCCCAGCTGCCTAGGCCAGTTTGTGTGTGTCTATATATGTGTGTGAGGGAGAGAGAGAGGGAGTGAGGGTGTAGGCAGTGATGCCTTAGTTCCATGAAGGCAGGAAATGCCTCCAACCTTGACTTGTGAGACTATTTTTCCATGGGTGAGTCAGAGCTTTGGATAAGGATCCTTGTGGCTCTCTGGGGAATCTGTCGTCGAATCCTGCTTAGGGGTGGGTGGGTGCATGTGTGTGGGTGTGTTTATAGAGGGAGGGGTTCCTACTAGCATGAACAATCGATCAAAACATTTTCCAGCACAGATCTCTGGTCTCTGGTTCCAGTTTTGCGGAACTTTCAGAAGGATAAATAGACTAATTCTACAGAGCTTGGTCCAAAGCAGTACTCTGTATTGACTCAGCATCACTTTTGTCTGTTTTCTATCCTGCTTGGGATGATGTAATAAGTTGCACCAGCACACAGTCATGCAGTGGTAGTTGATTGCAGGTGTTTTGTTGCGTAAACACACACACACACTCACACACAACCAAAACCCTGTGCATGTTTGTGATTAGTGCTAAAACATTTAAAGACTTAGAAACAAGCCTCTCTAATTTTACTGTGTGCCGCTGCTTGACTTTCATTTCCCGTGTTGGGAAGCAAATGAAAAACAGTTCAATAGGTACTATTTCTGTTGTTTGTGGAACACAGCCCGTATCTAAGAACTTATCTAAGAACTAGACACACTGATAACCTTCTTTGTTTCTGTTTTTCCTGCAGACGTCATCCACACACAGGGTCCTCTGGACGGCAGCCTTTACGCCAAGGTCCGTAAGAAGGAGTCTTTGGACGGTACAGCCAACGGCCTCCCCGCTGCAGTCGAGCACGCCTTGCCTCCTGTTGACCACGCCCTCTCTGTGAGTAGCGACTCTGGCAACTCAACTGCCTCCATCAAGACAGACCGCACTGATGAAGCCAGCCAGCAGCCGGCACCTGTAAGCCAGCCGCCAGCCCCCCAGCCCCTCAGCCCTGAGGAGAAGCAGGAGCTGGAGCAGTTGCTTAGTGGCCTGGAGGCACCCATGCATCGACCGGGATATCCAAGTGGCCCTGGGGGAGGAGGAGGTGAAGGTGGTGGTGGTGGTGGTGGAGGTGGAGGTGGTAGTGGTGGTGGTGGAGGTGCAGGAGGTGGTGGAGTTCTTCACCTGGTCCCAGCTCAAGTCCATGTAAATGGGCACAGTAACATGGACAGGGAGACAGACATACTTGATGATGAACTGCCCAACTGCCAAGAGGGCAACAGTGTGGACAGCCTGGGGACTCTGTCCTCTTCATTTGAGGGCCGGGCCACACCTGCCGACTTGTATTACCAGCATGAAACAGTCATAAATGGTCAAGATGCGCCCTACATGGAGAAGAGCATCCAAGAGAAAAACCCAGAACCTGTGACATTCCTTCCTGGCTCCACTTCCAATCAGGATCGTGTAGGTGATTCTGGACCCCCTTCCAGTGGCTATGCAAGTCAGAATGGCAGCATCTACCGCTCACAATCATTTGGCGCCACACCCATTGCAGAGTTTGGGCAGCAGAAGGGCATGCCCAAAGCCCCAACTCGCACCACCAGCAGCAGGGATGCTGTCCAGAGGGGGCTGAATGTGTGGCAGCAATACGGAGTCCCGGAAGAGCCGGTTACAGATGGCATTCACTTCGGACCAGTGTTGCAGACCCACAGCCTTCCTGAGTTTCCTCAGGCGGCTTCCCAGAGTGAAATTGAGCAGTCCATCGAGACTCTAAACCTGCTGATGATGGACCTAGACCCGGCCCTCAGTAATAACACCCAGGTGCCCAAATCCTACAGTGCTCCTTCTGGCGACGGAGTTGTGGTCACCACCCAGCCAACATTTGCTCAGACTCAGGCTCGGCCCTCGTACCAAGCTGATTCTGCCATCCACGCCTATGCTGGAGGCTACCCGGCCGGATACAGCCTGGTCCAGCAACGGGAGGTTCCAGTTCAACAATCTCCTGTGATGCCCCAACTTATTGAAGCCCCTCAGCAGGTGGTCAGCCCTCAGAGGTCTGCTGTGTACCCTCTCTCTGTCACTGAACAGGACGGTCCTGTCCTGACCCTCTCTTCTGTGACCTCTCCAGTGGCTGGGGGTCTGCAGCTGAAGCCCCTCAACACATATCCCTCCAGCACAACCTCTCAGTCTCCTGATCCTCTGGAGCCTGGTTCACACAGTGTCCCTTCCCAGAGCTACTCTGCTTCGTCCTCCCCGCTGCCCAGAGAGGGTGAAACTGAGGACAGCAACTACAACCTAGAGGGCCTGGTGGCTCACCGTGTGGCAGGTAAGCTTATACCCCTGCTATTCCATTCTCTGTTGTCTCATCTAACTGCAGAATTCGTGCTTTGCTCTCGCTCTTGCTCTCGCTCTGCCAGAACACAGCAATCGTACAGTGCATCTGGAGAAGTGATTAAAAGATCTACTTGGTAAGCACAGAACAGGGCCCTCTGTTCCCCCAAAAAACACAGCAGCATGGAGCAAGAATCGAGAGGAAGAATAGATTGACTTGCCATGGCTTACAAAAGGAAAAGAATGCACCAATCACCTGCAGGATTTGGGTGTAGAGCCTTCTAATGTGGAGGTGGATTTGATTTTTGCCAGAAATTATTGTCTATTCACACAGACAGTTTTAGAGATGTCAGCAGTCCTGCCTAATGACTGACTAATGATCATGACCGGCTGTGTCTGGCTAGAATTGTCCATTCCAACAAGCAAGTGGGAAAAACTCTGAAAATCTAGAAATCAAATCCATATTTTATGGAGGAGGCTCCACACACATATTCCACAGGTCAGTGCAGTGTATAAAGTCATGGGATACAGTATTATCCCTTGTCCCATGATATCTGGCAACCCACTGTACATAAAATTCACTCTGGCTCCAGCTTGGAACACAGTTGCCCTCCAGTGGTGTCTCCAGTGAAGAACCCAGTAAGCCTCAGACTGTTGCAGCTGATCTGTAAATATTGACTGTGGTCTGTTAACAGAAGCTAAAACCTCTGTTCAGGAGCATCGTCATGAGGAATGCTGATGGTCAGACTCTGATAAGCAGCTCTGTTTTCTCTCTGTCTGTAATGGCTGAAAAAAGTCTGGAAAAGCTCTTTCCTGCATTGCAGATGCTCAATTTTAAGCATGCTATGTCTTCACATTTAGGATAAACCACATATAGATGGTCACATGTCTTTTTTTCTTTTTCTATCAGAATGCTTTGGCTTGTGCGGACACTAGGTCTGAATGATGGTGAAAAAAAAACTGACATTGTGATTAGGGCTGCACAATATAGCAATATAGTAAATATTCAATTTTATGCTGCCTAATACAAAATGAAAAAAAATGTCCAATATTATTTATTTTACTGCAATTTCTTTTATAAACAGAGGGCTTTTTTAAAGTTTATATCATGTTGGACTTCGGGTAAAAATGCCTGTGTTATTGTTTTTTTAAATATTGCAGGAAATGTATGTTACAGGAAAAAAAAATCTAAAACAAAAAAAATATATACTAGTGCATCTCAAAAAAGTTGAATATCATTGAAAAGTCACTTTATTTCAGTAATTCAGTTCAAAATGTGAAACATTATTAACTCATATAGATATATTACACACAGAGTGATCTATTTTAAGTGTTTATTTCATTCATTGTTGATGATTATGCCAATAGTTACTTTTGGCAGTGTGGGCAGCATGCTAAATCCTGCTGGAAAATGAAATCCAAATTTGAATATCATTAAAAAGTAACTTTATTTCAGTAACTCAGTTCAAAATGTGGAACTCATATATTATATAGATGTATTACACACAGAGTGATCTATTTTAAGTGTTTATTTATTTTGTTTATTGTTGATGATTATGCCAATTGTTTCTTTTGGCAGTGTAGGCAGCATGCTACGTCCTGCTGGAAAATGAAATCCACACCTCTGAATAAAATGCATCTGCTGGTGTTGATCCGCTGTGTTATATCCAAAGTCGAAAGTCAGTGCAGATTTCATTTTTCAGCAGGACCTTTACAGCACACTGCCCACACTGCCTAAACTACCAATTGGTCTTATATAATATTCTTATTTTTTGAGACACAAGAAAGAAAATAAAAGAAATAAATAAAAGAAATAAACGCTTAAAAATAGATCACTCTGTGTGTAATACATCTATATAATATATAAAAGTTTTAAATTTTGAAATGAATTACTGAAATAAAGTAACTTTTCAATGATATTCTTTTTTTTTGAGATGCACTAGTTCAATATTGAGCAGCATAAAATACGAATTTTGCTTGGCAAAATACATTAAAAGAGGAATTTTTGGCAGATTTTACCAGAAGTCTATGATTCAACATTTCAGCACATGGAATAAAAAAAAAAATCATATTGGGCAGATATAATCTGTCTCTGCTAAGTATGTGATAGAAAATTTGTGGCATGATTAATTTCCTTTCCTGCAATGTGACTACTTTGCGATGACAATACTGAAATGATATATTGTGCAGCCCTAGATGACACAGATATAAATATTATTAAAAAGCTACATTTTTGGGGTTTCCAATCACTGCTCTTGTTGCAGGCACTTAGCATGCTCTCCTTATCAGATCAGCCCCAGATTATGGAGATGATGGGAAAACTTTGCTTGCTTGCATCTATCATGATCTTTTGTGGCATGCTCACACTGACACTGAGATTATTTATCTTAAAGGCAAACACAGGGCAAGCACACACCAGTGCTCATATTTGATTTATACCACTGGGATCATTTTTTCTGCAGCCCTTCACAATCACTAAAAGATGGAGATTTTGTGCTTTAACCTCTTCAGAAGTATCAGTATTCAAGACATGCAATACCTCATGCTGTTTCAGGCCTATCCAAACACAGATTAGCCCTGCTCTTAGATTACATCTGAATTTAGAGTCTATAAAAATCCATGTTTATCTAGGATTAGAATTTATTCATTTGTCCAGAAAGTTGGCTGATTAACTACCATTCGTTTTCTCATGCCTCATTAAAGGGCCCTTATCGTGGAAAAACTAAATAAAAACTTTTCACTAGTTTTTTTTTTTAGGTAGTACTAGTGTATTTTAAATAAATTTAATAAAATTAAAAAAGTTTTAATATATATATTTATATATTATATTGATGTATTATACACAGAGTGATCTATTTTAAGTTTTTATTAATTTTATTGTTATTGATTATTTAATGATTATTTAAACACTAAAAAATCAGTGTCTCAGAAAATTTGAATATTATTAATAAAACTTTTGGCAGTGTGGGCAATGTGCCAAGTCCTGCTGGAAAATAAAATCCGCATCTCCATAAAAGTACAGCAATGTTTTAACATCTAGTTAAAAAAAAAAAACATTGAGAGTAGAAACATTAACTGCATGATTAATATCCAGAAAAAAAGCAGGTGTCCCAATACTTTTGTTCATATAGTGTATGTGCATGTTTCACATATGTTCATATATATTTCACACACACAATGTTTTGCCTGGACTGCTTATGGCTTAAGGCGCAATACAGGACAGCCAACAAAAACAGAGAATTAAAAATATAAGTAAAGGTGCGGGCTCATTAAAATTCCATTAATGTTTTCCCAGAAATTGATTTTTTTTCCCTTTCTCTTTTTCTCCTTTTTGATTAATTCATCCTGTATGTGGATCACTCATCTTGTCATCACCTCCTCTCCACCCTCCTCCTCACCTTCCTCTCTCCTCCTGCTGCCCTGCACCATCCCTGTGCTCCTCCCCTCCCTGCTGGTGTAGAGTACACCGCCCGTATCCGCCAGCTCTCTGACCCAACTGACCGAACTCCTCAACCTGACCAACGCCGCCGCTCTCTCTCCTTCTCTGGTTGGTCTCTCTCTCACTTTGGGATGCTCTTTCTCTCTTTCCATGTGTGTCTCCCATGTTTCTTTTTTACCTTCGTTTGTCTGTGTTTCCCAGTTTTCACTGTTTCTATTTCTTCTTCTGAGTCTCTCTCTTTGCACTTTTGACCCTGTTTACACCTGGTCAATTCATCTTTAGTCTTGAAGATCAGGATTATATATGGATAAGGCCAAGCTTGGACTGAGCGATATATATATATATATATATATATATATATATATATATATATATATATATATATATATATATATATATATATATATATATATATATTAGTTTTTCTCATATGAATATATATCCTTTTATATTTATATAAGTTGAAACAATATGATTCATATCAATATAGACTATGTAGCGTTACAATTATCTCAAATACATTTTGCCAGTGTGTCTCTTCTCCCAGTTTGTCGATACCAAAATATAGCTTACTGATCTTTCCATCTCTATAATATATCTAATGTTCTCACAACTGGCTGTTAATAAAAGGGCCTGTGTAAAATCGTCTTAAAAAAGGCTTCTTTTTGTTAGTATCTTAAGGGATGGAAAAGTATCGAGATATACATTGTATATTGTCTTTCAGCTTAAAATATTGAGATATTAGTTTTGAATCATATTGCCCAGCCCTAAGCCAAACCACATAAAAATACAAATACAGTGTAAAAACACCCAAGACTATTTAAAAATATCATAATCAGGCAGATCTCAGACACACGCAGACGCAAATAAGACACTTTATTATAAAAAAAGAGCAATATAAAGAGTAATCAGGATATTTATGATATTCATGGTCAATACCGGCCAACAGGAGCCAACAGAAAATAACATATATCAAACATGATAAACATTCCAGGATTCAAAAACATTTTGGTTTGATTGGTTTCCTGGTGGTGCCGTGTGTAGAGTCATGTGATCGTGAGAGGTGCATTCTGGGTAAAGTAGTCCAGAGACTGAAGATCACAGGTAGAGCTAAGTGCAGGGGAGACAGGTGCGCTTTCAGCACCAGACATGACAAAAACAGATACATAGCCACATAACAATTTAATCATATATTTTAATTTTAACCTCAATATGCATTTGACTACCAAACATGAAAAATGCATGTGGGTACAATCGTATCTGGATACAGTCCGTATAATAGTCACATGACGTGACCAGATGTAAACAGGGTCTCTCTGTGTTTCTGTATCTCCTTCTGTTTCTGATTTAATCCATAACATCTTTCTTGGGTATATGCCTGTTTTTATTGAAAGCAATGAAAAATAATTGTAATAAACAATATTATTGTCATTTTAAGACCATTTCATGCCACTGATACTATAATGATATAATAGCATAATAAGGCAAAAATGAGCTCTCTCACAGTAACTATTTTTGCTTGGATGAATTATTGTCCCAGAAAGTATGGGATAAATCATATTATTTTCATGCCTCAAATATAATATAATGCTGATTTAATATCGATCTAATACAATTAGACTTTGGAATTGTGATATAAACATTTTTAAATATTTAAAAAGGTAAAAAACAATGGACATTATTGAAGTCTGCAAATATGAGTGAGCTCATCCTCATATATTGTATGATAACTTGATAATGTATTTAAATTATTTTCATAGGCATAATTGTGTAAAGTTTCCTTCCTGTATCTTTCTCCCTCCTTCTTCATATCGTCGCTGCCCAATGAAAAACACTTTCAGGTCATTTTAAAGAGTTTCTATTGGTCTGTTCATCAAGAACTTTTGGTGTGTTAAGGAGAGTTTGTCTGTTCAAATTATGTAGTAAACTAAAAATTGACAAAAATGGAAATAAGTGTTTTTCATAGGACAGCGACGATATTTAATATTTCACTTTCTTTTCACTTATGACACCCCCTCTTCACTAACTCTGTAAAAGGCCTAAAAGGGTACTCTGAGCTTCAGCGCGAGTGTGGAAGCGTTTGCACTCGTTTAGGCTCTCGGTTAGTGGACGACCCCAACAAACAAATTCCATTTGTGTTATCGCCTGAGTGAAGGTTTCACAAGAGCGAGACGTGTGCAGACAAAGGCCACTCTGTCTGCGTCCGCTGAGAGCATGTCACAAGATACAGTTTGCCAAACCTTCGGGGGGGGCGGCACGGAGGCGCAGAGACACAGGCCTCTTTCAGCGCCGCTCCTCCACGTCTGCTGTAGCATTTAGGAGCGGGACAAAGCGTAATAAATCCTCCTCAGTCCCTGAACCACTGTTCAACTCTTATCTGCCTGTAGAGAATGAATGTCTAGGACATGGACCGCGCTTTGTCCTCGCTGTACAGTAGCCAGATGCCAGCTTCCATCCGGCTCTTCCGACTCACGTCAACTCCACGGGGGGGCCTGACAATGGTCTAGATCTAGGCTGCGGACCTCTCAGACCTCACCTCAGATAATGCGGGCTATCTCTTGCAGGAAAAGAGCAAACTCTTTCATGCTTAGAGAAGTGAATGAAAAGGGGAAAAAGGGAAGTTTTTGTCCATTCCTCTCCAGTGGCTCATGCTCAGATCCAATGGAAATGAGAGGTCAAGAACGGCACTGGGATTTCTCTGCAACTCCAGATCCAGAGCATCCGGGCATTTGTTTCCAACTGTAGTAATGATCTGGGAAATATACCAGGTTAAACTGCATCTGCAGAGTAAATTTTAGCTTAAAAGGTGGGTCAAATTGAGGTTGTATCTTGTTTAAAACACAAATAACGTGCTCCAGACTAGATCGAGTCATCTTCTCTACTTGGTTTCTGTACAATTGTATGCAAATCTGCCCAAACAAATGAAACCCATGGTAGAAAATTAAAAAACTAAACTAACAGAAAAGTGCTTCATGCTTAGAGAAGTTAATGAAAAGGGGGGAAAAGGGAAGTTTTTGTCCATTCCTCTCCTGTGGCTCATGCTCAGAGGGGAAGAAAGGTCTTGGGATTTCTCTGCAGCTCCAGCTCTAGAGCATCCTGGCAATAAACCAGGTTAAACTGCACCTGCAGATTAAAATTAAGCTTAAACCTGCAGAGTACACATTAATAGCTGGGTCGGGTCAAGGTTGTATTTTATTTAAACCACAAAAAAAGTGTTCCAGAGTTCGTCTGGGGCAAGATCAAGTCATCTTCTCTCCATTGTTTCTGTATTATTGTATGCAAATCTGCTCAAAGAAATTGAACCAAAGGTAAGAAAAAAACCTTGGGATTTCTTTGCAACTCCAGCTCCAGAGCATCCTGGCATTTTGTTCCCAACTGTAGTAATTATCTGGGCAATACACCAGGTTAAACTGCATCTGCAGAATGAAGTTTAGTGTGAAAGGTGGGTCGAATTCAGGTTGTATCTTGTTTAAACCACAAATAATTGCTCTAGAGTTGGTTTGAGACTAGATCGATTTATCTTCTCTCCATTGTTACTGTACTATTGTATGCAAATCTGCCCAAACGAATTGAACCAAATGTGCAAAAAAACTAACTAAAAAGTGCTGGCGTAAAATTGTATAGGCTATCTCTTGCAGAAAAAAAAACGCAAGCTCTTTCATTCTTAGAGAAGTGAATGAAATTGGAAAAAGGAAAGTTTTGGTCAGTTCCTTTTCTGTGGCTCATGCTCAGATCCAGTAGAGATGAAAAAAGGGGAAAAAAGGCCTTGGGATTTCTCTGTAACTCCAGCTTCAGAGCATCCTGGCATTTGTTTCCAACTGTAGTAATTGTCTGGGCAATATACCAGGTCGTATCTTGTTTGAACCACAAATAAAGTGCTCCAGAGTTGGTTTGAGATTAGATCGAGTGGTCTTCTCTCTGTGGTTTCAGTATTATTATTGTATGCAAATCCGCCCAAACAAATTAAACCAAAGGTACAAAAAGGAAACTAAAAAGTGCTGGTGTAAAAAGGTCCCTCTCAGATAGTATGGGCTATCTCTTGCAGGGAAAAAAACGCAAGCTCTTTCCAGCTTACAGAAGTGAATAAAAAGGAAAAAAATAATGTTTTTGTCAGTTCCTCTTTTCTCTAGCTCATGCTCAGATCCAGTGGAGATGAGAGGGGGAAAAAAAGGCCTTGGGATTTCTCCGCAGCTCCAGCTTGAGTCCATTACGCCCGCCTGGTTGCTGAGGAAACAGTAACAGTGTTTGACACGCACAGCTGTGTAGCAGTGCTGTGTCATTCCGTCTGTTTTGCGTGATTCTGGTCCTGGCTCAAACAGAGACTGCTCTTCCAGGGCCCATCGACGGGCCAGGCTCCAGATCTGTCCCCAGCACTGGCCCTTTGCTCTCCCAGATCAATAAATCCAGAGTTTCTGTGTTTGACATTGCTCCTGGATACGGACAGCGCACTGTGAACAGGCTGCAGATGGATGGTGCTCAATGTACACATTTGTTTTTAAGCGTTTGGAGGTTCCTCCCTTTGTGACACTGTGACTCGGTGGGCTTGGGTTTGGTGTCATCCTAAGCCACAGATTTTTTTTGTAGACTCTGAGACACTGTTTCCATTATAATGGACATCACATATTTTTTTTGTTTTTCATGTTTTGTTGCACATAACAGTTATTGAGGCCAGTTGTCCACCAGAATAGACCATAAACCACCCAATGAAAAAGTTTACCAGCCAATGAAACAGTAGCTTAGCCTCATCCACTGCACTATATATATATAAAAAAAAAAACACAGCAACTCAAGACATTAGTGCATGACATTGGGATGGTTTGTGAAATGAAAATACAAAATATCAAATACAATAAAATAAATAATGCAATAGACATTACAATCAATAAACGATTTTAGTTATTTGAATTTAATTTTATATATAGAGTTTATATTTTGAAATATTACAGTCCTGTTTTGTGTCCAGCACAGGAAAAAAAAACAGCATTCTTATATTCTTATATTTTTCCATCATCGGAATATAATTCAGGTCTGAAAGGGTTAAGTCAGATTTGCATACTTCGCTTTTTACACCAAACAACATCAATAAGAAAAGCGTTAGTAAGGTTTCAAAGTCAGTGACAGTCTTGCTCATCTTCAAGGGCATGAGAAAGTAGAGGTTCTACATTTCTACCAGTTTGGGGGATTGGACCAGCAACCTTCTGGTCCTTTCTTGTTAAATTCATGTTAACCCAAATGAGATAAGCCAATAACCCACCAACACAGTCCGACTCCCCCCCCATCACTTGCAATGCTCCTGACACTAGGATGTTGAGGGAAAGGATGTCATGCCTCCTCTGTTACATCCTCCATCTTTTTGATTGCCTGCCTAGGTAGCCAACACATTTGGAGGAAAGTGCTGGACCCCCAGCTCTAAAACATCAGCCAACAGATGCCCATGTTGACCGGCATCACATTACAATGTAAGAAGGTGGCATGTACCACCAACTATCAGTGGAAGAGCCAATGGATCTGAACCAAAACACTCCTAGAAAGCACCAGAATCCCTCGTGGTAATCAGCAGTGACCAGGTTCAGCTGATCCCAGTCAAAGCACAATTTTCTGTTGCACCTTTGTATAGGGGTGACAGGTAACAGTGGGTAACAATACGATAAAAAAAAAGAAAATAAAAATTGGGTTTGGAAAGAGGCCCATTTAATGAGGTCTGAAGTTATTTGTTATCCCACATTTGAGAGACTCACCACTTTTTAACCCTCTTGTTATGTTCATTTGTCAGGAACAGCAATGGTGTTCCTAGGTCAGTTCGACCTGGAACATGCTATTATTAATTAGCCAAAAGATGTCTGAAACAAAAATAAATCCTAACAGGCAGTGTGAATATTTAATTACTATTAAATACCATTACTAATTATTCTATCAATATTTAGTGCAATGCTGTTCCTTACCTCTAACAGGTAATGCTTCAATTAGGATAATTCGCTAGTTCAAACTTTTTTTTAACATTTCAATACTTTTACATTACTTTTAAAAGACCTATAGACATATGAAACACAATAGTTTTACATAACATTGAAACATAACATTGTAATTTTGTTTAATTTTTTAAAACAGGACAAAAACAGACTACAAAGCACAATTTGAACTGCAGAAAAAATCCTTGGTGCCCACCTATTCTCCCTCCAGGAATTGTATTCTGGAAGGATCAGAATATAAAGCAGATAATATTGTTAAAGACCCCACACACCCGGCATACACTCTCTTTAACCTTCTCCCCTCTGGCAGGCGCTACAGATCCCTGCAAACAAAAACAACTCGACACAAAAATAGCTTCTTTCCCATGGCGATCACCCTTCTGAACTGTTGAGTTATATTTATGCAGTTTAATTACTCTGTGTGTGCTTTGCCATGTGATATGTCTTGTTTTGTATATTCTTATCATAATTCTGTACATTATAATGATTGTCTGTATCTCAATGTATAGGGAGTTAACGTCTACCGAAGTCAAATTCCTTACTGTGGTTGCAAATATGTGAGATGAACCCCTTTCAAATTATATGTTGATTACACTAATTAAGGCAAGCGGAAGACGTTTCATACTGAAAAAAAAATGTTTAACTATTTTTCCTAGATTTTCAACTCGTTACATAATACGAGGATTAAAATCTATTGGCTATGATTAAGAAGTTATGGGGTGGTGCTGGAACCTTTTGTAGATCCAATCATTTCTAGCCTCTGCTAGTAATGACAGTGAATACATATCAGCACTTATTTAATAATTCCGAAGAAAGGAAAGAAAGGAAGCAAACCCCAATGAATGTCTCCAAAGACTCCCTTGATACTAAGTGGAAAATTGCGTAAATGCACGTTTTCACTGAACTTAAACGCAGTGCTTTATTGAGCATGCTCTCAGAACGACTCTGCGGCTTCGGGAATAGCACTAAACAGCCACAGCCACAGTGCCCACTGTTCCCAGAGGAGGCGATGAGGGCACTAAAGGCTTGGAAACACCAGTATGAGCCACCAGTGGATCTACATGCTGCGACTGGCTGAGCTGCGGACACTCTATATAAGTTGTAGGAGGCTAACTCTAACTTGCTCCATGACTGAGAGAGAGAGAGAGAGAGAGAGAGAGAGAGAGATGGTAAATATTTTGGTCTTGCTGTTGCTTGGTTTCCGAAAACACTGTTGTCTCACAGTAGGGTGTGTTCTGCACGCCCCCGTCTGGGGTGCTCTGCAGCGGGAAGGAAACAGCGGTGTGTGTGTGAATGTGCAAGCTGATTTGGTCACAGCTGGGGTGGACTGAGGACCCATCCCACGTGGGTTGTAGTCAGAGCTCTGATCTAGGATCAGCTGATTCCTTCTTATGTAATGGTATTGCTTGGAATATGAAGATCAGAACTGAACCTGGATCTGTATGTTCGCAAACCATTGTTTTTATTTCCCACCATGTTACTAAATGAACAGGATCATTCCGATTTTACATTCTACATACAGTGCTGTGAAAACATTTGAACAAACATTTTAACACACAGTTAGCGGCGCTAGCCAGCCCTGGTTAGCAGTACTAGCCAGCTACGGTTAGCAGCGCTAGCCAGCTACGGTTAGCAGCGCTAGCCAGCCACTGTTAGCAGCGATAGCCAGCCGCAGTTAGCAGCGCTAGCCAGCCGCAGTTAGCAGCGCTAGCCAGCCGCGGTTAGCGGTTCGTCCTGTGTAGCTTGTTTAACATGGTAAACGCACAGACTACAGTCCAATATACTCACCTCTTAATGAGTGTCTTTACTGATCCTTTCAACCTGATTGGTAAAATTTATACATAAGGGGCACAGTCAATTTTTGGGAAAATTTAAGGAATTTATTTGCACCTTATAGTGAGAAAAGTATGGTAATTAAAATATATGTCTTGTGCCCTTAGTATTTACATAATTCATTGTAAAAAATATATATATCATGGCAAAATTATTGACCAAAAATCCTTAACAAACACCTGAGCAACAAAAAAATTGAGAAAATGCAGTTTTTTTTACTCAAAATAAAAATTTACAGTGTACATAAAAAGCATTGATGCCCACTGAATGGCCATATTAAAAAAGATCAGAGCTTTTTAAGATATCGTTTTCAGCTCTACCTCTTACGCAAATCCTGTTTGCTCTATACAGACTTCTTTTGGTATCAAAAACGACTCTATGAAAAGAGCTTACAGCTTCCTTTGAGGTCAATCCAGAGTGTTAGCAGGCAAAGCACAATACCCAGATGTCAGGAATAAATTCATAGCATTTCTCTGATGTGCTACTGAATTCCAGAAAATCAGGAGCATCTGAATGAGTGCATTGTTTGTGGCGAGCACTTCCAAACAGGCTGCAATTGTGGAGAGATTTTTCAAGGTCCTTCATGACTTTGACAGGAACAGTACGCTCTTTAAAGGTCATTGGCAGTTTCACACAGAGTCGGTTCACGCGGAGTACTTAGTGAACACTTTAAAGTTATCCTGGGATATTTTATATGGATAATGATGGAGTTTTGTAGGTCTTTTTTTAATGTCTCTACTGTTATAAGCGAGAGAGCTGCCCTGAGTAAAGTTATTGTGTGGTTGGGCTTGTTTTTGCAGGTGTCCAGTCTCGAGAGATGTCGTCGGATGAAGGCTCAGCGCCAGGACGTCGCAGGACCACCAGTGAAGGACAGTCCAATGATGAGAGCCCCACGCATGTCCGTTCCCCCATTCGTTGTATTTCACCAGAGTTGGCCAATACCATTGCTCTGAACCCGGGGGGGCGGCCTAAGGAGGTAGACTCAGGGACAGCTTTTTAAATGTCTTGAAAATATACCTGTGGACTTCTAACTAGCTAGATATCTAGATAGGTGTCTTCTGTATGTTTTTTGTTTCTATGTACATTGTGTTAAAGTGAATGTCTGGATCAGTTTACCGGACATTTCCCTAGTGTTGTAGTACTCAAGACCAGTCTCAAGACCAAAAATGAGTTTGGCTAACAGCAAAAAAAAAACAAGCTACTCCCGCTTTCATTTAGTATCCAATCAATGAAGTTGGAGTTATACTCTTTGGTTATGTGAATCATCGTAAATTTGTATGCAGGACCTTCCGAAAAAAAAAAAAAACATTCGGCAGAATGCCACATTTCGATGACAGAGACCTCAGGGACCATGACTAATTCTTTCAGGCATTCAGAAAAAAAGGAGAGATAAGTAAAAACTGGCTAGTGATGAGCTAGCTAACCTTAGTGACAAGCTAGCTAATCTCAGTGATAAGCTAGCTGATCTCAGTGATGAGCAAGCTAACCTTAGTGACAAGCTAGTTAACCGTGCCGAGCTAGCTAACCTTAGTGATAAGCTAGCTAACGTTAGTGACGAGCTAGCTAAAATACTAATGTTAAAGGGGAGAGAACTAAAGCTAATAACGAGCTGGCTAACCTTAGCTGCCAGCTAGCTAAGCTGTTTGAGGGCAAATTGTGATTGTTTTTTTTTTACATTTTATAATAAAAATGAAAAGTATTTGTTCAACTTTATGTGATGACTTCTGATTAAGTTTTAAAAGAGACACAGATTATGCATAATTTTAATAAGTCTTAATCTAGTCTCGGTCTCGGCTTTTCCCGGTCGGACTCGACTACTAAAAAGTCTTGGTCTTGACTACAACACTACATTACCCAGACTTTTTCCTGCTAGTCCGCCAGTACAAAGTCTAGGTAATACCTCAGATTGCCCAAGTGCAGAGAGTTTGTGACAGACCTGTTGTCGCCATTACTCTGGTGATCAGCACAGAACCAAGGTCCAGCACTTTTTCCATGTTACAGAGACACTGACCATCATCTAAACCAAGCTGAATATTTCCTATACTCAGAACATGCATGATAATGTCTGGACTGTCTTCTGTTTCTCTAGGGACACATGCACAGTTACAGGGAGGCCTTCGAAGAAATGGAGGGGGGTCCCGTAAGCCCCCCACCAACCATGGGTGGTGAGGTCTTCCCCCAAACCCCTGCCTTCCCCGTCTCGCCACAAACCCCTTACTTCAACCTGTGTAAGTTCCCCAACTGGAGGAGGAGGGAGCCGTAGAGCTCAGGGAATGTCGTCTGTCTCTGCTAAATCAGTTAAAACAGAGTTATAAAAAATATGTGAGCATCTGACATTCATAGTGTAGAGAAACGTTTCAGTTTAAAATGAATGTAGGCACTTACAGTATACAGCTTTGGCCCGAGGATTGCAAGTTGGCACATGCATCTGTTAGCTGATGTACCAGAGCTGGGAATCCAGCACTTTCCTTATTGAGTGCTAGCTGCCTAGTGATGATGAATTTTGGCAACAGTCCAAAAAGAAAAATGGCTAAAGAATTCACATGTATTAAAAGAGGCATGTGCCTCTGTCCTGACCTAAAAATATATACTTTAGAGAAAATAGAAGACATGCTCTCTAGTGTCGTTTATGAAGTGTTGCTTGGGGATGGTAATGACGGCGATATACTTACGCATACAGATAGATGCATTGTACGAGTGTGATTGTGGGTCTCTTTGCTTTACAAAATTAACCTCTTTATTCCTCTTTCTCCACAATAGTACTTAAGGAGAAATCAGAATTAACACACTGTCTATAAGCCAACACCAGGCAGTGCTATACAAAACAGCCAGATTAAAGTCCTCCCTCTGAGGCGTTAGATCATGGGTAAAGCCCTGATCATCACTCACAGATGAGTCCAGTCTGTGGATGTTAGAAGTTAGAAGGCTCGGTTCATGTGGAGCGTGACGATCTCCAGCAGGGTTGTTCTCTGTGTTGCCGCTAAATGGAAAATAGCATGCGTTTTGTTGGCTCATAGACATGCCTAAAGAACTCGGATAAGAAAGATTCATCCTCGCTCTCTCTCCTGTTCCCCAACAGTCCTTCTGTCTGCACCAATGGTTTTGGATTTTGTGGATGCTTGCTTGAGTCCCTACAGTATTTCTTTATTTAACCCTTTAAAATGCCTTGTCTCGTATACGGGCTACAGGCGTAGTTGATACAAAACCATTTTTTTTTTTCTGCAGTAAAATAACTGGAAATTTAAGAGCTTTGGAATCTCTTACAGGACACTTGGAGAAGCTGCCTGTTTTCTATCTACTTCACTTAATAATTTTAGATCAGTAACAGGAATTCATATTCAGGAAATTTGTATTCAGGAAAATATTCATTTTAAAATAAAGTTCAGGAAAGAGCCAATTTTATTATTTGTACTCATTATATTTTGATATTAGCAGATTTACTTAAATATTTTTTTTTTTATATTTTCTATTACATTTACCATTATAATTTTCAGTAATGTTTCTTACATTAACTATGAAAGTTTTTTTATGTAATGCTTAAATAGAAATCTAATTTACAATTTAGTGTTGGAATGTCAGTAATTCTTTGAGTATGATCAAATGAATAGTTGTGAGAGCTGATTGTGAGTGAGTGATTTAATTCAGTTTTTTAATGTTAGAGAGATTATGGAGAGCTATAGATGTAGAAACAAGTTATGATTTATGAGTGAGTAGATGATGGGGGGAAAATGTTCAGTGTTAATGATAAAGAGATAATGGAGAGCAGTAGAACTGGGCATCTCGGTAGAGAACAGAAATAAAAGAAGGGATAAAAGTGGGTTTTAACACAAATGGTTGTGTTAAAACTCTGCTGATTACTGTCAAGGCACCCAAAAAAAAGCAAAAAAACTGTATAGAAACCCACATATAGGTAAAGTGATCTCACACAGCAAAAGCAGGATAGCTCAGTTTTAATCACCTCTTACCTCATCTTACCCCCTGGACCCCCACTCCACCACCAGAGCTTTACAGCTCCCTCATAAAAAGCCTCTTTACAAGGTCACAACACGCAGACCTCCTCAGAAATCCAGCGTCCGACCCGCGCTCTCGACCTGCTTTGTTTTCTTTGGCCCTCCGCTGCGTTTCTGCTCACCAGACATACCGCCTGAAACCCATCCAAGCCCCGCTGCTTTGGTTGAAATTTTACCCCCAAGCTGCTTTACGCTCAGCGCAAATCCGATCGTTCTCCAGAGCGCCGCTGTCACGAGCACCTAAATGAGGCTTGACAAGACTTATTGTAATATCAGTCTATGAAAATAGAAAAATATGATTCTTCAGGCGTATTCCTTTTATGAGCCTCAGGCCAGGGATATTTGGTGTACATTTGACTTTTCAGCACTTCATAAAGCGCTTTCGCTGTGTTTTCTGGTGTAATCGTCTTAATGGCTAAAGCATTCCTGGGGTGCACGTGGACTCTCCAGAGTTTTCGCTGGTCGGGGGGGCTTTGGATTTGTGGGGAGCAGGAGACGGTGTGGGTTGTTCTTTCTGGTCGGCGTTAAGAAGCCCACACGCTCTCCGAGAGACGCTTTAAAACAGCTCTGTCACTGCGGCCCCCTTCTCCTGCAGTGAACCGGAGGACCACTGAGTCTTCCATTAAAACCCTCAACCCTTTCCCCCCTCTACCTCTCTACCTCTGGTGCTGAGCCAGTTAGGCTGTGACACAAAGAATTGTATGGGATTCTTTGGTAAGTGGAGGATGCACGCACTGTCCCAGTCCCCACTGTGTCCCAATGTCAGCCCCGCCCCGGACCACCCTCACTGCTTCAGCAGGCATGCATGAGGAGAGCAGCTCTCATCATCTCACACACACACACACACACACACACAGACACTGAGGATAAAATGATGGTGTCAATTAATCATTCTAATTCAATACTGCTGTGATTTTCCCGCAAAGCACAGGCAGGCAGGCAGGATACTCTAGCTATTAATAGTCTTTGAGAGATGAGAGTTGAACTTTGTTAATGTTGATGTTATTCTTGTATAAAATATTGGGAAAAAAACATTAATGTAATCTTCTTAAACATTTGCATTAACAGTATTTTATAGTATTTTCTGGATGCAACAATTTGGAAATCGTTCTTCGATAAATGTCTATTCTGATGGACAACAGGTCCCGATCTGCACTAAGTGCAAAAAAAAAAAAAAACACAAGAATGATTAAAAAACACATGATGTCCATGTCAATGGATATGGAGTCTAAAAGGGTTAATGTTAGCAAATGGTTTTTTTTCATGCAAATATAAAACAAATTGGACAAAAAGTGTCCCTCATTTGCATTTAATGACAGCATGTACTCAAGCTTAATAGAATCCACAAATTTATGCTAAGGGCACCAGTAGATCATCTAAATAGTCAATGGAAACAAAATGAAAATTAGACAATTTTGCCCATTTTATTTGATCATCTTCAAATGGTGAATCTCTCAAATTTGCTTATATTTGTATATAACTTTCAATTAAAGTACAATATCCTGTATTGCTTCTTTTTTAAATGATAATAAAATGTCTGTTACTATTTTTAAAGTAGAAATTTAGTGATTCTTGAAGTGATTTGTTCTCCTCTGGAATTTTTAAACCAATTATTTGAACCTCGTTTTGATTTCTAAGAATATCTTAGTTTTAAGTCTCAAATTAGGATCCCATCATACTAACACAAAAGTACTACACATCACAGAAGTTGGCATAGAAGTCTCTGCATGAGTGCTGCTCTCTGATCTGCTATTTTCTACTCATTATCTGAACTGTTTATCTCCATTTATTTCCATTTTATTTATTTATTTTTTTATTTATTCATCATCACAGTCTTGTTTGCTGGGCACCACTATTCACTGAATCACTGTTGTGTGTAAAAGCACTCTGTCGTGTGATAATAGACTCCTCAGATTGAGCTGTTTGTGCGTCTGAGTGTTTGCTGTGTAGCGTGTTTTGTTGAGGCGTGGTTGTCTGCATGAAGTGACTTGCTGTGTTGTGATCGCTCTGTCTGTCAGTGAGCAGACTGACAGCAAGTGTGAAACCTGGCGTGTTTGCACACTTGGAAAGAGGCATCTGCATGGCCTAGCCAATGAGCATGAGGCATTCCCACAATCCCAGGATGCCAGGGTCATTGTACTCTGGATGCCATGTTTCAGTATTTTCTTTTTTTCCTTTCGTCTTAACAGCTTTAGATCTGTCTGTGATCTGTGGAATTGGTCAGAATCTTGAAACTGTGATTTTTAATGTAATGTAATGTTATTTTTTCTCCACATACTGTGGCCTTTTAGAGATTTCAAGAGTATGATCAGATCTGTGCTGTTAAGGCGAATGATCTGTCCAGTCTTAAGCTGTTTGCTGAACTCTAATACTGATATTTTATTCATTCTCTCTCTCTTTTTTAGGCCGCTCTCCACCAGGTTTGGCCAAAACACCCCTTTCCTTCCTGGGGCTGAAGCCACACAACCCAGCTGAGATCCTTCTCAACCAGACAGGCTCAGGTGAGCAGACACTTACACACAGTTCCCAATCGGTTACGTTCACATTACCAGGCTGAAGTGGCTCAGATCTGATTTATTTCACGGCTGTGTGAACGTGCCAAATCCTTTTTTTTCCAAATCAGATTAGAAAAAGTCACTTTTATATGTAGTCCTCAATCAGATACATTTCCAAATAAATGTAAACGGTCAAATGGAACAGAATTCATGCATCTTTTAGCTTTCACGCATGCGCTATATGCTTCTCTTTCGTACTCACACATCTCTTGGTGTAGCTGTTTAGCTATAGCTGCAAAAAAACAGCAAAAGCAAACCACCTGGCCCTTTTTCTCCTCCTTGACCTGAGCATGTACTTCAGACCAGCTCTTTTTCTTTACTCTCCACTCCAGCAAAACATGCTCCACATATGAGCTGCAAACGCATCCATTTCCCTTTATAAAGCTACGAATCGTCTCTCAAACATGACATTTTTTTTTTGTTGGTAAAGAAGCCGACTATTATACACGTATCAATGTGCGCATGTAAGGTGATTCAAGGGCAGATTCGTTCACATTACACACAGATACAAGTCATTTACAATTTGTGAATGAGAACCGTCAAGATCCAATCTGAGCAAAAAATCGGATTTGAGCACTGTGGCTTGTAATGTGAACATAGCCAAAGCCAAAAGTAAATTGAAAACTTTTTATCAGTCATTTAAACTTTAACAGGTGAATGAATGAGATGCATAGGGATTAAATCTCATAACTAACACTCCCTAACTCTCTCTCTCTCTGTCACACACACACACACAGCACAACTATTCATGACTGATTTAAAGTACAGCATTGTTCAGTGTGTGTTTATAGTTATATTGCACTATGCAAACAGTCACCGAGGCTCTAGTTATTAATGTATAACAACCTATATTAACAGCTTATGATTTATTATGATTACAGTTCATAATGCATAATACACAAACGTCACTATTATGTGTTATGGTGTGTTATACACTTGGCAGCACTTTTTTTTTTTTTTTATTCAGGTAAAAAAATAGTTTGGTTTGTTTGCTAGCCCCGCTAGCCACCCACAGTTAGCAGTGCTAGCCAGCTGCAGTTAGCAAGCGCTCAGCCATCCACAGTTAGCAGCGCTAGCCAGCTGCAGTTAGCAAGCGCTTAGCCAGCTGTGGTTAGCAATCACTTAGCCGGCCCCGGTTATCAGCACTAGCCAGCTGCAGTTATCAGCACTAGCCAGCTGCAGTTAGCAAGCGCTTAGCCAGCTGCAGTTAGCAAGCGCTTAGCCAGCTGCGGTTAGCAAGCGCTTAGCCAGCTGCGGTTAGCAAGCGCTTTGCCAGACCCAGTTAGCAACACTAGCCAGCTCTGGTTAGCAGCGCTAGCCCGCCCCAGTTAGCAGCACTAGCCCGCCCCAGTTAGCAGCACTAGCCTGCTGCAGTGAGCAAGCCCTCAGCCAGCCCTGGTTAGCAGCGCTGCAGTTAGCAAGCACTTAGCCAGCTGTGATTAGCAGTGCTAGCTAGCCACTGTTAGTGCTAGTAAATGCCACCTGATAGCAGTAGACCGAGGAACCCTGGGTGTTCCAGTAACACAGGACGCTATCAGCTAGCACTGTTGATTTTTGGGAAAATTAAAAGAAAATATGTGCGCATTATAGTCCAAAAAATACGATACTTATTTTACTACTACTTAAAAAATGTTTTACCCTGGATATCTCTGCTTTAACTCAAGTACATGGTTTGTGTACTTCATCCACCACTAACCCTCTCAGCTTCCACTTAACCGGGACCCTCTTAGAATTGAAATAGCCCCTCAGGGCAAGCAACTCTATAGCCTGCCAATAAAACCAGTGAAGTCCAGTGCAGTGTATACGAAACTGACCTTTCATTTTATTTCTATTTTACGACCACCTCACCCGCCCACTTTCTCTCTCCTCGTCTTCAGCAATGAGCTCATATGTGCCTTTTCCTTTCACGTGAGCTTATATTCACTCAGTGTGAGCGCTTGTGAACTGCATAAATGTGTGTGTGCTTGTTTGAGAGAGAGTTTCCGAAATTCCCCTTCATGGGAAAGTGTGTAAAAACAAAAAAAAAAGTGCTAGAAAACTTATTGAGGTTTGAGATACAAATGCCGCCAACATCAGCCACATCAGAACTTGAGCTGAACCCCTAAAATAAGCTCTGATAAATGATGTCTTTTTGATGGTGTTCTGAGAAGCTGGTGTGGTTGTAACAGGAGTGTGTGAGGAGCTGAAGCAGAGGGGGAGTGCTGGAGCTGTTTGATTTGGCTGACTGACTGAGGAAACCGTACCTTCTGCTTCTAATAGCCTCACGCTGTTCTAGGTTTAGCACTGTTCCTAAGCAAGTTTAAGCTCATTTAAAGCCTCAGATCTTGAGAGCTACATGCCTACATGCTATTTATCTTCACACCTCTGTCTTCCTTTAGCTTTCTGTTTCCTTGCTTATTGTATCATGTGTGAAATGATGTTGCTTTGTTAACTCTCGCTAAATCTCTTTCTGTCCTTTCTACAACCATAAATTGCATAAAGTTGGGACAGTATGGAACATAAAATTAAACCAAGGGAAACCCAAAATATTTCATGTTTTATCTCATGTTTTAAGGTATTAATGCTGCCATCACAGCTTTTGGACTTGCTGATGAATGGTGCTTTTGGATGTATATAGTGACAAATAATTAATTTAAGCAGAAAAACATCAAAATATTTTGTCAAGCATATTTTTTTGTTTGTTTGTTTTTTACACTGTCCCAACTTTTCTGATTTAGGGTTTTACAGCTCTGGAAAAAATTAAGAGACCTCTTCAGTTTCTGAATCCATTTCTCTGATTTTGCTATTTATATATATGCTATAGGTATATGTTTGAGTAAAAGGAACATTGTTGTTTTTTTCTATAAACTCAGACAACATTGCTCCCAAATTCACAAAAAAAAATATTGTCATTTAGAGCATTTATTTATTTGCAGAAAATGAGAAATAGCTGAAATAACAAAAAAATGGTGGAATAACCCTGGTTTTTAATCACAGTTTTCATGCATCTTGGCATGTTCTCCTCCACCAGTCTTACACACTGCTTTTGGATACCTTTATTCCACCCTTGGTGCAAAAATCCAAGCAGTTCAGCTTGGTTTAAGTGGTCTCTTTTTTCCAGAGCTGTATCTTTTGTTTTTTTCTCAGTACTTAGTTTTTTTTTTTTTGCTTTGATCCAAATCCCAAATATTAAATTGTTTCTGGCTTCCCCCATGTATTGCTTCATTTAGAGAGTGAGGAAGAGGAAGGTAAGAGCTTAATATTGAACTTGTATCATTGTTCCACTGTCCAGCTCATCCCACTGTCCAGCTCATCCACGTGACTGCATGGTTTTTCCAACATCTTTGGTTTTACATCGGGAATTTCACCATCATTCTCAATTTATTCTCGTCTCTTAAACAAACTATTCATTAACCCAGTGAATCCTCATGCTAGATTAGATCTGTGCTGGATGTACAGAGTCTCAGTTCTGTTTATGTGTCCTTCAGTTCAGAAGAGCTGGAAGTGTATATGTGTTCTTAATGCTCAAATGATCAGAGGTCAGGACCCTTTCTTTCTTGTAATAACAACACGGCTCTTTAGCAGACCTTTGTGTCACTTTGAGAGTCAACAGACTGGTCCATGGAGGTTCTCTGTAAATGCAATTCCCAGCTCGAGGTCCAGTAAAGCAGATGTCTCTCATCAGCAACAGATTCCATTAGTGTTTAACAGACAGGTTAGCCAGGGGCCATCAGAGGAGAAAGCCTCAGCTGTTTACAACACATAGAGAGATACCGACCTTACCTACTGCGAGTAACCAGGATCTGTAGCTACAGATATTATTATCACCCACACTGCATACATTTCTCATCATTCAAATGTGTCCTGACCTGTTACTGTAATCATAGGAACTGGATTTAGGAATGAATTTGCACTCATCAGTAAAAAATAGTTGCACACAGAAGAAATCAACCAACAGATATTGAACCTGGTGGGTAGTCACACTCAGAGAATGGCAGCGGATCATCTTCAATGAGGGTCATCTTCAGTGACGAGCTTTGCTTTTGTCTTGGTGCAGCAGACAATCAACAAATCTTTGTAATGAGCAGAGTTTAGATCAGGCACAAAAAATACAGCCTGACCTGCCCCGCCCCATAAACTGTCATCGACTTATGAGCCCGAGCCCAAGCCTGATTTAAACCTGACATTTTTTTTTGTAAGCAGAGCTGATAATTAGTGAAGTTAATTGACATTGCAACACTGAAGAAGCATAGACCTGTTTATTAAGAAGCATAGAAATATGTATCAAGAACAGATCTCTGAAAGATTAAAACAAAAACAATGCAAACAATGATCCACAGGCCTATTGCATTTGTAAATTAGGCTTCAAGAATTATGTCTGAATGTCTGAAAGTTTTATATTAAGCTTATAGCCTACGTACAAAAACACACAAAAAATAGCATTATGAATGTATTATGAAAAAATGTATTATGAATGCTATAAATTAATCAAGGCTATATAATGTAAGAGGTTTCTCAGTATGAAATCATGACGTTTTACTCTTTTCATTTTGCACATATCATGAAGATTAGAAAACGAATTCTGCCTAAAAAAAGGTTTTTTAACATCCGATCAGGAAGTATTTTTGTGTTTGTGTCATCCAGCACCATTAGTCATGTTGTTTGAGCCGTGGAATGTTGGAGTACAGTATGCTGTCAGGTCTCCAGCTCTGTAGTGATGAAATCTGATGTGTGTTTGCAGAGCCTCGGAGCTACGTAGAGTCTGTTGCTCGGTCAGCAGCAGTGGCTGGAGGGCAGCCATCCTCACCCGTGTCTCCTACGTTTGACAGCAGCAGCTTGGCCAGAGGAGCCACCCCCTCCCACTCTTTCAACACCCCGCTGTCCTCCAGCAGCCCTGTGCAAAGTCCTGAACTGTGAGTATGAACTGAAGTATCAGAAAATGTGCATTACTGTGCATTGTTTATGTTGACCGTAGCAGTAATGGACAAGCAGTTCACAGTATAGTTCAGTTTTCTCACTCCCCTGAAATACAGCTGATTCAACTCACAACCTACGAACAGAATTAATGTCTATACACTTTTGCTGCACTTCATATAACATCAAAAAGCACATCACCATGAAAACATCATGCCAACAGTAAAATATAGTGGAGTGAACATTATTATTTAAGCCTGCTTTGCTTTTGAGGCCAAGATTAATTCCTAAGTGTATCAAAAATACTATAGATTAATGTAAGAGTGTCTATACATTAGTTGAAACTGTAAAAATTGGGTCATGCAACAGGACAATGACTCAAAATACTGGAGCAAGTCAACAACAGAATGACTAAAGAAAAACAAAATCTGCCTTTTGGAGTGGCCAATCAGAGCCTAGATCTTCTCTTGATGGGAAAATATATTGTCCATTAAAAAAAAAAAACAGTTATCGTCACAGGCCTACCCACTCTGTGTATGCAATATTTAATAATTGGAGTACAAAAATGTATTGGGCAAAAAGTGAACTTTCATTTTTTAAGTATCAGGTAGCAAAAATGCTTTCGTTTTATTTGAACTAATAAAACATGAGTTTACATTATATAAAGAGCAGCCTAAATTAGCTAGATATAATACTCATTTAAATATGATGTTACTTTTTTTTTTTTCCCTTTTTCCAGAGAACATCCAGTGGCTGATAGTGGGGTAGGCCTAAACACCACGCCTAATGGAGTGGTGGACTCCGGTTTCCGTTCTCTGCCTTCACAGAGCACGTCCTGCCTCCCTACACCCTCATACCCCTCCTACTCCACCCTTGGCAGCCTGGCAGGCAGCTACATCAGCCCTGATCTCAGTCCCTCCTCACCAGAGCCCATCCAGGTTAATGCCATGGGTGCACAGCCCGTCCTAGGCAGCCCCAGTTCACGGCACAACACCATACCCACCAATACCTCAAACAGCCCCACCCTTCAGAACAGACTCCCCAATCAGCAGGACGGTCTCATCTATGACCGGCAGCAATCTCCACCCAACGGCTATCAGCCCGGAGTATCCAGTAGCCCCATACTGGCTAGACACGGTATGGTTTCACAGGCGACGCAGAGCAGCCCGATGCTGAGCAGACAGATGCCCGTTAGCCAGGGGACGCAGAGCAGCCCCACATTAAGCAGGCAAGCCCTCCAGACCACCCCCTCGATGGGCTACCAGCCATCCCTCGTCCAGTCCATCGTCCAGCCCAACCAGAGCAGCCCTGTCCTCAGCAGACAGCCGTCCACCTCCCAGCCCACCCAGAGCAGCCCCGTCCTGAGCAGACAGGCCTCGCTCACCCACCCCAGCCAGGGCAGCCCCGTCCTTGGCCGACACCCATCCATGTCCCAGATGAGCCACGGCAGCCCCAGCCTGGACCGGCACCCCATGTACAGTGGCTACACCACCCCGGACGAGAGGCACGGCGCTCTCTCCCGCCAGAGCAGCAGCTCAGGGTATCACCCGCCCTCCACCCCGTCCTTCCCCGTGTCGCCTGCCGGATATCCCGACAGCATGGGCTTCAGACAGGGCAGCCCGGGCTTCCAGCCACAGCTGCCCGAGAAGAGGCGCATGTCCAGCGGGGAGCGGCCCAACGGCAGCCTGTCCTACGGCACTCTCAACGGGAAGGTGTCCTCGCCCATGTCCAGCGGAGGGAGCACTCCCAGCGTGCACTTGTTCCACACACTTCCTGATTTCTCCAAACTGAACATGTGCGGTAAGTGGAGGTGGCAGATTTAAAAAAAAAAAAAAAAAAAAAAAAAAAAAAAAAAGAGGCTGTTTTCAAATGCAGACATTTGTATATAATATATGTATTTTGGTCTAAATATAAATTTTAAATACATTCTACAGATATATTGGTGTTTACAGTGCATTTACAAATTTTACTATATAGATAAACATATAAAAAAATGTCTATACAAATAAGCTGGTGGAATTTTTTCAATGGAGTACTGTGCAAAATGTAGAGACCACACTTTTATGTCACTCAAAACAGCCACTAATTGCATTACTTATTATTTTTCATTGGCAAATATAAAAACATATTTTTCAGTATTTAGTGTGTCCACCGTTTGTCTTTATTAAAGCTTCCATTCCCTTCTGTTTCTATTCTTGTTTTTTTAGTTTCTGCATTGGTCAATCTTTAATCTTCTTTTTATTCAAAGAAAAACTTGAACTTAAGTTTACCTTCTCTTCCTTGCAGGAAGCTCTTGTTATTTTTATTTTTAGTTATTTTTTCTCTTTCTTCTTCCTTGTTCCTCATTAATGCGAATTGTTTTTACATCTAATAATTAATCTCTGTTAATCTCATCAGAAATATGTGATGAAAAATGATTCACTTGTACTTAATGGTTTTGACTGAAGAAAAAAAAGTGTGGTGACAGAGTTCTACACAGTTCTGAACAACTCTAAGAGTGAACCTTTAAAATATAGTATAATAAATCTGATATTATTTAGTTTATGTTAACAAATGGAACATAAAGATATTCAATAATATGGACCCAAAAAAATTATGAAAGAATTTTATTTGACCGCCAAACCAAAGCAATCCCTGTAACTGCATTATGGTTGAGATGTAGGAGCCCCTGCTTGAATTACTGGCTGTAACGGCTTCATATAAACCACAAGCTCTCTGCAATGGAAGTGTTAATTCTGTCAGTTGTATATCCAGCTGAGTCGGCTGTTCTAGACGCTACCATATAATAAATGCTGCGTGCTGTATTTCTGTCATTATGATAGAATGTGACCTCTGGCTGTCTGATAGCAATTCTGTGGTTAAATCTGGAACTGCTTCTAGAATACTGGAAATACTGTCTGCCTTATTTGGAGAGCTGTGAGCCTGTGGTTAATGTGAAGCTGTTAAAGTCAATAATTCAAGCATGCGGATGAGGCTATATAACTAACTTTAGATGGGGAGTAAGATTGTACCATTATAGCCCCTCAATCACATCAAGTCTGTGTGTCTGTTTACTTGCAGCTTATTATTGCTAACACGAATAGCCTTTTCCTCCCAAAGCTCTCCAGCCTGACTCTCTGTTCTGTCTTTAGATGGAAGCCCAGAGACCAGACTGAATGTAAAGTTTGTCCAAGACACATCCAAGTTCTGGTATAAACCAGACATCTCCAGAGAACAAGGTAAGGTTCGAGCATGTGCACCGAATTGAGGGTCTTATTGACCTATATTTAGCTAGAGAGACGAGGCATATAACTCCCATAAACACTCCTAGCGTGTCCTGACCGGCCCTGGTTTGTGTATTGGTTATAAGGTCAGTGGCTGTTGGCCTCCACATCTGGTTCTCCTGTGAGATGCACTCTTATTGGATTAGACAATCTGCACACGAGATAGCACTAAACACAAGCATATGCACTGCGCCATATGCATTTTGTTAAGCTTAGCCAACATCTGCATCTGTTATGTGTAACTCGAGCACAAACCTACATTATAATATTATAATGCATTATACGAAAATATACCAAATATGTGTTCTAGTGCATTACAACACTACATTGTACAATGTTTTTATGAACAGATATTATTAGTCATTACAAGCCCTTTCTTTATTAACCCTTATACTTGTAGTTTATAACGTGTTATGCATGTCACTTTAAGTACTTATGAGTTATTATACAGAATTATTACAGTCATTATAAGGTATTATGCATGTCATATAATGTATTATAAATGCATTTATAATACATTATGAATACAGGGTTCATAGGAAGTGTTACAGTCTTCACATATCTTGTAGTTTCATAGGAATGGTTTTGTATTGAGGTAACCTGCCTGATAAGAGATAGATATACTGTAGTCTGCATGGTACAAGCTGACAACAGATGCTGACCCTCATAACAGCTGGAATTAAATCTTCTTCCCATTGTTGTTGTTGTTGTTCCTCCTTCTTCCAGCTATTAACATCCTGAAGGAGAGGGAGCCAGGAGCCTTCATCATTCGAGACAGTCACTCCTTCCGAGGCGCTTACGGCCTGGCCATGAAAGTGTCCTCCCCGCCGCCCACAGCGCAGCAGGCCAAGAAAGGTACCGAGCCGGTGCACCCTCAGGCCACGCACTCTCCACTTACATATCCATGTTCTCTATCAGCACACTTCAGATCATCGTCTTTCACACCATCATAATGCACGTCTCAACACACCGCTGCCAGGAAGCTTCTCCGCTAACCCACAGCCTGCCCTCTGCGTCCAAGAACCAATCCAGACAGGCAGTCTGACTCTGCCCGAACCCATAATCCATCTCTCAGCGTCTGATAAACAGATTCTATCCACACGTACAGTACTTATATCTAATGCAAGTGTTATGCATTATATGTTATAAAGTCCTTGATGAAAATGTATCGTTAAGCAGTGTAAGGACGAGGACAGATCTCAGTAGTTACAGTATAGCTGCTCTCGCTTGGGTCTGAGCCTGCCTCATGTTTAGAGAAAATTAACCACACACCCTTAAGACCATTGTGGTAAAAAAAAAAAAAGTGACACAGGCCATCTTGGCTCTATGCTCCTTCAGCTGTTCACTACACACTTTCAGGCATTTACTACAAGGGTAATATCACTGGCCATGAAAAATGACCTCTTAACACCTCTTAAATTCTGTTTTATTTAATTAAATTGTATTTAATGATGTGTTTATAGTTTGAGTAATGTTTATGTGGTTTAGCATTCGCGATACCCCCATGTCTTATAGGTGAGAAATGTCCTGATGATAATCTAGCATGAACAAAGACTGCATTACTTTCTGTCATGTTGGGGTCACTCTAGGACAGGGAAAAGTCATGAAATTTCAAGCTGAAAAAAAGGTCATTTAAGGGATTTTTTTTTTATAATAATCATTTATATAGTATTTTTTATTAAGATGATTTGACACTTCAATGCATGCAATTATTTACTTCTTTATTTTTAACTTGCATTTAGAATATACCATTTTTAATAATTTCAAGTGTAAAAAATGCACTAAAAATGCTAAATTTACCCTGGAAAAATGAAAAACGGATATGCAGCAGATTACCTTTTACACGGATTACCTGTATCACTCTCACATAACTGGACCTCAAGGATTCATTTTTAATTTTGTACACTGTACACTGACATGCCAAATTTCATGGGACATAGGACTATTATGGGACTGTGCTGACCTGCAGGATATAGGGCCCATCCATCTAGAAACTACCAACTATCAGACCTAACTGACTTTAGCCATGCTGGTTGATTTATCAGTGCTTGCTGGTATTTTTTTTATATTATCAATGTATAAATATTATAAATGTATAAAACTCACAACTTTATTGACAATATTCATGAATTGTTTCAGGTGACATCACCAATGAGCTGGTTCGTCACTTCCTGATCGAGACGAGTCCAAAGGGGGTGAAGCTAAAGGGCTGTCCCAATGAGCCCTACTTCGGTCAGTTCCTCTATATATTTCCTGTTGGTGTTCCAGAGCTCGGTTTAAGGCCATGGCTTTAAATTAGGATTTGATTTAAATTTGACTAAAATTAAAGTTTATTTTATAGATATTTAGTTCAATGTAAATTCTAAAACCTTCTAAAATCCAGAAAGTGTTACCAAAACATCTAGTCTTAAGGGTTGGAGGTTTGGAGTGCCCTGTAAAGAGCTTTAATTATAGTATCATGATCAGCTTTAGTCACTCAGTGCTGCCCTCCCAGAGGCCTTCTCTCTAATTTAGTCTACTCACTGTATTATAAACTGGGCTTGGTTGCTCACTCAAAAAGTGCTGTCTCCTTCTGTCTTTCCTGCACTGTGTCGGGGATATAATGTGCTCTAAAAATCAGTATTAGGGTGACCATTGCATAATCATGTGTTTATCAGGGGAGTGAGAGAGTGAAAGAAGAAAGCTGGATCTGTGAGAATGAGAGCAGGTGTGGGTAAAGGCTGGCAGAGCTGCACTGCAGAGGTATCTGATCTGGAGATATCAGTGCTTCCCTCACCCTGAGGTGCTCACCAAAGGGTGGGACTCTGCCAGGTCTCGCACAGGGAAATAGATGGGCCAGGTTCCAAATGTTCCACACACACACACACACACACACTTCTTCATTTACCTGTACTTGTTTTTTTTAGTTTAGTTAAGATAGTTTAGAATCAAAACCAATGTACAATATTGTATAGGGTGCTGCTATAAAATATCTAGATTTACTTTCTTAAAGAAACTTCCAGTTAAAGACCTTTTAAAATAATTTGTTGCATTTTTGGTGCACACAACTTTTTTTTTATTCAGGTTGAACACTCCTTTAAAAATGGTTGGTTAAATCCTACTGTTATGGTGCAAGTCAAATGTACCTGTTTCAACGATAAAATATTACATTAAATTCTTTTTTACAACTGGGAATAATTAGTGTAATGAACATGTTAGTAAAAATTTTAGCTTGTTTATATTACTCAGGGTGTGCAGGGAGAGGACGCTTAGAGTGGACGCAGATGTGAGTAATTTAATTACAAACATAAAACAGAAAATAAAACAAAACTAAACAACAAAGATACACAGAAATACAATAAGACTGGATACAAAGAAACACAGAAACAACCTAACTGATTTGATAAATGCACAAGAATCGTGAACTGTACACAGACACAAAAGGGCTATATATACACACACATGGAAGGAGACAGGAAACAGGAAACACCTGGAAACAGGTAACGAGGAGGCAGAGCTACAGATAGTCACAAGGGGAACACAAGGCGGGGGCGGAAACATGGGGAAACACACGTTTCCATGTGCAGGGGAGCACATGGGGAAAAGAAGACACATTGTTACTGTCAATTGATTCAGAATTGACAATAAAAAAGACTCCCATTGGAAAACAATTAGAGCTACCTAGAGTAGTAAGGCCCCCTTTTTAAATAAATAAATAATAATAGTGAATTATTGCAAACATAAGATGAAAGGGGTGGAATTTGATTACACAAAATATTGAATATGTTTATATTAATTGAGATAAAGCAAAGAGATTAGAAAACAGTTGTACTTATTTAACTATTCACTACTTTTTAATTATTTAATATGGTTAAACACAGGTTAGTGTGCCCTGGGAAAATACAAGTGGGATAGTTTAAAATTTGTATTTTAAATACATAAATCATATAATATTTAATGTAATGACATTTAATTGAGTAAGGAACTTATACATCAAGAGATAGATGGTTTCTTAGACTATTGAAAGGTTTGTCACACTCAAACATTTCTATAACAAACATGCTTTTTCGGTTCTTCTTTTGTCTATTTCTATTTGATTCTATTATTTTTACATGCATGTACAAATCTGCAGAAAATGTGGATATGTGCATGAGAAAAGGACGTCTGACAAATAAAATGTGAACAAAAAATTAAAATAAATTAAATCTTATACTTAACCCTAAAGACTTAACCCATCCCATGTCCTATCTCTCTTTAACCTTTCTCCCACTGCAGTGTGTTCTGTTCAGTGCACTGGTACACTGTTGAGTAATAAGAAATGCTGTAGCTCCCCCTAGAGCTGAGCTGTGTTATCCACACACACAGAGCCAGATCTGTTAGGAGGATGCTCGCACAAGCCTTGTGAACTTTCACCCATGTGCTGTCACTCGAGCCTTGTTAGTGAGGAGGCTCCGCAGGCGGCTGGTGCTATCAACAGATTCCATCTGAGTCTAACAAGCTTGGATTGATACGGTTTGAATGATGTATTACATGGCAGGACTTCAATGCATGACCTCATTAGGAAGTTTGTCATGTAAAGCATGCCCTTCTCTGATTTCTGCTCTCGTAAATCTAAGTCCAATCTCTGTCTCTCCCTCTCTCTCTCTCTCTCTCTCTCTTTCTCTCCACTAGGTTGCCTTTCTGCATTAGTCTACCAGCACTCCATTACTCCACTGGCTCTACCATGCAAACTGGTCATTCCCACAAAAGGTAAGATATACACTGCAGTGAGCTATGTGCTCATGTTTGAGTTGGAGGTTGGGGAGTGTATGTGTGTATATATGTGTGTATATGTGCCCGTATGTGTACATGAGGCCTTTTCAAACATGACCCCACGCTGGCCAGCCTGTCACAGTGATTTATGGCCTCGTCACTGGTGTGAACGCTTCCTAAAGCGAGTGCAGTGTTGGTGCAGCTGGGAGTCTTCCTCAGACAGCTGTGAGGTGTCATGCAGGTGTGAGAGGAGTGAGGAACCGGAGGCTCGTTCCTGCTCTCTCAAACAGTGTGTGACAGGGTGTTAGATCAGTGTGGAGAGCCCCAGCAGAGTGAGAAGACCCTTCAGGAGGGTGTGAGATCATAGCCGGTGCTGCACAAGCAGTAGATTCTCTGCTCCTTTTCTATAGTTTTTGTCATTCATGGTGAGGCAATGTGTTCAAACTTTCAGTGATGCACAGTGGGCCCTATTTTAAAGATCTATAGGCGAGCCATTAACCATGCACCTGTTAGCTTGATTTAGGGCGTGTCAGCGTGTCTTTGCTGTCGTAATGACAAGAAAAGTACACCTTTAAAAGTATGCATGTAGAAATTCTCTTAATTAATCATGAGTGTGTTTTGGGTGTACCATGAAATAAACCAATCAGCATCTCCCAGGTGCACTCTCACTTTGGCAAATTGATATTTAAAAGGCGCAACGCTTCTGTGCTTCTCAGCAGAAAAAAAAATGACCTGCTCGTTTATGCTGTGAAGTGCACAAGCATGTAATTTACAGGAACAGCAATGTTATTTTACAGTATTTTATATTCTGTTTATTGTTGACGTAAAAAAGTTGAGTCAGTGTTCTGATGCATGTCCTTGTGTGTGTAACGAGTTGGGGTGTACAGTACTGTGCCAAATTACGCTAATCCATTTATCTCAGCAATATGAGTGTTTTTAACCTGAAAAAAGCACCACATATGATTTGAACAGATGCAAATAAACATACATACAGTAAAACATTACAAGGAAAGTATGTTACATCCTGTGAGCCAAGCTGAAGAACAAAGTGTAGTTGCAGATGTTCAGTTATGTCAGCAGCTCACCTTATTTACCAAATTTACCAATTTACCAAACTAGTTGTTGAGAACTGATGAGAACTAGAAATACAATTCCTGTTTGTATTTATTGTAATGCTAGTGTTTTACTAAGCTAATAAACCCTTTTTTTACTGAAATTCCCCCAGGTACCTAAAACTTATGCACAGTACTGTATGTGCGCAGAGAGCATTGCCAAGATAGCAATGAATGAATGAATTTGATGATGGACTAGACAATGGTATATGTTTGAATCAGTCAGTGGCATACCTGCGTTTTACGTTGCCAAGAAAGCAATACAACAGACATTTACCTGAAAACGCCTCCCTTCCACCACCAAACCCTTCTTGTGAGTGAGACTAAACACTGGCTAGTGTGCTCATAACAAGCTGATGTGAATGATCAGAGTTGGGAATTATTGAGGTTGGAGTTGGATATTTCATTTGACATTATTTGATCTACACTGTTCTGTGGGATATGTGATAGAAGGCATTACCACCCACTGTGGACAGTGCAGTAGGCGATAATAATCATGCCTGGCAGACAAGCGACTCTGTAATCAGAAATCACGTTACAAGATCATATTAAAAGACAAATCACAAAAATAGGATGTCATGTCTGGCTGTATTATCTGATGATCATGTGACCAGTTCTTCAGTAGAGTGAATTCAGGTTATGTCAGTCTCATTATGTCTTCTGATATGTCTTTGCAGATCCCCATGAAGAGGTCCCAGAGGTTGCCACACCAGTCAACCCAGCTACTGAGCTGCTGAAGCAGGGTGCAGGTAAACAGACCCTAATGTAGTTCATGCTGATAGATTTTTTTTTTTTTAAGCATATTTCTTCCTGTATCATCCATACATTTCTTTTTTTTTCTTTTGTCATTTGCTCAGTTGATCAGAAACTGCTCAGTCATTTATGTGGTAAAACTGATGTATATAGTTAGAAGAATGAAAGAATTCAGATGATTGAAACTAGTGTTTCTCAAGCCATTTCTTGGGGCCTGTTATCCCAAATTCCAGCCCACTAGGTTTGAACAAATTAGGGGTAATGTATAATATAAAATGATTGGCCTCAAATACTTGGTTCAGAAACATTTAATAGAGAACAGATTACTTTTGCCAAAAAAACGCTCATTTTTATATCCAGAAGTTGACCATATTATTACACTGTACATTACTTTTTTATGGTATTGTCTCTTTCTAAATTGGGAAATTGGCTTATTTGGTCTATTGGTTACTTTTTGTTCTATTATCACATCACTAAAGCGTTGCCATGTTCTCCTTCACTGTGCGGTCACCCCTGTGTGACTATAGGGCAGAAGAGTCCGGTTGATGCCCATGGTAAACTCAGTGCTACTTCATTTTTCTATTTTTTGTGTTTTTCTGTTTTTTTTTTTGACTGATGCATCCTGAACAGATAGACACTTTTGTGTCCCGAGACTGTGCATGAGAGTGTATATGTACTGTATCTATATCTGTTTGTCCACTAAAACCACACGGCTGCTCTTTAATATACTGTCATTTTTGTAATGCTGGTTTTATGAAGCTGTTCTATGAATCCTCTTCAGACTGATGCTGGACAGCATGTTTTTTTTATTTATATAAATGAGTGATGTTGGATTGCATTGCATGACTATTCAAGAAAGCAGGCATACTGTAAAAAATAACTATGGAATATGATGCAAAAAAATACTAACAGACTGGACCTGTGTTGAATGTGAAATGTGTAAAAAATAAAAAGCTGATTTATTCTAAATATACACTTCTTCTAGTTAAATATGGCCATAATATACTGAATATAATATTAACAATTGGATTAAAGCTCTCTAATAGAAAATGTGTTATTTAAAATAGTTCTTAACCCATCACTCTGTGTATGTTCTCATTTCCAGCGTGTAACGTGCTGTACATAAACTCAGTGGATATGGAGTCTCTGACCGGGCCACAGGCCGTCGCCAAAGCCATTTCAGAAACCATGGCAGCCAGTCCCATGCCCACGGCAACCACCGTTCACTTTAAGGTGTCGTCACAGGGCATCACCTTAACGGACAACCAGAGAAAGTGGGTGGATCTCAAAATACATACAATAGAAAATACTAACACAACTACAGTATAAGAAATATAACATGATTATTGATGCTTTTATTGTGTACAGAATTATCATTTGATATAGATCTTAAATTGTAGGATTTTATTTACATCCTATTCTAATGTCCTATCTACTGATCGTTAGAAATATTTTACAGGAAATTTTAGTTTAGTTTAATACATTTACAGTGTCGAAAAAAAAGTATTCGCCCCTTACAGATTTATTTATTTATTTTACTCATCCTTACATTTTTCAGATTATCAAACAAACTTTAATATCAGACAAAGATAACCTAAGTAAATACAAAAAACTTGATGATTTCCTAAGAGACAATTGCTATCTATCTATCTGTCTGTCTGTCTGTCTGTCTGGAAAAGGTTACAAAGTAATTTTTAAAGCTTTGGAGCTCCAGCGAGACACAGTGTGAGCTATTATTCACAAATAGAGAACTCATAGAACACTAGAGAACATTCCCAGCAGTGTCTTACCTTTTAAACTACTTCAAAAGTGCATGGACAACTCATCCAGGAGGTCACATTAGAACCCAGAACAACATGAAAGACTTGTTGCTGCCAAGGGAGTTGCTGCACAACTAAGTTAGTTGGTTAAAGGGTCAAATACTTTTTCACATAGGGCCAGGTTGGTTTAGATTTTCTTTTCTCCTAATAAATGATATTATTTATTTACATTATCATTTAAAACTGTTTTTTGAATTTACTCAGGTTATCTGTCTGATATTAAATGTGTTTTTTAATCTACCAAACAAATCTGTACTTTACCTGCAACCAGACTGATATATATAGTACATTGATTTACTCAATGTTGTATTTGAGATATCATAATTAACTAACATATTAAGTAATATTTCATTGTATTCAGTCTAGTCTTGCCTAACAAATAATATATTCTAACCCAACAGGCTTTTCTTCCGACGTCACTACCCAATCAGCACAGTCACGTTCTGTGATCTTGATCCACAGGAAAGAAAGTAAGTAAGAACTGCACATATAAAACACAGTTTTAACACTGATTTATCTGATAAATACATAGAACTTCTCAGCTTGACCATTTGTATCTCTTTCAAAGACCAGGGTTTAAATTTTCCACTGTTTTCCGCTGTTGTTAAGTCAGATAAAAACAATTGTGAATGCTACAGTATCCTTTGCCTAATGAAAAAGCATAAAAGCTATTTTGTGTAGGTACTATGTCACGGGAATGCATTAATAGCATCATTATGCAGCTTTAAACATTATATACCACTTATATATCACATCAACAACTGCTATAGCTGTGTAAATATACTTTAAAGCAACTTTGGCATGACCGTGTCTGTTTTAATGTGTTCATAGGTGGAATAAAGCAGAGGGTGGCACTGCAAAGTAAGTACCAAACGAGGGCGATTTATAAGGATTATTCCAGTCATCCTTTATGATCTGTACTATGCTCTTATGGGTATTTAAAATCAGTGTCTTAGAAAATGTGAATATTATATAAAACCAATTGGTGGTACTTTTGGCAGTGTGGGCAGTGTGCCAAGTCCTGCTGGAAAATGAAATCTGCATCTCCATAAAAGTTGTCGGCAGAAGGATGCAGGAAGTACTGTAAGAATTAATGGGAAAACACTGCACTGTTGACTTGACTTGATAATATAACACAGTGGACCAGCACTTCATGCTTCCCTCTGCTGACAACTTTTATGGAGATGCAGATTTCATTTTCCAGCAGGACTTTGCACACTGCCCACACTGACAAAAGTACCAATTAGTCTTATATAAAATTGTATTTTTTTTTATTACATTCTTTTTATGCACTAGTAATGTGATCACTTTACCTGTAATCATCTCCCTGTCACAACCATGCCATATACCCTTACACACACATACACACACACACAGTTTATACCCTGCTCAGCTCTCTGTCTTAAAGCCTGGCAGCTCTTGGGGAGCTGAAGCATGTGAGTGCTCTCATGGCTCCTCTGGGCTGTGTATTAAAGAGATGAGTCTGTAAAAGGCCACTCATAAAAGCGCCGCAGAGCTGATGTACCTTGCAGATAGCTGAGGCAGGAAGAGCAGATTAATAAAGCAGGAGAAGGATGAAAGCACATGATGGCAGGGCTAAAGCCGGCTATGCTGAGGCATGATGCCCTGTGGTTTATGGGCTAAAGAGAGAGAAAGAGCAGAGAACACTAAAGTATTATGAAGCTGTACTAATTATAGCACCAAATTAAAGATGTGCAGATGAAGAAGGGGTAGAGCTAGGGCTTTTAAATACTCCATAGTTGTAAAATTGTAAACATTACTGCAATAAAAAAATAAATAAAGAAGTTTAATCTCTCTAGTCACTGTCAGAACTGTGTAATCAAGAAATCACTTAGACAGAACCTGTCTGTCAACATGACAACATGAAGCAGGATAAAAGATCTCAAAAGCAGCACATTAATTGCAAATCTAAATAAATTCAAAAACAGATAAGAAAAAAGAAATTAACATCTATCAGTCTGGGAATGGTTACAAAGTAATCTCCAAAACTTTGGGACACCAGTGAGATACAGTGAGTGCTATTATTCACAAATGAAGATATCATGGAACACTGGTGAACCTTCCTACCTAAATTACTCCAAAAGTGCAGGGACAACTCATCCAGGAGGTCACAAAAGAACCCAGAACAACATGAAAAGACTTTGCTGCCAAAGGAGGCACAACCAAGGTATTAAGTTTAGGGGGCGAATTAAAAAAGTGTTTGTTAATCTGAAAAATGTAAGTCTGATAAAACAGCAAAAACCAAACTGCAGTTTGTCTCTTAAGCTATTTCATGGTGGTTTTTAGAAATAGTCTGGATCAATATGCTTGTTTTGAAGCCAGTTTTTAGTCAGAAGTCAACAATCTCTTGCCTTAAGCACCAGTTTGCCTGTTGTGTGACCTGTCTGAGAGCTGTGCATTGTGGTTAGAACTAATTAAATTCAGTGTATTCATGGATGCAGCTGCTAGAGCCTCAAGTGTCTCTAGAACTCCAGATTTGAAGTGGTGGTTGACCAGCTGTGTGACTGTGAACCAGTAGGTTACACACAGTGCAAACAAAGAGCTCATTATAGAGCTAATATAAGCCTAACATTAGCTTCTTTAACTTTTATTTAATGATTATTACCCTTAAAATACCCTTTATTATTCTAGCTATTTTATTTATCTGGGGTGAAAAAAAAAAAAAAAAAAAAAAACCTCTACCAACCCTTTATCACTTTGTGTAAAAATCTAAATCTAAAAGACAAAATACAAATGTAAAAAAAAATTAAACTAAATAATAGTCAATAACAATAGCATGCTGATCTTGCTAATTAGGTTTGACTGTAACTACGAAAAGACATGTTCGTGTGTATACAGTCCAATATACTCACCTCTGAACGGCAAAAGGGCTAGTGCTACGGTTAGCAGCTAATGCTAATGCTGCTGCACCTAGCCTTAGTGCTGGAGAAACTTCACTAAAACTCACCCTTTTAACACTGTAATAAATCAGAGTGGCTTTACTGCTCCTTAATAGCTGACTGCTAGAATTCAGGTAAATTTTTTAGGAAAATGTACAAGTTTAAAGTGCGTCTTATAGTCCGAAAAATACGATACGTCTACCATGGACAAATCCACCCCAAGTAATCCACATGTATTGAGTAATTTAATTGTTGTTTACTTCCTCTATGGATAAAAACTGAAAAAAGCCATACTATTAAAAGACGCAGTGACCTCTAGTGGATTTATTCAGCCAAACATATGTGTTCTGATTGGTAGAGATTTTTTTCTGTTTAAATCAAAATGTTCTAAAGCTGTTTTCTCTTCTTCCATCACAGGTTTTTTGGTTTTGTGGCCAGAAAGCAGGGAAGCACAACAGATAACGTCAGTCACCTGTTCGCCGAGATGGACCCTGACCAACCCGCCACTGCCATCGTCAACTTCGTCTCCAAAGTGATGATCGGCTCCCAGAAACGATGAGCCGCTCTTGGTTCACCCTAACCTCCACCTTCCCAATCCAAACCCCCCTGGAGGACTGACTGCTTTCCCTTCCTTACTGTTCTGAAGCATTCTGTATTCTTTCATTTCTCTGCGTGAGTGTGTGTGTGTGTGCGTATGTGTTAACATTCAGCCAAGTGGTGGAATGCTTGCACGCTTGCGTGTGTGTGTGTGTCATTTGGCGTGTTCAGATGGTTTATTAGGGAGTTGAGCTCAGATGGGGACAGAGGAAGTGCTGTGAAGAGGAGGAGTGGTGTGGTGAAGAGGAGAGAGAGGGATGATATTCATCTCTGCGCAGGGTTAACTTCAGATGAGAGGGACTGACGTCAGTGAGAGTGTGGTTTTTTTTTTGTGGGTTTTTTTTTTAGCAAAAAAAAAAAAAAAGGAAAAGAAAAAGTTCAAAAAGAGGGATGATGCTGAGGATGAGACTGATATCAGGCTTATGGATTGATATACCAAAGATCAGACAGACAGCTGTTAGAATATATTTGTATAAAAATTATTTGAAGGTCATTTTGTTTGTTTCTCTGTAAAATAAGACTGCTTGTTCAGAGAATGTTAAAAATTCTCTATACTTAAACATTGATATATATATTTTTTTTTCTCTGGAAATGGCATCTATATTTTCTTGCTATAAGTACTTAAGAACATTTTGCATGTTATCATGTGTGTCCAGGCATGTGCTGCGTAGCATTTTTCACTATAGTTATAATGAAACACTATAGCTATAACAGCTCACATTATACAATATACAGACCAAACCTTTCACTGGCTAAAACTATGCAGGCCAGATTCCACCGTTTGCTCTGTTCTTTTTGTTTGTTTTGCTTCTTGGAGAAGTTTGTGAGGTCCTGTCCCTTCAGTCTTTAAGTATGTACTGTCCAGATAAGCATGTGGTGGACTGCAGATTGGTCTTTACAATGTTAGTAGTGCACTGAATTTACTACTTAACCAATATTATGTACCTTATAACAGGAACTTTAAAATAATCTGTGATTGCCACTCCAGGCTAGAACTGTAACTTTGGTGAAGTTGCTCAAAACCTCTCATGAGAACATTTTTACACTTCTTAACCCAATATAAGTTTCAATATTAGTTTCAAATTCTGTATCTCTTAGCTTGTCAACAAATGCATGTGTACAGCTGTCTATGAGTAGGAGCTCATATCATGATTTGTATTCACTTCAGTTGAGTAAAAGTTATATAAAATTATAGCCATATTTTACAGACTATATAAGGCGCACTGTCAGTGAATGTCTATTGTCTGGTCTATTTTCATACATAAAATGCACCAGATTATAAGGCGCATTTTAAGGGACAATAGTAAGGAACAAAGTTGACGCTGTGTTTCCTTGTAACGAGCGCTGGATGTTAATCTACACAGATTTCTCTCCTCAAAACTGTTTAGTTGCGTTTAGCGGCTAATGCTAATGCTGCTCCAGCCTTAGTGCTGGAGAAACTTTAGCTGGAGTGGCTTTACTGCTCTTTACAAACTGACTGGTAGAATTCAAACATGAGGTGCACCAGATTAAAGATTGATTTTTTTGGAAAAAGAAAGAATCTAAAGTTTGCCTTATAGTGCGAAAATTACGGTAAACTTCTCCAAATGCAGGGAAGCAGAGAATCGGAATATTCCAATAATATTCTCCAATAATCATGTTGCATTAAATACTGCAAACGAAAGATTACACAAAAAATGTGTAGGATGTAGATTATATTTTTTTCCTGTGGAAATTGTTAGCATGTGGGCTGCAGCCTCCAGTGGGCCACAGTGGTACTGCTAGGGGGGGTTTCGGCCCCAAAATAAAGTTTGTTCTTATTTTCAGTTTTTGAAATTCAAGATATGACTGATATTACGCAGTTATTTGCAAAAATAACTCATCGTTTTAAAGTCAAGCTCATTGGTCACATGATTGTCAATGCAATCTAATTGATTTGATAGTCTAGTTATTTCAGTTATGTAATATTTGACTAAGGCAATTTAAGCCATTAGAGAGAGAGCAATAATCTATATTGATTGTTGCGCTGTATTTGTTTGTAGTTCTCCAGTAGTTAATTACAATGTTGTATTGGCTACAGATCATTTTATTGTGGATTAAGTGGGCCATGAGTTGCAAAAGTTTGGGAACCCCTGATGAAAACATTTAATTTAAGTACATTCAGTGCACTACTGTTTTTTTTCAGTCCATTTAGACAGGCATAGGAAGACTTTGGATTTAAGTTATCTAGCTAAATAAGCAATCATGCAATTATGCTTTTGTTAAACATGAAACATCCTCCAAATCCTGTCCTGCCTGTAGTCCATGCTGTAGTCCAGCCACAGCTCAGCTTTCTGGAGAGCATCTCTGTGTGTGTACTGCCCTCCTAGGGAATGTGTCTGTCCAGCAGGGAATGTTGTTTTTTTTCTCCTCTCTCGCTGCTCTTTCTGGTCATTAACATGGCCGTCCAGCCTCTGACCTCTGTCCTCCTGTTACTGGCTGTGCCCCTTAGTTTCTAAAGGCTTCCTGTACCAATCAGGGCTGGCCATTCTTCCCCACTGCTATACGCTATACTTACGGTAATTCAGGTCAGAAATATGTGTGTATTATTACACTTGTGTGCAAGCTAGTGTAGCGCAGAGGTTTGGGTTTATATCAGTACATACTGTATTTGTAGGCCTTATTCATTCAAACACAAACACACACACACCCACAAAGAAAAAAACATCCATCATACCCCAAAGTAAGCTAAGTATATATATAAATATATATAAAAAAAAATCAAAAAGTGACTTTACTGAATATATTTATTATTTTGCTACGTTGCCGTATGTATGTTAACACATATACTTGTGCATATATTGTATAGTCTACGGAAGTATACGAAAGTATAACGAAAGCTTTTTAGGGAAAAAAAGAAAAAAAAATAAGACAAAAGAAAAAAAAAATATTTTGGCTAAGATTTAAGAATCGAGAGGTTTTGAGGAGCATTCAGTTATATATGGTGTAAAGTGTATGATGATGTATTTGAAAGCTTGTCAATGTATTTTTTTGGATTTTTTTTTTTATTATTATTATTATATATATTATTATTAACTGCCTTGATTTTTCATGACTTGTACTGTTTCGGGCTTTAAGATCTGACACTGAGCTGACACTGCTTTCTTTTTTTTGGTTGAGAAAAGAATGATCCCAAGCTTGCATCATGTCTGTATTACATGCAACAGGTTGGGAATGGTGTGCAGTAATGATGAACATTTTAAACACGGTAGAATAGTATGTCCTCATTTTACTACTATTAGTAATAGTACCAAACAGTGGAAGACACTAATTAGCTATAATACAGGAGAATATAATGTCTTGTGAAAAAAAGTCCTGCGTTTCCCCTTGAAGAGAAAGAAGAGAATGTTCGTAGTGCCCTCAAGAGGCAAAGTTAGGTATTGCATGCTCATAAAGAATGATAAAGAATTCTCATCACATCAGGTCTACTGTCTACTGAGAGCCTGATGATGATGATTCAGGCAAATACTGCAGTGTTTTAACTGTAATCTTTAATTTGCGAACAGTCGCCACTTCGTTTGATTGGATAAAAAAAAAATAATAATAATAATAAGTGTTTTCTACATTGTGTCCATACTGTCACACCTATACACTTATTATTACAGTATATACTGTATACATTATGAGCGTTACCACAGAGGTGTTGAAATGTATTAAGAGCAAAAATCAAACTGTCCTTTTTTTGTTGTCTGTACATACTTTCTTTTGTTGCCAAAGATTTTATTTTACATCGATTTTTCTATGCTATACGTTGTTTGAGTATTGTACGTTGATCACTCCGCTTAGATGATCAGTGTTGATCAGTGTGCCGAAGGATGGCCCGTTGTCTTTTTTGTGTCTTTGGTGAGGAGTGCGGACACTGGCTCTGGTGTGTGAACTTGTGTGAACTTGTATAGGGCTGCTCCTTTTCCCCGTTTAGCCTTAAAAGAGTTACTAAGGTTTACTCTACTAAGGTTTCAAAGCACTTAACTTTCAAGAGCTGCGAGAATAGCAGAAGCAAAAAATAAATAAATGTATCAAATGTCTCACAATGTCTTTCTTCAGTATTGAAAACCATTAAAAAACATTAGAAAGCTCAGTCTGCTGCTCAGTTTAATGTTAATGCATCGCTTTCCTCATACGACACGTCACTCGGCCTGTACACGTAGATCAGCTCACGTCTTTATTTATTCTATAACTCGCCAGCAGGAATATTGTTACATCAGTGGTGGTATTTTATATATATATATATATATATATATATATATATATATATATATATATATATATATCAAATTCCCTCTACGAGTCCCTCTACCCTAACACAGCTCTCACCTTTCCGTGTGTAAGTTGACAGTGTTGTTGTGCACACTAATTGACAATAGCTCTTGGCCTAGAATGTGTGAATGTGCTACTATTGCTGTACAGATCCATGTGTTATTTGCTTTATAAATGTATGGCTTCTTTGTTTTTGTTTCATTTTATTTTTTTTTTAAGTACATATTACAGAGCAATCCAAATCAGATACATTAAAGTACACTGTTCTCTGAAAGCCTTGTTTCTTTGTATTCTTTCACACTTCCATCTTTAATCAAATACACATAAATACACTTCCAACAGCTGTTACAATATGAAACATATTAAAATATTAATACAGGTCTCGTGGTCAGAATATAATCAATGATAATGATAATGATATACTACGCAACCCATTTGGTAGGTATTGGTCATCCACTATGAGTGAAAATTCCTTCTATGATGGAGGAATGTTGCCATATTTGTTTTTACTATAAGGCAAACATAAATTACTTTAATGTAATACAGTGTGCCTTATGTAAAAATTCTTCCAGTCAGGTATTAAGGAGCAGTAAATCAACTCTGCTGAAGTACAGCATTATACAGGAGTTTTAGTGAAGTTTCCCCAGCACTGAAGCTGAGTGCAGATGCATTAGCATTAGCCGCTAACCACAGCGCTAGCTCTTTTACAGTTCAGAGTTTGTGAGTATATCAGACTGTAGTTTGCGTGTTTACCATGGTAAAACAAAGTACATGGGACAAACCGCTAGCTGACAATGCTCTGACTTATCAGAACAGGCTAAGTGCTGCTAACCGCAGCTAGCTAGCGCTGCTAATCAGGGCTGGCTAAGCATTTGCTAACTGGGGCTGGCTAAGCGCTCTGCCTTGTGCAAAATACTGGAAATCTAAGCTTACTGTAAATAAACGGAAGCACTTTACTTACCCAAATAAACAGTTTTTAGTGGAGAAATCTGTGTAGATTAAAATCAAGCTCTCATTTGACTTTAAAATAAAATGTTTAGTTTAAGGATTACAGTTTTGTTACACCCTTGTTCACTTCAAGTATGCATTCTTACTAGTGTTGCTTAAAATGTCTTATAATTTGGTGTGCCTTATAGTCTGTGGAAATACAGTAAATACCTGCACAACTTCACCCAAACTTATTACTAACTAATTAATATCGCTTTGCCATGAGATTGCTGTTCAGACTTTAACCTCACTCACAAGATAAAACCTCACAATTTATACAGGTGTGGGTAAATTCAGACCATAGCCTGAGGTGATCAATTCATGATCAGTTTACATGCTCTTCTGTGACATGTCAGTGTGATATCATAATGTTAAATAGCATTAAAAACAAACAAAGGATAATGTTCTATATAATAAGCTTTTGTAGGATAGAACTTTTTTTACCCTTTTTTAATAAATATGGAATCATTAGTACCTGGAGTGCTGTGTAAAAAGTTGCTGTAATAAAACTCTGCTAGGAATTACACTAATTAAATAAATATAATAATATATAAAAAATATAAAAAAATAAATATATTATGATGTCCAGAATCTAATGACGGAAGCTGAGGAGTTTGCTTCTGTCCTGATTAGATCCTGCAACATCCTGGAGTCTATTCAAGTGTGTAGTAGAACTACTAGGGGACGGGTGGCTAAATAATCAGCTGATTGTGCAAACCTGTATCTTATTAAAGTATTAAAAAAATAAAACAATCAAGTTCTTAATCAAGGCCCTCCGTCTAAATTATTCCTGTGACAAATACATCACAATAAAAAAATAAAATAAAAATATATGAACAAACCAGACCCAACCTGGCCCAAGGACATTCACTAGACAGAGTGTCCACAAACATTAGGACATATAGTGTAATGCTTGTAGTGTATATTAATGCTCGACAACCCACTTTTCAGTCTGCTGTAATATCTCTAAACAAGACACCAGGAAACGCTGGTCTACAACAATGACTTTCTAAACTTTACAGGATGAAGGTTAGCTGTTTTTCACAGCGTAAGTAAAAAACCCTAATAAACACCCAGTCCATTCAGTTGCACTAACAGTATATGTCCACTTGGTGTCAGCGTTCATCTTTCAGACTGAGAGACATCCCTCTGACTGAGAGACATGTTTGGGCTTCAGGGAAGATGAAGGCCATGCTAAGGTTATCTACCGTTTACAGCAAAGACCTTGTTTTATTGATGCTGGTCGTGAGACAGATAAGGCGTCAGAAGAATTTCAGGCGCTCTCTGTTGATATAAGTCCCCCTTCGCTGAGCTCACTGATGTGTGACTCAAAGAGTCATCCGCCTCCAACACCCAAACAGTGGAGCCGGTCTAGTCCCATAGTTTACACACACTGTATCGCTCCAGGAAAACATCCCTGTTTGACGTTCCGGACAATGGAAAAATACAACACAGCTAGTGATGCTGAGGGGGTGTGTGGGCTGCCTCTTTTGTAGATTAACATTTTTCTCGTAAATATCATTGTGACTCTGGAAAATGGCAATTTGCTCTCAGCAGGGGGTCCGAATGACAAGATGGGCAGAATTAGGGAGTCAGTTTGAGGCTGAGGAGGGGGATAACCCTCTAATCCAAGCAGGCTTTGAGTAGCAGGGAAGAAAATCTGAAAATCAATATTTCGTCTGGTTGCCGAGAGGAATAATCTTTCACGAGAACAGGTGTCCCGTCACCCGGCAAAGCCTCTTGTCCTTGCATCACACACCAACATGGCTGCTTTTAGAGAGAAACCCACTTGCAGGCCGAGGGCCAAAAGGGGCTACAGTAAAGAACTGCATTCCACTGAAGTACTTTGGCTTCTGATTGATGACAGAAGCCGAGTGTATTTCCATATGAGCTCCAACAGACGGAAGCAGCTTGACAATCGGCAGCCGTGGAGAGAACTCTCGATGAGAGATGCTTCCCATGATGGTAAAGTCATGTATAATTATATTGGATTGTTTTACTGTGACAGTGGCATGGTAACAGGTAAATATGACCCAAATGCTCTTCGTTTTCTCCCGTTCAATGCTCCAGAGGCCGAAGCTCCACTGACTCTTCCTCCAGCTACAAGCTTTCGGATGTTATTGCAAAGTTTCGCCTGCGTGCTTGCCCTTCGTTTTTCACTCGTTAGGATGTTATTTTTTCTCCTTTCTCACTTCCTTCCACAAATAAGACCAGCAACTTTCTTCAGCAGCATAACACTGTGACGGGCAAAATCCCCAAAATTGATGTCAGTTTCCCGGTAAAAGACTGCTCTAAATGTGTTTATGGCTGCATGTCAGCAAGAGGCGTCCAGGGATCTGCATTTGGCTCACTCGTTGGCAGAGCGTGCCCAGTTCAGAGAAGGGCTGCAGTAGCTTTCAGGCTTTCGCTGTGATTCACTTTGAATGGGCATACACTTGAATGCTTCCTTTTAAAGGCCTGGCCTTGGTATCGGCACTTGCCCCGATCTTGTAACTATCCCAGGTGCCCTTATTAACAGTGGTCGGAGTGCATGGAGCTCTCTGAAGGCCTCTCATTTGGAGAGAGAGCTTAGGCTACCCCCATCTCCCTGATCCATGCTTTTCTCTTCTGCAGGCAGGTCAAGTACGCTCTAGTATAAATAGCCTGCAAACCAGGGGTCAGGGGTCAGGGCCAAGCTGTGCCTTGGGGGGAGAGATTGAGTATAGAAGCCCAGGAGGGATCAGGTGTCTCCTCCTTATGGAACAGGAGGGGAACTGGGAACACCTGAGTGATTTGCAAGGGGGTGGGAATACTCTAGATGGAGAAAACACACCCGTCACGCTGCCTTCCCCCTTGGAGAATTCACTAAAAGGGGCAACCATCCGGCTCCATTTTCCCTAAACAGGTCAGGTGCTTTTCCAGTTTCGGTTTACAAGCTGCTCTGCTGAGGCTGTTAGTCTAGGCCACGCTCATCAGCCTCACATCCCAACACAAAACACTTAACCTACTGTGTGAGGCCTAGTGCGAGCGAGTCTTTTAGGAGCTAGCACTCTCTCCCGGGGCTTTGTCGCTTTGGCGGACGCGAGGAGAGGAGGCCTCTTGTGTTAAGCACTAATTGCCTCTGGGCTCTCAGCATGCCGTAGCAGATGGCTGAATGGTCAGCTCGGGTCAGGAAAGGTCAGAGCTGTTTGTGGTTGTTGTGACACGGCTGATGCTTTGCAGCATGCAGGTGGATGGCTGGGTTGTGACCTTTGACCACTTCTCACCTTCCCCCAATGGCTTTCTAGAAGAATGCTCCGGTTTCGAGATGAAAATGACCGGTCCAAAAATACTTTCTGTATCATTGTTAGAGATAAGAGATGTTCACTATCGTGCACACCCGGCACAGAGGTAAAAATGAAAGAGCCTGCAGGTCACTTCGCTTGTAACAGGACTCTTGACCTGTCCTGAGTTCCACATGCAGGCAGAGCTTTGAATCCCTTTGCCCTAAGGGCCACAGTGTAAACATCTAGGCCTAGTACAGTAAACAAGCCCAAGTGCTTGTGAAACCACATGAGTCTCTTGTCAATCATAGCTTGGAGCAGTTTCACAGGTGTTGGGTGTCCCTTTGGCTGGTGAACGGGACAGGGTTCCTCTTCATAAATCATCATGATAGCTGGCAGGATCAGCTGCCTGTCTTGGTCGATGATGGATTTGTGGTGTAGGGTAATGGATGTTGCATGAAATATTTTGGCCTAGAGTAGTACTCAGAAAAGAAACCACAGATCAGATCGGCGCTGTTCTTGGGTCAGTATCTGGTCTTTGGAGCATTTGACAAAGTTTTGTCCAGGCAGGGGAACATCTGATCCTAGTTCAGTCCTGCTTCTCTGTGATTCTATATGAATAGAAGACCCTGGCAGCCCCCGGTTTATGCATGTGACTGTAACCCACTCCAATAAGAGTCTGGCATTTGAGAAGCGTAGGTGCTCGACATGATATTCCCGCGTTATAAAACTGCAAAGTTTCCATTCGGCCAGCATTAGTAGTGCTCTAAAGTTGCAGTGGGGCATAATGTCAGAACACAGTATACTCTAAGGGTGCCTCGCCACGGCCATGTTTAGCAGCTGTTAATGCCCATTCCTAGATTACACATACCTGCGAGAGATCTCGGAGTAGGATTTCAGATCTGGGATCTGATTCCACTCGTTTGCATTGCAATCTTAATCACAAAAACAGGTTACAGACCGGCACACGCCTCTGAGATGCTGACCGAACACCCAAGCTAAACAGGACAGTCTGTGCTTACAGGGCCCACGTAGCATCCGAATCGGCCACGTATCTCCCCCATCTCCACCTTCTTGTTCCTATTTAGTCCTTACTGGCTCCTCCAACTCTTTCCTTCTCTCTTTCTGCCTTTTTCTTTCTCCCTATCCCTTCCCCGCCCCCTACAGAAAGACCATTCATCCCGCCTGTACCTATCACAACTTTCATCGCCACATTCTTTCCAGCGTGTGTGTCGCCTGGAATGGAACGGGCCACTGACTCTCTCGCTTTTTCACGATGCAGGGAGAGGGTCCTGAGAGGGAACTCCCTTATACCACAACTGACTCTGCGAGCCGAGGTCATTTATTCACTTTCTTCCAGGAAAGGTGCAGATCTAGGATCAGCTTTTACTTGTTATTGTGAGATGCTCACGTGCAGCTGGTCCTAGGTGAATCTGCTTAGAGTCAATTCACAAGACAATTCACAAGACTTAGGACCCTCTCTAATAGCTGTCCAATGCAATTGTATGACACTTTCAACAGATTTTTCATATTTAATGTCTTTTAAAAGGCAGCACAGGGTTAGTCACAGTAAAATGTATGACCAGAACTTTCACCAGTGCTGCTCTCAAAAGGGAAATTTGTTCTAGCATGGATCATGGATCATGTGATGTGGAAGAGAAAAGTGGAAGTCAATAGCGACTTAAATCACCTAAACTGGGAACAGACCTCCCTTCAAGCCACACTATAAATTTGGGCCTTTGTATTCATTCTATTTCTACTTAACCAGCTGTTGCTCAACTCAAACTACAGCAAGAAAAAAATGCTATAAAATAGAATTAAGATTAGGAATAAAACCATATATACATTCAATTGCTTATGCCTGGTCCTGCTGATCCGGGCTGTGCAGGTGTGTCTATATACTGGACATGTCTAATTGAATGTGTGTCTGTGCTGTATGTGTGTAAATCTGAATGTCACTGATATCTCTGGGAAAGCATTCTGACCCTGATCGGATCACTGCTCACAGATGCAACTGCCTCACGGGACGCTAGGATAGAGGGGATTCGCCGTAATTGTAGCAATTACTGTAAACCGGCACACTGGTATTGAGTTCTTCCTCCCTCCAAGCCCACTTCCTTCCCTGTCCGGACCCTCTCCGCGTCCGACTTCCCTGCTGGCTCAGCTGGAAGTGCCAGTACGTCTGTACGTGCATCTGGCAGTCCTACTTCACTCTCACTTGAGCTGCTTCACCTTCTGCGCAGTTGGCGTCATTTCAGGGTCTTATGACCCACGCAGCAGTCTGGTAAATTAGAGTGCTGATTGGTAGAATCTCCCCTTGCAATTAAAGAGTAAAAGGAGAAGTGTGTTAATGGGTAAGCTTGTTAAGTACTTATGCGTTACGTGATGTTTTCTGAACCCTGGGAAACTTGCCCAGAAAAGTTTCATCATGCTAGGGGATAGGCAGACGTCTGTCGCAGAATTACTCTTTAGCTATGAAAAGACAAAATGTTCTTTCCAGGGTTGGTGAGATGATGTCTGACTCTTCTTGAACATAATGCAAACATACTATGCAAAACTAAACCTATTAAGGCACCTAATTTGGTGGCTACTTTAAAAACCCTAAATGCATCCTCTTCTTCCAGCTCTCCTTCTAATGCCATATGTCCAGGGTTAGGAGGTTTACTGTAATTATTACAATATAATCTGATACAGGTTACTAATCCCCTGTTTCAAAATAGGATTGTATTGTAATCTAAGTAAGCTATTTTAAAATAATCCAATCTGATTACTTTTTAAAGTCACATATTCACATACATAAAATAGAAAAAAAAACTTACATAAGGATTCAAACAAAAAGACATGTCATCTGAGCATCTGCTGCAACTTTTATGGAGAGCAGATTTCATTTTCCAGCAGGACTTGGCACACACTGCCCACACTGCCGAAAGTACCAATTGGTCTTATATAATATTCATTTTCTTTCCTGAGAAACTGCTTTTTTGGGTTTTCATTGGCTGTAAGCCATAATCACCAACAATAAAAGAAGAAGTTTGTTTAGATTAGGTTAATAGTCTTATTACACAGAAATGCAACCAACAGAAAGAAAGATTCAGTGCATCTGCTAATCACTTTCAGTTCTTAAATTATGTCTCTGTAAATTTAAGATGCAAACATGACTCTAAAATGGCTAAACCTACTCTAAAGCAAAAGCATGGGCACACCACCTTAGCTCAGAAAATAAAGTAGATTCCATAAAAAGCTAGAAGTCTCTTAAAACATAGAGATTATTTTCATAACAAAGATCGTTTCAATGTGTTTTTTAAAACAGCAGACAAAACCAATGGCAAATTACCAGCTCAACAGCATCACTTTTAAGGAAAGCCTGGTTTCTTTTACATGACAAAGATCTATACAATCCAGAGTGACAAACGTTTAGGGGTCCACGGAAGAGTGCCACTTATAATAACGTTATATATAAAGTTAATTGGAGAATAACAGCATTTGGATTCATGTCAACAGACCTGATTTGAGAAATATAGATCTGATTTGCCTGCAGTCTAAACACAGTCTTAGTTTGAATGAATGGTTTTACAGTCCTATGTCACAGAAAATGACTCTTTTTCTTTATTTTACAGAGCATTAGATTAAAGTATTTAAAGAAATAAAAAAAATAATAAAAAATGTGTTAACACTTTACTTGGATGGTTCATTTGATGGCCTCATTAATGCCCAACTGACTTTCAACTATCATTCAACTACATGTCTATTAAATGCAATTTAACTGAAAGGTGAAAGTACATGATTCTCTATTGAATGTAACCCTACATTCAACTCTAACCTAAACTCTGATCTTAATGTTAAGCTTAGGGTTAGGTTAGGGTCAGATTTTAGGGTTAATTCATGGTTATGGTTAAGGTTAGGGTTAGGTGTAGGTTTAGGTTCTATTTTGAATCGGGTTAAGTTACATTGAATGGACATTTAATTCAGTGTTAGCTGAACGTCAATTGAGCATCAACAAGGCCAAAAAAATCAAGTAAATCATCCATCCAAGTAAAGTGTTACCAAAAGGTTTATTTGTAATGCTGTTTTCAATAAACTTCCAGAAATAAATTATTTGTAGCAAATGGGATGCAGAATTCTGGGTCAGCTATAGACTGAACTGAATCTCAACATAGTTATTTTTTTGGAACCAAAAGTGTTTCTTCTATGGCATCCCTCAAAGAACGATTTAAAGCACCTTTATTTTTTTAGAGTGTAGACAGAGAGTACGCAGAGGTCTTGTGAGTGCTGAGCTGCTCCTGATTGGCCTTGCTGGCTTGCACTGCTCAGCACTATAAAATATGCACTGATCACGGAGTGTTTCATTAATTTAACGAGTTCCCTCTGCGCAGAGGGAGCCTGTTCCAAACCTCCACATCTCCAACATGAACTATCGGATGACAAAGGCCACTGAACTGTCAAGGTTTGAGTTTTGCGGGTAATCTCTTTCCCATGCTGCTGTGCCATGTGAGTCCAGTGGCCTCGCTAAAAAGCAAGCAGGCTAGCTAGGAGGTTGGAACAGTACAAATCAGGGAGGGGAGCCCCACTAAAACAGCAGTGGGGATGGAGGGCGGGGGTGAGACGGGTGGGGGAGGGGGGTGATAGGTTATGATTGTGAAGTTGGGATCATCTTTCTTAATAGGAAGGGAGTATTTAATATTTGACATAGCGAGGAGAGGAAGCTGTGGTTAGGGTGACGGCGCTAGAATGTGCAGCATGCGCCTGTACATGGGGCCTCCCTGGCCAGATGATGGGCACAACCAGGTGGGGCAGAGGGAAACAGGCACCACCTGCCCCTATTGCCTCATCAATGCAAATTAGCTCATTGCTGCTGGAACAGTATCCTGTGGTCCCCAGCTGACCCTCTGGCACAAATGCACGGTTCTTTAGAACAGTGGATGGACTGTCCAGAACACGGCTATGGATACTGGTACGAGGCAAGGCTGAGATACACCCTTTGCCAAGATACATCCTGGTACAAAACACTGGCACCAACCAAAGAAATCCACACAGTCCTGTGGAGTAAAGCTTAATAATCATAATTCTAATGAATGAATGAATTCAGCTAGTTTAGGTTGCAACCATTGCTGACACAGATGTGCAAATGTGTGTCAAAATAGTGTCAACAGAAGAGCAGCTAATAAGACATTAACCTACCTATTGGCACTATGTGTTATGCCAGGTAACCCACTGCCCCCCTCATAGCATTGAGCTGTGGAGCAGTGGAACTGTATTTTCTGGAATGATGGAATGATGCAACACCATTTTCCAATACATAATATATATTTGGAGTTGGAGATAAGGTTGGATGGCGATCATCAAATATCCTCACATGACTAATGTTTTTTTGTTGCTGAATGCAAGCAGTTTTTCACTGCAATGCTCAAACATTGCAGTAAGAAAAAAGCCATTAATGAGCAGAACAGACAATCAACTTTAATGCTGGAAAAATTTAAGGGAAGAAAAAAAATAGCAAATGTCCCAATACTTTTGTCCATATATGGTAATGTCTTTTTTTAAAGGAATTTTACACAAATTTGCCCAACATTGCTACAGCTTCAAAAATGATGAGCCACCTAAAAATGATGAGTTTCTTTGATTTTACCAAATTGCAAACCTAATCAAGGAATATAATCAAGAGGAAAATAAATGATCACAAGCCATCAAACCAAGCTGACCTGCTTGATTTTTTGCACCAGGAGTAAAGGCATAAAATGATCCAAAAGCAGTGTGTAAGAATGGTGGAGAACATGCCAAGATGCATGAAAACTGTGATTAGAAACTAGGGTTATTCCACCAAATATTGGTGAAAAAACAATTGTAAAATGAAGTGTAAGTATAATGGAAAGGGTCTATGCCAAATTAAGGACCCAAAATAAAAGCAAACTAAAGAGAACAGTGTGCCTTTATTTATTTTTTTATTTCCGCATATTAAAATCCAAAAGATCAACATGGACACAAGTAAGTAACAGTAACAGTGTGTTTAGCTTTGGTCAGTTTTTTGATGGACTACAGTTGAGTTTGGATTCACTGCTTGGTGCTGAGGCTTGGGTCAGGTCGGACTGAGGCAGTGAATGTTCTGGGGTTATATCTGGGTTGGGTTCAACATTTCAGGCCCGATTACAGCTCTAACGTGGAATATCCAGTGGCTACCAATAAGTCCATCAACAGAGCAGAAGCTACTCCAGTGCTGCAGTAGGCCAGAATGTGGATGTGCTGGAAGGAAGTGGATGATTGTGGTACAGTCAGTGGTCTGGACGCTGGATGTCACTGACGGCCTGCGTTTCCTCTCAGCTCTCATCTGGCACAGACCCATGCTAGTTGGAGCTGAGGAATTGAATGGTCAGGGCTGGGGAGGCTGGGAGGCTTGCAGAAAGCTGCAGGGTGTATGTGTGTGTTTGTAGGTTATAGGGGTGTGCGGGGAGTGTAATTGCTTCTCTAAGGACTAAAGTTCTGTTGTTCGTGCGGCTTCGGGCCCACCTGCTGCCTGACCTTGACCCGGGCCATTTCGGCTTCAGCTGGCCGAGGGGAGGCGAGATGTTGCACCCAACAAGCCCTCGGGGCTCAGGGGAGATGGATGGTGACCCCATGACCTCCTCCATTCCTGTCGACTCAGTAGCGCAGGACCAGCTGGCTGCAGCAGGTGGCCGGACTCATTTTCCCAGAGGTGCGTCCATAATAGCAGATCCGAGGGGATGGACGTCCTCGCAGCTAACATAAAGCAGGACCTGAACCATAGCCAAGATCTGATCCAGGACCTGTTCACTGAGCAGATACGGAACAGAGGAAGTCCTAGGCAGAACTGTTCATTCCGATGCATGAAGCGCGAAGTGAGTCCCTTCTGGTTTCGTTACGAGTTTTCTTCTTCCGTAACCGCTCGAGAAAGAGAGAAAAAGAAGGAGCGCACTGACGATCCTTAAAGCAATTAGGTCCCCCTGTTTGCATTTTACAGACCTGAGACGTCATTCGCCACCCTGGAGTTTACAAGTAATATATTTTGATAGGAAATAACATTTAAACGCGTATAAATGACAAGGGAATCGCAGTGCTGTCGAAACCGGCCCACTGTGACAGTCCACACAGCTGGTGTCCTGTGCATTAGAGAGTGTCGATTTGTTTAACTTAATGTCATATAGGTTTAATGACTTATTAAATAAACACAACTTGTAGAGAAAAAAAAAAAAAAAAACTGTAGCAATTTTCATCCTCTGGGAATTTAAATTGTGAACAGATTTTCCCTTCTACGCAGTGAGAATGACCCAATATGAGGAACTGGCTCCAGGAAATAAACGAGATATAATCGCAACACCCATAATTAAAAGTATTACTCACATTGATGTGTGCTCTGAGGCATCTCCACTCCAGCTCTCGCCTGGCTCAGAGAAACGTGCCCTGATCCCTGCCATGTGGGTACTGTCACAAATGTTCCTGGGATAATTTGAATGAGCCTGTGGTTGAGTGTGTGTGTGTTCTTTTATATGTACAATACATATTCAATATACATATCCAAGGTGTCTAGGTTTATCTACAAAAGACCAGTGCTATTTTATCTTAACAAAGCAAGTCATACATCTGAATAACTGTTGAAGGACGATGAGACCCACTAATTAACCCCTAGTATCCTGAAGGCCTGTATGTGGGTGAATGTACACTGTAGTGGTGGTTAAACATTTGCAGAACATTTGGGAACTCTCTTGATTTTTGCAAAAATTAGATTTTTAAACTTCATACTTTTTCCACCATATTAAACACCTGAGGAGCAAACATTAGACCTGGTCATTTATTCCATTAAGGAAAATGATCAAATATTATATTATATTTTTATCAAAGCATAAAAGTCGGACATCACTCATCTGCACTCATACCAGACATTTAAACTACATAGGACCATAGTGACTAGTGAACAACTGTTGTAAATTGCGTGATTAAGAGCTTAAAACATCTAAATATAAAGTACTGCATATGTTTTAAATATGATTTTAATCTGTCATACAGTACATGCACAGACATACATATATAGGCATATAGAAATAGAGTATATACAGCTCTGGAAAAAATTAAGAATCCGCTTCAATTTCTGAATCAGTTTCTCTGATTTTGCTATTTATAGGTAAATGGTTGAGTAAAATAAACACTGTTGTTTTATTCTATAAACTACAGACAACATTTCTCCCAAATTTCAAATAACATATTGTCAATGTTTTAGAGTTCAGAAATCAATATTTGGTGGAATAATCATGAATAATTCATGCATCTAGACATGTTCTCGTCCACCAGTCTTACACACTGCTTTTGGATAACTTTATGCCACTCCTGGTGCAAAAATTCAAGCAGTTCAGTTTGGTTTGATGGCTTCTGATCATCCATCTTCCTCTTGATTATATTCCAGAGGTTTTCAATTTGGTAAAATCAAAGAAATTCATCATTTTTAAGTGATCTTTTTTTGTTTAGAGCTGTATATCTTAAGACACACAGTCTGCTCAGCGGATCTTTTTGGAGTGTAAACCTCAAACTAAACATGGAGGCCTGAATTCACAACAAGTTATGAGATCACTCTGTCTCCAGCAAAGTGAGAATGGATATGTTTATGAGGGAATGAAATGTGTCACTGCACAGCACTCACAGTGTGTGTGTGTGTGTGTTCGCGTCTGTATATGTTTTCTCCAGCCATAAATGTGTTTGTTGGCTTATGTCAGATTAATAAAGTGATTATAAATAAGTCTGGTTGGGTCAGCTCAGAAACAGCAGTGTAGAAAACTGTACCCCACTGGATGCCCACCATTTATACACACTTAGTATTATTATTTTTTTTTTTTGTAAAAAGAAAACAACTGTACACTAGACACTACAGTGGTCCATGCCACATGGAAAAGGTTTCATACTTCCAAAAAATAATAGAATATTGTTCCTGTATTTTTAAAATCTTTAAAGTCAATTTGACCTGCAGGAAAACATGAGCATCAATGTCTTTGTATTAATACTAATATTACTAATAAAAGGCTTAATATTTGTCTTCAATTTGAAGAAATTATTTTTATATTACATTTTCCACAGTATTTTATATTTAAAGCATTTGCTTCTACTAAGAATAAGAGATCGTTTTCAGGATATATAAGGATTATTGAACCTTCCATCACATTTTTTGGTCAGAACTTGCTAGGGCGGGCTGACCTGGCAATGGTGGACATTGTTTTAGTGGTAAATTATTTTTGCAGAGAGTGGAATGGCTTATTTTGAATTGCCCTCAGATCTTTTTAAAACCCTTCTCAGACTACGCAGCTACAACCTTCTCTCTCAGTAAGAATCTTACTGTTTATTTTAACAAAGTGTCAGTCAAACTAAATATCTGAGGTAAAGGGCATTTTCAAACCTATTTTTTTAATGTAATAAATGTCTAAACTATATGTTTTTGTTTTTTTATAGTACATGTTGCATATATTTATAGTTTTTATTTTTTTTTTCAAGCATAACGCAGTGTGTTGGAGCTCAAGATCCAGCCAGCTGCAGTCATGGCTACCTTGTACTGACAGTGAGAGACTCAAGGAGACTAATAGAGTAATGAATCATTGCATCACCACTTACATCTCCAGAGACACTTAATTATTTCTGCTTGATTTGCATCCAGAAACAAAACCACAGCTCCGCAGTGTAACATCTACGATAGGCTTCCAGAGGCTTAGCGCGCTCAATTTTCTCATCAGGTGTGCGTTAAAAGCAATTAGGAGAGATATTTATAAAGGAGCTAAGTTTCCACCGCTTTCCAAACAGTAGACATTTGCTTGCAATTATGATGAGAAAAAGCTAATCTCATTATTTCTTCCAGAATACATAATTTCTCATTTGTAAGAAAGAGTAATTACCTCACTGAATGGGAAGCCAAACACAGATGATCTCAAATGTGAGCTGGCTATGGAAACGGTGAATCATCTTCCCTATAGATACGTGCACTCTATAAATAAAGGATCTCTCAGGCGGAGATGAGCACATGGCCTTGGGCCCTGACCGGACCCTCCTCTGTTCCTGTCCCAAACATCCCAAACAAACAAGCCTCCTCCAGCTCCACCTCGGCCTAATCCCCAGATGAGTGTAAAACAAGACGTCGGAGGATATGCGATAGTCGATGACTGATATGACGGATGGGGTACTCTGGAAGGAAACTCAGGAAGTTAGCCATGTGTGCTGCGTGATGTGATGCTGATTATGACACACAGCCTGTGTCTCAATTTGGCACTGCCTGCTACATTCATACACCACACACACAAACCACCACTAAATCACTGAGTGCATTTTTTTTACTAAACAAAATGAAAACTCCATAAAACACCACCATCAGAAAGCATGTGACTATTTTAACTTTATCCTTTCTCTTATAATTAAAATGTTTTATTGTTCTCACTTTTTATTTATTATTTTTAACTAAGGATGGGCAATATTATATTGTATACAATATATTATGACACAGAAATATCATGATATTAAAAATCCATATTATGATAATAGGGCTGTTCTGTCTTAAAATTAGTCTATTATTTACTCTAAAGCTTTAGGTGTATTTATTGTATAATTGTTTTAGTTTGCAGTTTATATGCATGCACTAAATATTCTGCAATATTTTTTGCTGCATTATATTATTTTATGCTATATTATTTATTTTGCCACATGATGATTATTCTGTTATAATATTATACTATATTCCTTGAATGAATGAATTATTTTAGTTTTCCTATATTGCCAAGTATATCGTATCGCAAAAATACCCTGAAATATCATGATATTATTTTAGAGCCACATCGCCCACCCCTAATTTTAACTTTGATTCTTATGATCTTAGTTGATTACTATTAATTTTACCATTTCTTATCATTCCTATTATTTTATTTTATAATTTATTTTTCTTATTAATATTTTTATTTATTTTTAATTTGATAAATGCTTTACTCTTTATGTGTAATTTTTATTTCTATATTTTTTATGGTCATTTTATTTTTATGTTCCTATTTTATATGTATATATTTACATGGTTTGGACAATGAAACTGAAACACCTGTCATTTTAGTGTGGGGGGATTCATGGCTAAATTGGAGCAGCCTGGTGGCTAATCTTCATTAATTGCACATTGCTCCAGTAAGAGCAGAGTGTGAAGGTTCAATTAGCAGGGTAAAAGCACAGTTTTGCTCAAAATATTGCAATGCACACAACATTATGGGTGACATACCAGAGTTCGAAAGAGGACAAATTGTTGGTGCACGTCTTGCTGGAGCATCTGTGACCAAGACAGCAAGTCTTTGTGATGTATCAAGAGCCACGGTATCCAGGGTAACGTCAGCATACCACCAAGAAGAATCAACCACATCCAACAAATTCAAACTGTCTCAGGTTATCTGGCATAACATCAGTGGTACACATACCACAGCTTTAGAGATACTAAAGGCTCTGTGGTCTTGCTTGGTGCACTGACCATTTTGAATGTTTTAGACACCGGAATCTGTCTAACAGTAGGAACTACTGTATCATTGGGAGATTGCTGGTGATGAAACAGCCATCTGTGGCCGGGTGTCCCAGAGAGCTCAACTGGCCTCGTTCCCTCATCACTCAAAGTGATGCTAGCCAGCACAGGATTCTGGTAGCTGATGTAACAGAATTGGACAGTTATGCTGCTTCCCATTTATCTCACATGTCGGAGCTGGGAATGACGTCACACTACAGTTGATAGCCTTGAGATATCGTTGTTAGCGCTGTTCCACGTTCTCACTGCTAGCGTTTGATTACAACCCATCCAAATGGATACATACTCCCTTATCACTAAGTGAATTTAGACACTATACCTTATCATTAACATGCATCTGCATCGGTGGAATACACACACACACGTGAGTAGCTGAACTGTTTTTAAAACTCTGTACACACAAAAAAACATGAATTATAAATTTAATGAAACAAAAACATTGTGCTGTTCATGAAATAATATCTGATCGTTATATAACAATGTTTAAACAGATCATCATTTGGAAAAATGTGAAATTCACAGTGTCCAATGGTTCGTAGTGTTGCCAGGTTGTGTAGTTTCCTATAAAGCCCAGGTGGTTCTGCTGTTTGTTGCACAATAATGGTCCACATTTAGCTTTTCATACACTAAGGCGCACCAGATTATAAGGTGCATTATGTGACACTAGTAAGGAACAGGGGTGTCACCATGTTTTCTTTCTAATTCAGCAGGTCTCGCTGCTGGGTGGTGGCAGTGGGGAGTTAACCAAGTTACGTAAAGCTAAGCTAAGTAAACAAAACTGTAATTCTTAAAAAAAAACATGCTGGATATTAATCTTCACAAATTTCTCTGCTGCTCTAGCAGTGCTAGCCGGAGTTAGCAGCAGGCTACAGGCTCTCTGAATGGCGAAAGAGTTAGCGGTTAGTGGCTAAGGCTAATGCTGCTGGAAAACTGTGGCTTTACTGCTCTTTACAACCTGACTGGTAAAATTCATACATAAGACGCACCAGATTATATGGCGCACTGAAGATCTTTGGGAGAATTAAAGGATTTTCTGTATGTAATATGCTATTATATTTACTAAAAATCATCATGTATTATTAGAGTTTTTACTGCCCTCAAAACCACATTCAAATTCTCATTTCTTTACGGATCTGACACTCTGAAAATGGCCGACATACTCAATAGCCCTTTAAAACGTTAAAAGGGAGCCATTAGACAGAAGTTAGACAAGACTGTGTGTACAACTATTGAATTAAAACCCATAAAGACCCATACAGAAGTGCTAATCAACTGTGTAATACTACAGCCATCTTGAATTTTGGACTTTTTATGTTAAAATAAGGCTCTCCTGGCTTTCCTATTAGGAAATCTGAGGGTCTTGTAGGAGTGTTCCAGTTAGCATGTGCTACTTGGAACTAGACAACTCTGTAGTATTAGCATTCTCCTCCTAGCATGTTCAGCTTTCCAGTGACACTGCATCAGTAGCACAAGCTAGTCTTCACTTATATAGCTCTGGTAGTACTGTATGCTATGTATAATGGGAAAATCTATGGTGGGATTTAGGAGTTAATAAAATGTGAATTTTAAAACAGGAATTTTAACTTGCAGCTGTATCTGATACATATGTACAGCAAGACACATACTTCATATTCCAGATGTTCCAATACATCATCTGGGTATTAACAGCAGAGAGGGGGACTCGAGTTGGTGGCTCGGACTCAAGTTACTTGTTGACCTACTTGCAGCTCGACTCAGGCTTACTTTGCCTGTCCTGTGATGCCATTCTATCACAGCTAGCACCAATGCCAGGTCTGGCATAGCTTTAGATAACAAGCTTTTTATTCAGGTTTATCAATTACTATCAGAAAGAGACTGAAAAAAAAAAAAGTCCCACAAGTCATACAAAAAAAAAAACCAGAAAGTGCATCTGGCAAAACCCAGAATTCATCTGTCTACAGCACATGGTTTCATAATTCCTGCTCTTTGTCTTTGTGTTCTCTGGAAAACACCCACTAAGAGTAAGAGCTACCTTTCAGAACATTTCAGGATTGTTGGAGACCTCCTCACACATTTTGTGGTCTGCTCTTGGGCTGAACTTGCTAGGACGGCCTGACCTGGCCAAGATGGCAACTGTTTCAATTGTGAATTATTTGTGCAGACAGTGGAATGGATTATTTTAAGATGCCCTAAGATCTTTTTAAGTCTCTTCTCAGACTCATATGCAATTACAACCCTTTTTTCTAAAGCTCTTTGGAAGTCTCTATTGTGACAACACTCACTTTAACAATCCAGATGAAACCAAACCAATATCTGAGGCTTAGGGCATTGCACCTGAATTTATTTATCTGATTAGATTGAACTCTCAATCATTTTCAGAGAACTAGAACAGCTTCACTACTATTTAGGTACTAAAATGCTATATCTGTACTGTTCGTCCACTATTACTTTAATACTTTTACTCCAAGACTGTTATGTGCTGCATCGTTACTTGTTACAATTTAAAAATGTTAGAAATCATTCCATTAACCCACGTAATGAGTGTTTACATCATTGCCAGCACTGACATCCAGCTTGCAAAATAAAAATAGAATTACTGTATTTTTCACACTATAAGGTGCACTTAAAATCCTTTAATTTTCCCAAAAATCGACAGTGCACTTTTTAATCCAGTGCTCCTTATGTATGACTTTTACCAGTCAGGTTTTAAGGAGCAGTAAAGCCACTCCAGCACAGAGGCTGGAGCAGTATTAGCATTAGCCTCTAACCGTGCTAAGTGCTGAATCTTTTGCCGTTTAGAGGTGAGTATTATCAGCCTGTAGTCTGCGCATTTACTGTGTTAAAACAAGCTACGTGGGATGAACCGCTAGCTAATATCACCCTGGCTTACCGGAACACTTAGGGTTCCTCCGTGTAGTGCTCTCGCATGCATTTACTGTTAGCCGCTAATGCTAATGCTGCTGCATCCCAGCCTTAGAGGAAATCTAAGTCTAAGCTACTGTAGTTCTTTTCTCACCCAAATAAACAGAGAGAAATCTGTGTAGATTAACATCCAGTGCTCGTTTGACTTTAAAATAATTTTATTTTATTTTATTTTTAAGAATTACAGTTTTGTTTACTTTACTTAACTTACTATGCACCACCACCAAGTGGCAAGACCTGCTGAATAAGAAGGGAAAACATGGCGAAACCCCTTTTCCATCTTAATGTCCCATAATGAGCCTTATAATCCAGTGCACCTTCTGTATAAAAATAGACCAGTAAATAGACGTTCATTGAAAATGTGCCTTATTATACGGTGCGCCTTATAGTGCGAAAAATACGGTAACAGAAATACAATTGTGTTGTAAGCTTTAAAATACATCCTGGCATTACAGAATGTATTTTAAAGCACACAAGAAAACTGTATTTCTGTTTATTACATTTTACAAATTATTTATATAAGATATATATTTTTTATTTATTTAGTAATATTACCTCCACATCTTAACTTAAAATAAATTATTTATTAACATGCCCTTAATTCCCCTGTATGCTCTCTAAAATAATTCTGTGCTGAAAGGAACCTGCACAATGTGTATTTAAGGAGTTTTACATGAACGTTTTAAACATTATTAAACAACAATGTTTATGTCGTAACACTTATTTTGCTACTTGTGTCTTCTTGCTAACCCTTTGCTGCTGTAACCCTTTGTGATTTTCCCTGCTGTGGAACTAATGAAGGAATATCTTATTACATCTTACCTTAAAATGAAGGGTGTAGTACACAGTTCACACACAGCCTGTAGTTTTTCATGTAAATTCACACAATAAGAGCAGCACACGAACACTGGTAATCTGCCTTAATTTGTCTAGGGAATCATATATATGGACAGTAATTAAACACAGCTGGGTTGTTGGTGATGTTGATTAAACTGCTGGTGGTGTGAGGTGGAGACCTCTGCTGGTCTGGAGCGGTAACCTGCACTCATCTGTTAAATACAAAATAATGAGCTGTACCTTGAGCTTGTGGTTTTCTACCACAAAAAAATAAAATAAAATAAAATTAATAAATAAAAAATTACTGACAGAAACACCACGGACCAAAGCCAAAAATAACATTTGTTTAACATGTATCATCCACTGTGTGTGGGATCATTTGAAGAAATTTAATTATGGTTAAAATCTGCAAATATGCAATTGTTCCCTCTTCACACTGTTAAATATGATCCTTTTATTCCAAATGTGTCCCTTAAAAGTAGAAAAAAAAACATCTGCAGAGTCATAAAAGTAAACAAACTGCCATGCGTTTGTTCCATAGAAACATAGCAAAAGCCAGTAAAAAGGATTAAGGAGTACGACATATGTTGAGAACCTCAATTTTCAGGCGATCCATGCAAATCATTTCAGTGCATGCGATGGGCACATTGCGGTCTGACTGTTGTGCAGTAATGTATTTATAGCCTGACAGCATGTGGTTGCTAAAACGAGGGAGTTCTAACCATCTTCCTGATAAAGACAGATGAAATATGATGTGTCTCTAATGTGAAACATACCATGAACAGTCATTGCCTCTATTTTTGGAGGGCAAAAAAAAAACTTTTTCAATTTAAAGATGCACCTCTAGTGATGCCTTGAACTTCAATCTCAAGTGAACTGTATAAAATAAAAACCGGGTCCAGGACAGCAGCCACAGAGAATTTATTAATCCACATCTGCTACTGTCATCACGGCAGGGTTTTCAGAGCTCTCCAATGAGAGTATGGACATTACTCATGGGCGTATGTGTGTGTATGTGTGTGGGCGATATAGCAAAAAAACAGATAGAAATTGCCAGTCTGCTGAGACATGATAGGAATATCAGTGGACATTCATAATCTGTATATATTTTTTATCTTTAAAAAAAACTGACCAATAAAAGACCAATATTTCAGGGAAAATAGTATTCTAACTCAGTGTTTTTTTGGAGTATTTTAGAGGTATTCATCAGGATTCTGGATTCAGCCTTTATATTTATATATTTAAAATGAAAAATCCATCAACCCTTCTAAAAAAGTTTCTTTCTACCAGAATCTAGCAGAATTTGTGGTGGCTGATCTCTGGTTAGTATGGTTCATTACATTGTAAACATAGATAAAACGGGTAACAGTCCAGGGTTCAAACACAAGCAATCAGCAACGCAGGGCAGGTAAAAATCAGAGTGCAAAAAAATGAAAAAATGTTGTAACAATAAGGCAATCAAGGGCAAGAAAAATAACATGTTGTAAAGCAGGATAAACCAAACAATACTCAGCAACGTGTGCGTGCTAAAGGTATACAGTATATATACTGATGGTCACAGGTGAAATCAATATTCTGGTGATTTGCTTTCTGGAAGTGCCGTGTGCAGAGTCAGGTGATCGCAGGTACTGTAGAGCTGAGGGGCACCTTCAGTGGCAGACGTGACACTAGCATTTTTTTTTTTTTTTCGGCAACAAATTTATAATATAAAAAGTATCCCAAGAACATATTTTGAGCTTTTTAAAATCAATAAAAGACAGCTGCTTATGATGCAGGATATTATATCTGCATACATAATGGCAAAAAAAAGTTACTCAGCTATGCTGTGTACCATTTCCACCCATTGAATAGCCATGCTCAGCTGGATTTAAACTTTAATTCCAGTGGTAGAGCCTTCCTCTGCTGTTTTAAGCATATTTTTACTGGATATGTCACGGTTGAGCTCCCTCTCGTCTTAGTCTTAGTAATGCATCGACATGCAAAAGTTACGATTATGTGAAATGTCACAAATGGCGCACGCCAGGGATGTGAACTGGGAACAGTGAGCTCAGACAGACAGTGTTTCTCCGAATAAAGGTGTAGCCCCTGGCCTGTTAACGAGAGCTCTGTGCTCTATGGACTCCACTGTGACCTGTCCCTTTCAGATCCAGCAGTGAGGATCCACTGCCAACATCCTTTCAGCAGCCCAAGCACTATACAAGCCGGAGCTTGGCCTCGGGGTCATCTGCTCCTTCTGACTGCTGTCCCCCGGGCGGCTTCCAGAGCCTCCAGGTTTTGGAGAGGCCTAGGGTGAGAAGCAGTTTGGCTAAAAAGGAGAGAGCAATCCATGCACCGACCGCTGATGAATGTTGGCCACCCTGGGTTCACAGCAATTCGTGAGATGCTAGGCATCATGGGACCTTGCAAACTAGCCTTTTCTGAGATTTAGTGCATAAAGATGTTGTTTATTTGACAACAACAGTTCTCCATCACAAAAGCATAGAACTGTAGAACTGAAAACACAAAATTCTGTTCAACAGCTCCATACAGCTCTCTGGATGGGGTTCTGGAGGTATCAGTGGAAAATATGTATAATTTCTATATGTATAATAGTGTAAGCCTCTGACCAATGAGCGATTACATACTAAATACTGAATTGTACAGATACCAAATTATTTTGGCCTTGATGCAACTTTGCCTACTCTTGTTATTTAGCAGCAAATATTTACCAGTAATCCTGAATCATGATACGTTTTCTTATTAAACAGACAGTTTGCCATTCCCTTTAAGATCAAGGTGCGCATTGCTATTATAATGGCACAGTGCTTCTGCATGTCTCAGAAGAAAAAATTGACCTGCGCGTTCATAGTAAAAGTTGGGTTTGTGCTCTGCTGCACATCTGTATGTGTGTAACGAGCAGGGGTTAGTTGTACATGCTGAGCATGCATGGTGCTTCTGCGTCCCATGATAGCAATCAACATCTGAGGTTTGACTGTTGTCAGGGTTCAAATCAGTCAGTTGAGCAGTTGAGTGTGATTTCCGCAACCAAGATAGCAATACACCAAAAATGTACCTGTACACACCTGACTTCCAGACCATTATGCCCATCCGAATAGACATATTCACAATTACCAGTACTATTTTAACGGTGCTAACACAAAGCCTGAAACTAGACTGTTCACATGGAGTAAGATAGCAATGAACATCACGACATGCCTTGTGCAGGGTGTTAGAGAGTGTTAATAGTGTTAATTTAACACTTATAAGGGTAGTTTCCCAGACAGGGATTAAGCCTCGTCCTGAACTACACAGATTTTGAAATGTGGATTCAATTTTCTATTGAATTCTAATGAGTATAGACTATAGCTAGGTTTACAGTCAACACTTTATTGTTAACTTAATACTGGCAGATGTGTTGTGTATCTTCTGTTTTTATTATTGAAGACATAGCATATCTGTAAACATAATAACATTTCCTATGCCCAGAAAAAAATAACAATTAAGAAGTTAAAGAGAAGTATATAAACATAAAATGGGTTGATCTGGAGCATTTCCTTCTTCTTCCTGCTCTTGAGTCACCATGCTTAATCCCAAGCATCAAACATAAAGATGCATACACTGCAAAAAATCCATTGGCAAAAACTAGACAAAATATATGCAAATTAAGACAAATATATGTATATTAAGCAAAAAAATCTGCCAATGGGGTAAGCAAATTTTTCTTAGTAAGATTTCTTACAAAAAGCAATGGCAAAGTCTCAAAATGAGTGAAGTATCACCTAAATCAAGCAAAAAAAATCAGTTTTCAGACACAAAAATGAGAATAACTTGATTGCTGCTCGATTGTGCTTATTTTGAGTTCAAATTACTTAAAATAAGGTACACATTCTAAGTAAGAATGATTAAGATAATTATCCCTAAAATAAGCAAAATAATCTTACACTTACAATGCTTTGTAAGACAAAAAAAGTCTTATAAGAAAAGAAAATAAGATTTATTGCCTTAAATTTAGAAAACTTTACTTGCTAAGATTTAATTTTTTGCAGTGTATCCTGTGGAACAGTAGGACAGATTTCTTTGAAGGGATGGAGCTGGTGTTGGTGTTGGTTTTATGTGATCCACAACTCAAAATCCAATATCCAATATCCATTCCATACACATTTCCCAGAATACCATAGGCTTTAACTGCAGCAAAAAAGGGGCAAATCCCATTATCACCCTTGATGGGTCTTGATGTCCGAAGAAAGGCTCAACGAGTCAATGTCTACAAACGTTTTGACATGTAGAGGTGAGTTGTTCTCATATTGAGGTAGAGTGAGAGCTCTTCCCATCCTTTTAAGTTTGAAGGCTGAATTGATTTGAACATGAAGCCATTAGTGCAGAATGGAGGCGCCAGCATTCACCCAGGGACTATACATTAAACGCTGCTGCTGCTGCTGGAGGCTGCAGTGTCCTTTATGGTTTTACAAGAGGATTACTGTTTAATACTCTTTGTATCACATCTGAGTGTTTTTTAAAGCATCTTTCAGCAGAGAGAATAGCACTCTTCTCAAATGTCTAGCCATGCCTCTGTCTATAATGCCAATTGAATCCAAATGTTTTATGTGAAAGGACAAACATCAGGGGTGTGAATCTGTGAGTGTGTGGCAAGTTGATACGTGATAGGGTGTATGTGTGTGCGTATGTGTGTGTGTGTGTGTGTGTGTGTGTGTGTGTGTGTGTGTGGTGAGTTGATACGGTATGGTTTTAGTTTTTCCCCTGTGAGCTGAAATGATCACTAAGAGAGATAGAAGGTGATGAGTGGATCTCAGGGCTGTAAACTCTGTCATAAAACAAGAGGAATCAGCGCCAAGCTGCTGATTTTATACCCATTACGCACACTGTGGGCTTTCTGGTTGTACATTTTCTTCCAGTTAAGCAACAGCTTGGTTGTGTCAGAACAGTCATTTAGAGCAGTTCTCAGTTGACCCTGACCTTTTAGATTTTATTAGTATGTTTTACTAGTTTTAGTTCAATAGAGATAAAGGGCCCTGTTGTACACACTGTTCAATACACGTTGTGATGCTCTTTGCTATCTTACACCCCATCAACAGTCTATTTTCACATCAAAATAGAGTCGGAGTTTAGGAATAAATCTACACTGATGGTCTGGTGGGGTGGTCTGGAAGTGAGTGCTATTTTGGCGGCGGAAAATACAGGTGCGACACTGACTGAAATTGACCTACTGTCACATCTTAGCCCTGTCTCATGTCGCTCTGTGTGTCCCACGTGACCTGTGCCCCTGTGTTCTGTTTCAGTACTTTTACACCTGTGTCAATTTGTAGCTCCGCCCCCTAGCCCCAGGTGTTTCCACTTCCCTTGTGTGCTATAAAGCCTTCCTTTGTCTCTTGTCCTTCGTCGGTCTTTGCACCTTCCTCTGTTGTTTTGTCACTCCTAGTTATTCTTGTTTCATTCCTCGCTTCCTAGCTCCTTGCTCTGTGTTTTTCTCTGTTTATTTCTTGTTTGGGTTTTTTCTAGTTTCTTGTTTAGCTCCGTGTTCCCTAGCTCCCTGTATATAGCCTTAGTCATTTGTTTCGCGTTTATTTCTTGTTTTCACGTTTATAGTTTATTTCCTTGTTTATTTTCTAGTTTATTTCCCTTGTATATATTCCCTGTTTGTTTATTATCATCGCTCGTTTGTCATTGGTTATTTGTGTTTCTTTGTTTTGTGTTTCTCATTCCTTGTTTCCTTGTTTATTTGTTATTTATTTAAGCAATTATTTATTTCGCCCTTACCTGCACTTGCATCCATCTCCTCGTCTCCCTGCCTGGGTCATCCTGACACCTACACAACAGTCAATAGTCAGAGTCCATTCCTATAGGTGCATCCAGCGCAAACCCACCTTTTAAGTCAACAATAAACAGAATAAAAAATTAAATATAAATTAGCAACTGGCACACCTTCACAGCGTGAACTCGCAGGTCAGCATCCTCTGCTGAGACACATAAAGCACTGCACTGTTAAGATATGAACGCTCCAAAGTCAGAGCACACTCGGCTTTTAAAGGCAATGACAACTGGCACAATGATTGATTTATTTAACTTTCCGCCCAAAACACACACATGATTAGTTAAGAGAATTAGTGCTTGCCTTTTACATTTTTACATACCAAACACACAATGACATGTCCTAAGCTGCGCAATCCACAATTGACCAGTCCGCTATTTATCACTAAAATAGAGCCCTAAGTAACATATATGACTGTGTATTTTTAATTCCATCACTTCCTAATTTCACATATACAATCAATTCTGCTAAATAATGGGATGGATCTACCCATAATTGGCTTTGGTGCAACAATATTTTTTTTTCTTCTTTTTCTTTTTTATTTGCTATAGCATGTTTTTCTCATGTCTCATTCAGCCCTGTTATTGTCTTGAAACAAGAAAAGCATGTCTGTAATTTAGTTATTTGTTCAGTATATTCTTTATCATATATAATTATATAATTTAAATAGATGCAACAGAAGAACAAGGTTTGGTCAGTTTGTGGAAAACACTATTAGCAGCTCTTGGACTGGATTGTGTAAGTAAAGTAAATATGTTAAATGCATATGTTAAAAAATTTAAGTTATTTGCATTTTCTTGTCAAAAATGATCATTTCATTTGATTATTTGATTAATTTCTAGTTTAGATTTTTATGTCTCAAATTAAGGTTTATGTCTAACAGGTTTTCACTGTTATGAGGAGCATATAAATTGTTGGGAAGTTAACATTCCTGAAAACAAGTGGTTGAGATAAAGAGATTTTAAAGTCCTTTGCTGGCACTTCAACATTCACAGATTTCAGTGAACAAATTCCAATTTAAATTGTTTTGAGATAAAACAGATAAAAAAAATTGATGTTACAAAAAACAAATATGTTTTTCAAAATAATTCTAAACAAAAAATACTGTACCTTTTCTGTCTACTCTGCACTGTGTTGCATTTGCTCCTCCGTTACACATCCAGTTCATTTCTCTTTCCTTTACTGTTGCATGTGGAACAATTGGACCAAGTTACAGTCTGCATCCTTTGGCCCAGTGACATTTACTGAATGATACAGTGTGTTTTGCAGTATTAGCAGATGATAGAAGGCTGCGTTTGTTTACTCTGGCTCGGTAGCCATGTTTGCAAGACCGATGAGAGACCACACTGCACTCAACTATTCTCCCAACCAGAACCGCCACACGTAAAAGAGTAATTACAGTCGTTTTTATTTCGACCGAAATTGATCTCTCGACCTTTCTCAAATTTTGTGTGGAATCTGTGTAAAACATACCAAGCCAAGCCCCAAAGTTGTAGGATACGTTTTGATGTACACGAATAATAAAGGCAGTGCTTTATGTGATTTTATTACAACCACAAAATTACTATAATACAGAGTCATGCAGAGTCTTGAGGCTTCTTATGAATCATAAAATTTCCTTAACCCTTTGGTCTCTGGTTAGTGGGATGTATAGGATTTGAGCATTCAGAATGGATCACATTCAGATTTGAACATGATGGCGTTTTCATATTTATTTCTATAATTTAATCAAATCCTCCTAGTGATCAGTCTTCCCATTACATTAAGACTAGTGTTAGACTACAAAACATATTAAAATTAATCTATATACCAGAAAACCTATAGATTATGTGTCCCCTGGACTAGTGCCAATACGACGGCACCTGAAATCTTTGTAAATTAACGTACTATATTTTTTTATGTACTATCCGTTTTACTATAAGTGAACCGGATTATAAGTAAACCGGATTATAAGGCACACTATAAATGAACGTCTATTTTCTGGTGTATTTTCATACATAATTGTGATCATAATGCATCTTTAGTTGTGTTTATAACATGTTATACATCAATACCAAAAAAACTCAGTCCCAGCTTAAAGAATAATGCATTATGACTAAAAAAATCTGCCAACTTATAAATCCACCCTCAAAAATACTTTAATTTAAAGTTTATACGCTCTCCGAAATAAAGGTACATGAGGGTGCAAATACTTTATTTTGAAGAACAAATCTGTACCCCATCAACAACTGTACTTTTAAAGGTACATGTTTGACTTTGCATAGTACTGTCTAGTACCTGTATAGGTAAAAAGTATTAAAAAGTACACAAAAGTACTTACAAGTAGTTCATACTTTTTTTTTTATATATATTTTGTTTTATTACTTGCATTAGGAATGTACTTGCATTTAGGAAGTAAATTAACAGCTGATCCTTCTAAAAATATTTAAGCATACATTGTTCCAAAATAGTTTACTAGAAACATATCTGCATTTTTTATGAAGTACATGCAAAATCATTTATACAGCTCACTCTACAACAATAAAAAAAATGTTAAAGGTAGAGATTTACTAATGTGGAGGAGCAAAAAATAAATAAACTTTGTAATCATTTAAAGCCATACATTTTAAATACTAAAGCACCTTCTTTATACAATCATACAAACAAAAAGGTTAGGTTTAATTACATTTACTTGGATGAATATGGAATTCAAGTAAGAAAATAGGATGTATAATAATATGTGCACAAATTTCCTTATTTATTTATTTATTTATTTTTTATTTGTTATAAAATGCATTTCTTACTTCCTCCCCATCCTCATAAATGAATAAATCAAATACAACAAAATCATGAAATTAACATGGATTGGTTCCATATTTTGTAGCATTTTGGCAGAAAGAGCTGACAGTTATAATGTTAAGTTCGTATCTCTTGAGAAAAATTGTGCAGATAGAATCTATGGATTAATTTCAGAGTAGATTCTCTCACTTTATTGTTGGTAGGGTTTATTCAAGCCACACTCTGTGTGTCAGTTGATCATGTCACCCAGCCAATCAGGAGACTTTTCTCAAATCCTTTGTGCACCTTTAAGAATGGCTGTTGAACAGATGTCCACTGAGGAACTTCTACAAAAGCTGGTAGATGGGGTGCATACAAATATCACCAGAGGAAGAAAAGAAATTCAAAGGTAAGTTTAATTAATGATTTCATTTATTTCTGTGTTGGCTTATGTTAGGCATATACCATAATCATAATAGCTAAGCCAGCTAGGTTAGCCTGTTAGCTAGCTGAATTAGCTAGCAGATAGCTAAGCTAACCTGTTTATTAGCTGCTTAAATAAGTTACTTGGTGAATAGACTGAGGTAACCAAGTCATATTCTTACGGTTTAATTATTTTTAAATGTGTTTGGGTGTGGTTATATGCTTTATATGCCAAAGAAAGAATGACAAGTTCGTTAGCTAATGCTAGTTAGCAAGCTAGCTGGGTTGTTTAGCTAATGTTATCTTAGTTAGCTAGCTAGCTATCTAACTTGCAGTCTGGGACCTCGTTTTGTGAGGAAAACTTTACTCTTGTCGGCAAAAACATGATTGTTCCTTCACAGAGCATAGAGTTGGATTTTATTAGATAATTTTAATTAATTAGTTTTGGTTTATTGGCAGTTTTTGGTCTGTTAGCTAAAGCTAACTAGCTGAAGGGCTGAGTGAACTTTTATAACTTTTTTAAAAATCTAACGTTAAATGTCTTACTTACTTTTGAAAGACCATTTTAAGCAGGATTTGTGTTAATAAATTGAATAAATATAGGTTGGGTAGCTTTAGATAACTAGTTAGCTAGTTAGTGGTGTCTGTGTTGTATGACTAAGCCACTTTTCCAAACGCTCACTTTTGAAGGTGCTTGGGGGCATTTTTCCACATTTTCCAAGCGAGGGGACAATTTTCCAAGAGAGAGAAAATGAAAAGAGAGAAAGAGAGACAGACTTTCTGATTTGTTTAACCTAGGTTACACCCAAGAGAAGTTATTTATATCAGTTATTATAATAAGGAGTCAGGTTATAAGTTTATTTTCTTTCTGTGACGTTCTCCTGGGCATTGGGATACCTGAGAGAGATATGAGCGATAGCCCGATGCTGTAAGTGATAGGCTCTTGCCACCCCGGGAACAAACAGATGCTTTGTGCAGCATGCCAGGCCAGGAGCACCTTTCCAATGCACCTGAAAGGACAGGGCACGTGTGACGACAAGAAAGCTGTTATGAGCAGCTGCAGCACACCAGTAGAAGGGTGAGCTTGTGTCAGGCCACCAGCGCGTGCATGAGGAACGGAGCTTAAGTTATTTGAGAAGTGGAGAACACAACCCAGTCAGAAGTCAAATCCACAGGTGGAATTCTGCACCTCTAGCAAGCCAGCAGTAAAAAATGACCGAGGCATAAGATGATGATGCATCCTTTATTGTTTTTTTATATTTTAATCTTTTATGTGATTCATTTTATTTATTCATCTGTAGTTGCATTTTATTAGTTTTATTACATTTGATTTTTTTACATATTATTTTATGATTCCTACTCTTATTTTTTTTTTACCTTTTTTTTTTAATATATATTATCTTAATAGAATGTCGTTTTTTTTTTTTTTTTGTCAATCCTATCCCTGTGTAATTGCTCGGCTACATTGTAAATGAGGGCCACCCTCAATGCACTCTGAGTTGTTGATTGGTTGGTTGATTGATTAATGTGTGACTTGGCATTTCCTTAAATCAGCCAGGTGCCTTCCCACGGAGGTGTTGTGCCAAATTCTGTTCTGTTACCCTTCAAGTACATAATGAGTGTTACAGATTTACAGATTACATAAGAGTGTATTGGGGTTTATAACCTGTGGATAATTTACAGTAACATTAGTTGCGAAGTCACAAGCCTTTACCCAATTTGCTTTGGGTAATTTGCCTAATTTCCATCAGGTTTCAACATATTACAGTTTTTGTTCTACTTCTTTTCTACCTCTGAACAAGTAATTTCCAACACATTTAAATATGTTGAGGTTTAGATTTTAAGATGAGTTGACTTTCCACATTGGAAGAATGACAAATTAACAAAAAACCCTGTGATTTTCTACGTTCTGAACAAAAGTACAGTTTTGAGTTTTGCACTAGTGTTAGGAGTTTAATGTTCTCAAGATTTGAAAATATTTTATATTATATTTATATCCTGCAATTCAATTATCTGATCCTAAACAAACCTTAGAGGGCTTTGCTTCTGGTCTTGATCCCACCCAGCCATTAAATTTCCTCATTTTATTTAAGCTAAACTACTGATAAGGGGCAGTTTTAATCTATATTAGCCAAATAATGCTAATTACCTCATTACCTCAACTATGAGCAAACATTGTCTGTTTCATGCTGTTTACGCATGCGGTCTGTGCTGCATTCACTACTCTCAGCCGCGCAACTTCATTTACTATGCGTTAGGGGTGTGACGAGACACTAATACCACGAGACGAGACGAGACACGATATTGGGTTCACGATAACGAGACGAGACGAGATTTAAAAATTAAATTTTAAAGAAAACTTTTTTTTTTTTTGGGACAAAATCATATGCCGCAAACTTAACAGACTGGTTTCTCTCACACATTGATTCTATAAGGAATAGAAATGAGAATAAAAACAATAATAATTTAACTATTCATAACCATAACCAGTTAGATTAAGACTATGCTTGAAGTGCAAACAGAGACAGAACATTTTTTTAATACAGTACAGCGCTAAGGGATTAGTACACCTGCCTATGAAACAGTCACGTGTAGGATTTACTTATAGTATTTATATATGGTTTGTGTCTTGTTGGTCACTCTGTTACTGTTTATTGTTTTCACTGGAGCCAAAATGCAGCCAGACATACAACTTAAAAGTAGCAGAAGCATCTTCTATATCAGGGGTACTTAATTATGTTAAATAATTAAGTGCAATATCCTGTAAGGTTGTTTGCACTGAATGATGTAAAACATATAGAAGAAGAAGAAGAAGAAGAAGAAGAGATTTTGTTTACATTTATACCCTGTCTCTATGTCGTGCTCGGCGTGACTAGTTTCCGCCCGTTCTCGTTTTTCCACCCGTTTTCGGGCTCCCTATCTCCTTATAAAGGCGTTTTTTCACGGCCGCGGTACCGCGACTCTGACAACACGGGCTCGATCCCGCGTGAGGAGCGGTGTGTTTGTTTATTTTTTTTCTTACCGCGTCTGCATAGATCTGATTGACCGAAGAGAGCGTTTGGTGATCTTACCCCACACGTGATTGGTCTGTGAGTTTACTGCGCCGCACAATTAAATCCTTCTCAGTAGTTTATCGGTTTGGGTCCGTATTGGACAATGTTTGGGTCCGGACCCGGACCGTGGTCCGCCCATTAGTGACCTCTGTTCTATACTCTCACACTCGCTGCTACTGGGTTGCCAGATCCCTCTTAAAAAGTCCACATTAAACTGTTTTTTTTTTCTCCCGCGAGACAGGTTTAAGCTTGACGAGAAATATCGTCATATTTAATCTCGCGAGATCTCGTGGCACGATATCTCGTCACACCCCTACTATGTGTTCATTTGCGCTGCACATTTGAATGTGCAGTGTTTCAGAATTCTGTGTTAAAGCAGCTTTAAACTGCACATATATATATATATGCACTGGAACACAGAATGTTCTTGCTATATTTACTTTCTTGCTCCCATACCAGACAGCTCTGACCAATCAGAGAAAACAACATGCTTGTGTAGTTTATTGGTGCGCATTTTGGTGCGTTTAGGTTTGTTCCTGTGTGAAACCAAAATGCTCCAATTAAATTAACTTATTAACTGATCCGGACAAGAGACACAAACAACAGGTGTGAAAACGCCTAAACTCAGATAAAATGTTGGTACTGGCCAGTTGCACATATGTTTTGCCTATATGTCAAAACTTGACAATCGACTTGACTTATGGACCACATCTGAGTAGATGGATAAATTGATAGAATTTCATTTTGTAGTCATGTTATATTTATGTATAAACAGCAAAACATTGTGCTAGTTTTCTCTTCTTTACCTCAGAAGCCCTCTGTGCTTGTCTGAGATGTGTCCAGTGACGGTTTATTCCAAATCGAACTCTCATCTGAAACACCCCATGAAGCTATAAACCAGACCTCCCCACTACATCAGATTGCTGCAGAGCCTCAGACTTGATTCATGCGTTAGTGGCCAACATCCTGAAGTCTCCCATGTATCCTGATTATTGTCAGTGTAACTGGGATCTCTTTTTCCTCTGCCATTACAAGCCACAGCGGCTCAGGCTGTGTTTACTTGGCACAGCAATGACCCCACTAGGGAGCAACTCCATCTAATGCATCAATCATGCTCGCCAGAGCTACTTAAAATCCTTTTTCGGAGCGTTATACTTTCCCTTTTCCCCTGACAATGTTCAAAATGCCGATATGACTCTCGCAGTTTGAGCATTTATTTGACATTTCCGAGTCTTTCCATTTATTACCCCTTAATAACATGTTGTATGGTTAGAGGAAGAGAGTTTAATGGAAAGCTTCTAAAACACACAATATATTAGGTTTCACAGAGTCAGTAAAGACATGGAGTCTGAATGTAACCCAGGCTCCATATGAACAATTTGAGGTGTGCAATCGGATCCTTCGCCAATGTGCTGTAAACTGCATCTATCTCGTGCTTTAGTTCTTCTTTAGAAAAGAGTCATTTTACTCAGTCAGATCTGGGTAAATGTGGTAACTGCTCTGCTATTGGAATACAGGAGTAGGCAAATATTAAGAGAAAGGGTCCAGCCCAGTGATCCAAAAAATACCACATAAAAAGTCTTACATTTATTGCTGTTTGGTGCAGTGATGTAGTCTGTCTCATACTAGTTGTGTGAGAACTGCTGCACAGCACTAAGATTCACATCTTAGTGTTTTCACGTCTATAAAATCTAAAATTGCATGGTTGTACTCCTGATGCCTTTTGTCCTCCCCCTGAGCTTTTACTGGGAGTTTTGCCGGGATTGGCCAATTTTTAATATAAGCCACATCCCTGAGTCTGCCAGTCTGACCTCAGCTGCCAGTGTAGAGCTGATGTTATTTAATATTGATTTATACTTCTGTGAAGATCTTAACAACTGTATCTATGTAGAATATATTCAGTGTTCTTAAGTCTCACGCTTTGAGCATGTGACACATGCACCTCGCTCACACGCCACACATGGTATTTCTCACGCTTGCCAATCCATCGGCTGTATATTATAATGTACTCTCGTTGATCAGAATATAGATCGCTCTGTTGTTAGGCAAACCTAGTCAAAAAGGGTGGAGTTTCAGCCAGAATGTCAGGCGCGAAGAACTGTCCTATTCGAAAGTTCTGAAACACACTTCGGTGAACACCTGAAGGAGAGCGGCGGCAACCACGCCCATCCCCCGTTTACCAACTGAAGAACTGCGCACACCCCCTCCCCCCACACTTCAAAACTTGAGAGCCCTGATATATTGCATTTCTAAGTTATCTCAGTTATGTGGTGAGAATGTATAATATAATTACAGCCCATAAGAAGAATAAGAAGAAAAACAGAAAGGAGTAACATTCTCATGCTCTAATATTTACACACACTTATCACTATGCCTATAACATTCCTACCTGTGCCACACATTCTGTGTTGCTAATACCATGTCAGCATCACTGTGGTAATACACCCAAACAGGATTGGTTAAAACACTGGCACAGTGAGTGGTAGTAGTGTAGCGTAGGTAAAGGCACACTGTGTATAGAAAAAATGGGGAAGAAATACACTGCTCTGACCTCTGATCCATCTTTCATCCATTATCTGCCATGTATCCACTTTTTTATTTCATGTTTCTTATTTTCTTTACCTTCCTTTCTCTTCTTTCTTTTCTGACTTCCTGATGGATTACTCCTTTTTATGATTACTGAAGTTTCATATTTTGTTGGCTGCAGGAATCACAAACCTGGCTGTCAGCAACTAGTGAGAGGGGCCTGCTGTTTAAGGGGGAATTCTGATAACAGTGTTGTTGGACTTTCCTGCATTTACCATCACGGTATTTTTACAGGGGTTCTCACACAGTTTTTCGTTGCCTTCAGTTCATAAGCAGTCGTTGTCTGGGGCCACAGTAGGGGTGGGCGATATGGCTCTAAAATAATATCACGATATTTCAGGGAATTTTTGCGATAACGATATACTTGGCGATATAGAAAACTAAAATAATTCATTCATTTCAGGAATATAGTATAATAGTATAACAGAATAATCATCATGTGGCAAAATAAATAATATGGCATAAAATAATATAATGCAGCAAATAATATTGCAGAATATTTAGTGCATGCATATAAACTGCAAACTAAAACAATTATACAATAAATACACCTAAAGCTTCACAGTAAATAATAGACTACTTTTAAGACAGAACAGCCCTATTATCACGATATGGCTTTTTAATATCACAATATTTCTGTGTCACCATATATTGTATACGATATAATACTGCCCACCCCTAGGCCATAGGCCAGCTCAGTTTCCTTGGGAATTGATTGGTTTTGTTGCCTTGTTTCAACGGGCCTGTACAAAGTAGGGCTGCAACAATTAGTCGATATAATCGCCAATGTTGATTATTTTTTTAATTTGTCGACTACAAATTTAATTGTCGACTAATCGTTCATTTGTAGCAGTACCGCATTACACAAAATGCTGGGGACAGAAGCGCAATGGGAGACTTAGTCTGTGTCTCCAAAAGTGCCCAAACACAACAGATTACATATTAAATCACTAAGTGATTTTCAGGTTTAAAGAACATTCAGATATTTAAATGCCATTTAAACCTCATGTTCTGCTGTTTCTATCGTTTTTAGAGATGGCAGAAATTATAGTTGGCTAATAGACTAGTCGAAAAAATAATCCTCAGATTAGTTGACTACCAAAATAATCAGTAGTTGCAGCCCTAGGGGGCAGAGGACAGAGTCCTCCTAATGGAAATACACTTGGGGGCTATGTCTCTGATGACCTGTCCTCTGCATCTAGTGTGCGAGAACCTTAACAAAGTAAGACTGTACTGTCTATCCATTCTCCTGTCCAGTGAAGAATACAGTATCTGTCCACTTGTCCACAACTGTTCTAAATTTCTGTACATTCTGGTTTTGTGCCCCTTAGCCCACAAATGAAGGTTTTGTGAAGGAGTGCGAATGTCTTGACAAAATGTCCACACATGTTCACAGTTTTGCAGACAGAAATATAATGTCCTTTAGCAGCGGGCCTCACCCAAGACCTGGGAAACCTGGGCCACTCTGTCGGACTGGGCCCGTTTTCCTGTGTCTGGCTGCCTGTCTGCGGTAGCTGAGTGCCTCTGTGGGAGACTGTGTGTGTGTGTGTGTCTTTGACTTTAGGGCCGAACACGCCCAGTTGCATGATTTACAGCTCTGGCTCGTGCAGCAGGCAGCCCCATGAGGGACTCGCTCCATCTGAACTTATTACCAGTTTGGTTTTGGTTTCCTCCCTCCTGCCACCCGTGCCACACCTATTGCATGTTTCAGTCAATGAAAGCAGTGTGGCTGCCGGGGGAAAAAGGCCCGGCCAGCCTCCCTCTAGCACGTTTGCCCTCTATAGCTGTCTTTTTTTCATCTCCTTTTTTTCTTTCCATGCTGCCCATTCTGTGTAAAGCTCTTTGAAACATTTCTCATCGTCTGAGCAGAGGTGAGCTTACGGAACTTTAGCCTTCCGTTGGGCAGACGAGCTAAAGGAATGGGTGTGTGCGTATCTTCCCCTCTTGCATTCATACAGTAGATGAGGCCCAGTGCTCCCCTCCCATGCTGTCACCCGCCCAGGCTAGCAGTGAATGCTTTGTTCTTGTTCTCTCTCTCTTTATCTTTTTTCTCTTCCTCTGCACTTCTGACTCTTTCCGAACCCCCTCTGAATGCAAACGGCAGCTTCGACTACAATAACTCTCTCCCAATGTGAGCAGGAACTAAATGGAGACACTAATTAAGATGAAACATGTGGTAAAGCTCACAGTCCCTGTCTGTTTCCAGGGAGGAACACCCTCCACCCCATAATTATCCAGCTGGCGATGGGACGACCCCCTTTATCTCTCACCTGGGGCGGGATAATCAGCGGTAGAAGAAATTATCTGTATTTTTGGAAAGCCTTCATGTCTGTGGCTTTCCTTAGGCATAGCTAATTTAGTGCTAAATGCATATTTCCCCTGCATTTAACATGCTAATGTGCTGCTGTTCAGCCCTCAATCGCATTCCTGGATTCGGCATTGCGCAATATTGTGGCACACGCACTCTGGATAACCCTGTGTACAATTGCTGTAGAATTTTTTTTAGCCTGCTACTTCAAATGGATTGCTTGGTGCCCTGGAAGCATTTGGTTCAATGGAACACCAGTGAAATCTGCCAGAGATTTATTGATATGCAGAATCTGGGTAATATTTACCGCTTGCAAATAATGACGTCTATTCAAACCACTCCTTGTCATGTGTAAAAGCCATGAAATACGCCACGGAAGGTAGATTGAACCTAAATGAACTGTGATGATGAAGATTAAGGAGGAGAAAAGCACGCTCGAGTCTTTCTTGTCTTTCTAGCGCTTGAAGGGGAGGCCTGTCACTGGAGCAGATGTTTGCCAAAAGAGCTCATTCTAAATGTGGCTTGCTAGGCATGTAGCATTTGAGCGTCATCCAGAGAGAGAAGCCTAATCCTATTTAAGGCCTTTGGGGCAGTGTCTTGTGTTTGAGAAAGCAATAGAGTATTTAGCCGTGTAACAGACACATACAGCTTAACGTGGAATTCTAATGACATGCTTGGGTAGAGCCTGGAGTGGCTGCTTTACGCGGCCGTACCTGTTGCTGAACTTGCACACACACTTAGGCCTGTTTTCCGTAGAAAAACGAGGGAAAGAAAGACGGGAGAACCTGCCCGGCCACTTGAACGGCGCTGATTGCGTTTTAAATGCGAGTTGCCAGTTTCGTCTCTAGAATTTTGCGCTTGACTTGTCAGAGGATTGAGGAGCTCAGAAGGTGCTTATTTGCACTAATTAGTCTTCGGTGGTAGCAGCCTCTCATCTGCCTGCCAGCGAGGCCCCGGCGTGGCCTGTCCAGGCGGATTTGTCTGACAGATGGTAAAATCTTCCCTTAGCTTCCAAGATATTAACTCATTTTGGCTGGGTATCCCTACAAACATGGAGTGGCTAAAACAAAGCACAGTTTGCGGGCCTTCTCCCGAGGAGCTGCGGTGATTTACTTAATCCCCATAGGAAGCCAGTCAGACTGTATCAAAGCCTGCTGCAGGGTGTCTCCACACCAGACTCCCTGTCTCACAATGGCAAAGAACCATTAATGTAACTGCACACCAGCATTCCCTCACCCTCACCAGCTAGCAGTTCTCGGTTATGAAGAGTCAGCTCCTTTCTAAAGCTGTCTCATTTACCGAGCACAGATGACTCACACTGCTACTTCAATAATATAAAGAAGTGTGGCCTAATGTAAGAGTCCATGAAAAAATGAAGAAATAAATAGGAGACAAAAAAAACTTTACTTTCCCAAAAAAAATTAATATAATTAAAAAGATACTTTATTTCAGTAAATGTAAAACTCATATATTATATAGATGTATTACACACAGAGTGATGATTATGGCTTACAGCCAGTGAAAACCAAAAAAAACACTGTCTCAGAAAACTATAATATTATAAAAGACCAATTCCACTGCCAATACTTTTGGCAGTGTGGGCAGTGTGCCAAGTCCTGCTGGAAAATGAAATCTGCATCTCCATAAAAGTTGTCAGCAGAGGGAAAACACTGCTCTGACATTGGACTTGATATAACATAGTGGTATAGTGCTCCCTTGATTTCCAAATGAAATGCAAAATTTACTGATGTCAGTGTTGGTTTGGAGAGTCATGTCATCTGCTGGTGTTGGTCCACTGTGTTCTATCAAGTCTAAAGTCAGTGCAGTGTTTTCCCACAAAATCTTACAGCACTTCATGCTTCCCTCTGCTGACTGCTAACTTTTATAGAGATGCAGATTTCATTTTCCAGCAGGACTTGGCACAAAGCCCACAATGCTAAAAGTACCAATTGGTCTTACATAATATTATCATTTCTGAGAAACTGATAATCATCAACAATAATAGATCACTCTGTGTGTACTACATCACATTTTGAAGTGATACTGAAATAAAGTAATTTCTCATTGATATAATATGATTTTGACACCTCTATGTACATATGTATTTAGGGTTGTGTTTCTGTACTGTACAGATATGCACAGTAAATATGATTGCACATGTGGATGGAGTAGGTAACAGGCCGTTATTTTGGTGGGGCAATACTTTGCCGGGGGGTGGTAACTGCACATACTGCTTTCATGACAATTCACAGTTAATCTTGAAACTGACAGCTCCTGTCATCCTGGGGCTGCCATTGCTCCTGCACCTCAGAGCCTGGCCCTCCAGTGCTCTCGGCCAGACGAGGAGGCAATATTACAGCGCGGGATTAAAGGAAAGCTTCAGTATTTGTAGAGCAAATCTCTATTTATCACAGCAGTGGCATGCTGTCGTTTGTCCATGACACTCATTTTAATGACTAGGTCTGGGCTTATTCATAGTAACTGCAGTGAGGCTTAGTCATGAGGTTTAAAGTTTAGACAATGCATGCAACCTATAAAAGCTCAAAAAAATGTTGACCTTGATTTTGAGAGTATGTACAGCGAGTAGTAGGTTTTTGGCTGATGTATTGTTCTAGAAAGAAATAAAAAAAAATATTGGCATTTTCTTTACACCCTTTTACATCGCAACTGACCTTTTATTAGTAATACTCAGAAACAAACACTTTTTAGAAAATTGTATTGTTTGTACCAAGTTTAAAATACCCTAGCCTACCAGGCTAGAGTAACACCTCATTATTAATGCATTACTGATGATTACTGATAGTTGTGCCATTCATTATTATTTATTTTTCTATTTACATCAGTAAATATTACTGAGGGCATGTCTATGTGTTCGACAATAAGTCAATGACATAATTGTCATTACAGCTCTAGCAAGCATGTCAAGCTTCTTTGTTATATTTTATAAGTTTTTGTTTCAAGCTCTCATAACTCATAACTTTGAGACCAAAACATCACAGACACACATCTTTTGCTTTATTAAATAAAAACAGTCACATTGCTGCTCTAACAAACAACTTCACAGCTCAAGTCCAAATTATATAAATATATACAGCTTTGCAAAAAAAAAAGATGAATTTCTTTCATATTATTGAAAACCTCTAGAATATAATCACTAGGAAGATGGATGATCACAAGCTCTATTTTTGGCATCAGGAGTGGCATAAAGTTATCCAAAAGCAGTGTATAAGACTGGTGGAGGAGAACATGCCAATATGTATGAAAACCAGGGTTATTCCACCAAATATTGATTTCTGAACTATGCATCTCGTTTGTTGTTTCAGTTATTTCTCATTTTCTGCAAATAAATGCTTTAAATGACAATATTATTAATTGGAATTTTGGGAGGAATGTTGTCCATAGTTTACAGAATAAAACAACACTGTTGATTTTACTCAAACGTAACCTATAAACAGAAGCTGAAGTGGTCTCTTAATTTTTTCCAGAGCTGTATATTCATTCAGCACAAGATTTGAGTTTAAGGAACATCATGCAGTTTCCTGTCTGCTTCACCAAAGTTTCATAGTGCAGTTGTCTGCATGCTGAGCCTGCGATGTAAATTACATATGCTGTATGCTATTTTGTCTATTATACATCAGTAAAGCATTAATATATGTTAAAGTCGCATTAAAATTTCATGATATAATACACAGGTTGCTCTTTTTAAACCTTTCTTTAAGAAAAATGGATTACATTTTTTCTTTACTTTAAGAGCTTTGAAGGTTTGAAACATACATGGATTTATTCCCCGTTTTCATGTAGCTTCTAAAGCCTGGAAAAAAAAAACAAACAAAAAAAGCACTGAACTACTTTGAGTCTGGCACGGTAGCTCCATTTGACAGAGTGCACTAGATGCCCTGCTCTGGTGAATCATTTGAACTAGCTCTGCTGCAAAATCCATTCCCGTGACCCTTGGGGAAGTCGACAACTTGGACGCCCTTCAGCCTCCGAAAAAGAACATGAAAATACTTAAACTGTGGAGGAAAGAGCAACGATGGAGGTAAATTGTGCTAGGATATTGTGCCAATGGAACCCAAAAAAAAGTCTGCTTCTAAAAATATCGAACCCAGCACACTTCAATTCTCAGGACACAAGTGCCCCGCTCAAACCCTGACCGCAATTACACAAAATGACTTGTTTTCTCTTCATCTTCATAATTTCCATCAAAGTTGTAATTCCCTGTTCAGTAAGTGTCAGCATCAAGAAGGCAGAGGAAATGGGCAACGCCTCGCTCTATTTAAAGACCAAAGTCTTCCAGGTAAACTTCCAAAATGTGCCTTCTCTACCATGCCAAACATTTCCCAAAACTCTCAGAAGTGGCCACCTGATTCTGCACCACACCAGGTCTTTCGCCGAAACGCCAACAAACAGTTTCATAAACACTGTGCTGCTCCCTGTATGATCAAACCCTCACCGTCACATTTAAAATCAGCTTAAATAAATAAGAGGAAATGAAGATCAGTGCCCTGAATAAAATCATCTGTCCTTCACGTCTTAAAGATGCTGTTGTGAAGTTGTTGCTGGAAAAAAAACACAGGCAACCTGTTTGTCTTGTATCAGGTCTTTCATTTACTGTGTCACTGTGTTAGCCACCCCTCAACGTGCTGGATCCCTCATGAAAGTGTGTCCTTGTGTGGATATTTTTCCATTGGCAGCTGTGCAATTTTTCATATTTGCCCTAAAGCTGTTAAAGAATAACATGTGTCTGTTTTTGCAAGTGAACTCTTAATTATACTCTTTATTATAGTCTGTCATGGCTGGGCAGGTCTCAGACACACGCAGATGCAGTTTAAGAACTTTTACTATTTACTATTTTACTACAACTATTAAATAAAGTTGGGACATAGAGAGTAGTCAAAACGAGCAAGGTCAACAGTAACATAAACAGCAGCAAGAAGGAATAAACATACCATAAACAAGAAACAGTTCAAGGGTCATACACAGAAAAGCAATGTAGTAGGGCAGGCAAAAATAGAGTCAGAAATGAGTGAAGTATAAGTGTAGTGCAGGTGTATATATTGGGGGGGTGAACAGGTGTAATCAATATTCCGGTGATGAGCTTCCTGGTAGTGCCAAGTGCAATGCCATGTGATTGTGAATAGTAATGATGTCAGTGTGTGGTGCATAGTCTTAATTTATTTATAGACATAAAACAGATTATTGAAAAACATGGTGGTTGCAACCCATATCAATGAAAAGTTTGACTTTAATTAAAAGAGGTTTTGGAAAGTGTTTGTTAAAGTGGCAGTCTGTAGTATTTTGTTTCTAAACTGAAAGCAGAAGCATTTCTGAGTGAAAACAGGGACAGAATTTGTGTTTAATGGTAGCAGTGTGCTGGAACGACCATCCCTGCTAAGCCTAATATAATATATCCATTCTAAAAACTGGGGTGTCGGGTCGCTTTTTCGCGGGAGTTCTTTTGGCCACATTGCATGTCTTTACGTATTTACGTCAAACGTACAGCCTCTAAAAGAGGATCCGGCTCAGTTTTACTGAACGCGAGCTGCTGGTGGAGCAATGGAGACTTCAGAAGAGGAAACTCAGACCTCAGTAGCTCATTCACTCATAGTAAAAACAAAGTGTGTAGTGTGCTCTCTCTCTTTCTCTCTCTCTCTCTCTCTCTCTCTCTGACTGAACATAACCTGGAATCAGATTCATCCGCTCTGAAAGGAGACCGCATCACACCCGCCCAGTTTAAAATGACTCTTCCGCATGCTCTGTGCAATTACCCATTCTTACCAGAGAGGGCCCTAAATCCCAAAACTTAAAGACATCAGCTTTAATTAACAAACATTCTTTAGGACTAGTTTAGGAGTAGTTTTTCCAAAGGAAGAAGCATTTTGTTTTTGTTTTTTGTTTTGTTTTTTACAAAAAAAAAAAACTCTTGGAATGGGCGTGTGGTTGTAACTTTCTCTTGAAAGGATTGCTGTTAAATGCAGCTAATTTCCTCAAAAGAAAAAAGACTTGTATATACACTTTTTGTTTTCTGTTTTAGACACTACTACTCTCCACTCTTGTAAATTCGCAGTTTTCAGATCACTTCCCTTGCAGTTGCCCAATAATTGATGTTATTTTCTGAATAAGCTGTTTATAAGATTAATATCCGAACATTAAGCCTGGGATCATGGGCTTGTGTGAACAGATTCTGCATCGGACCCAAACTTCTGTCTCAGACTGGCAGACGAAACGATGCATACTGTTTTGCCCGGCAGTGCTGCTGAGAGTTCACTAACGGCTGCCTCTCGGTTTGACTCAACAGGGCACCGGGTGCCAGCATTCCGCAGGAGCACTGGCCAGCGCCGCCGCTGCCTCCTCCCTGGGCCATGTTTGGGATGTTTCACCCTGCTCCAGCACAGGTGGTTCACATTTAGAGGTGAGAGCTATATATAGCCTGCGAAAACACAATCCAGGTGCTTTTTTACAGTGAACAAAGAGGCTAACACACAGCCCGGCTGCAGCCCCCTCACTGGGTTTGTTTTATGAACAGGATCTCTGAAGTATGCAGGAAAAGATAGGGCCTGGCCAGCTGGGACAGACAGGCGCTAACTCTATCAGAGGGGGTGGCACAGAGAGCTGTAAATGACACCAAACAACTTCTCTGGTTACATGGGGTTTTAGCATGAATGCAGAAGAGTGGGCGGTGGACGCTTGCCAGGTAGTGTGATAAGTGCTATTGTTGCTGATGATAGAACACTTATGAAGTGTTCCCCTATGAAGATTCAATGCACAATATGTATACTGTGCTAATAATATGGGGAAAAAATTAAGAGACCACTTCAGTTTCTGAATCAGTCTCTCTGATTTCGCTATTTATAAGTATGTGTTTGAGTGAAATGAACATTGTTGTCTTATTCTATAAACTACAGACAACATTTCTTCCCCCCAAAAAAATATTATCATTTAGAGCCTTTATTTGCAGAAAATGAGAAATGACTCAAATAACAAAAAAAGATGCAGAGATTTCAGACTTTGAATAATGCAAAGAAAATGAGTTCATATTCATATAATGTTTTAGGACTTCAGAAATCAATATTTAGTGGAGTAACTCTGGATTGTAATCACAGTTTCATGTATCTTGGCATGTTCTGCTCCACCAGTCTTACACACTGCTTTTGGATAACTTTATGCCTCTCGTGGTGCAAAAAAATACAATCTATCTTCCTCTTAATTATATTCCAGAGGTTTCCAAATTGGTAAAATCAAAAACTCTTAATATTGTGTTAATAAAGTCTTAATAAAGTGTTTTTTTCCCGAGCTGTATATATGCATGCGATTAATTTGGAATCAGTAAAGCGTTATTATTTTTAAACGCAAATTAATTAATAATGATTTTGGCCTCGGGTCCGGTCCCAAACTAACTCTGGAGCTGTTCGCTTGTGGTGAGAATGTGATCTGGTCTTGATACGACCCAGCTATCAAATATACTTATTAACTGCTGATAAGGCAAAATTTAATCTAATATATTAGCCAGATAATATACTGCTATGAACAAACGCTGTCTCTGCTGCTCCATGCTGTTTACACCTACAGTAATGTGCAGCGTTCACTGCTCACATCTGCCCTGCACTTACCATAGAAAACACTGTGTATCTATCTATCTATACATAGATTTTTAAACAGATTACATTCTTTTAATTCTTAATTTATTTCCAAATTCTTCATTCAGTCTGATTTTGCTCTAAATCTTGTAACCATCTGACTGCATTCAGTATCGTGTTTCCATTTGTTTGAAATTTGTGAACGTCTTCTGAAGGATCTGCTTCTCAGACCAATAAAAAGCCTCAGGAATGCATGAGCTCTTCCAGTTTTACAGGTCAGGTGCTGTGGACATTGCCGCTGCATGTACATACTTTTTTTTTAAATATCTTTTTTAAATATTTAGAAAGACGTATTATTCCTGGGAACTGCGGCGAGGGACGAGGCACTCAGTGAACATGTTTTGGAGAATTCCGTCGGCCACTTTTGGTCAGAGGAGACATTTCGGCAATGCCGCGCTGGCCGCAGAGGCCGTTCCGCTGGCCGTCTCGGGAAGATGAGTCCCAGAGGTTATTTGCTGTGCCAGGCCGCACGGCTTTGCCCACTTCCACCCTCCACCTCTATGGGTGCAGCTTATGCTGCAGTTTGACAGTGACAGACGGATTGGCCTGTTTCGGCTTGTGTGCACGAGTGTGTGTGTGTGTGTGTGGGTGTGTGTGTGTGGGTGTGTGAGTGTGTGTTCCCAGTATCCATCAGTCAAAGTGAACCTTCCCCACTTAGCACAGGACTGTAAACGAGACAAGGCTGTCTGTTAGAGCTACAGAGAAACTTTTCAGGAATCTGTTCTATCTCTCTCACTCTCACTCACAACCACACACACACACACACACACACAAATCAGAAAGCTGTCTCTCTCTCTCTCTCTCTCTCACTCTGTCTCCGTTTCTAGAGAATAGATGTCAAGGTTTGATTTTATTGCAGGGTGCAGCCTTCACCATGCTGGCGTCTGGATCTCATGTCAGCCACATGCCTGATTCTCGTCCAGAGAGCTGAAAATAAGCACGGTTATTCCCTGCCAGTACTCCCTGCTCCAGCTCAATGGATGGGAGATTTTGATACGCAATTCCTTCATAATTGTCACTTCCCCTTTGGTCTGTATGTACCTTTCCATTGCACTTTTTTTCAATCTGACCCTTAACTATTATATATTTTTTTCTGTTTTCTCTAGCTCCATGTTAACACTTTCCAGGTGCAAAAGGCACGTTTTGAGCGTAGAAAATGGAAACTCTTTTTCTTTTTTTTGTTCACATTTAGGACAATATCGAGGGAATGCTGTTGACGGACAGCTTTTCCACTTTGTCTGAAGGGCCCGGTTACTGAGAGGGCTGCCTGTGGTATTAAGTGGTGCTTGTGACAGCTCTGCTGATTGCTGGCTGACATGGCTGCAGTCAGAGTGCTGCTATCATCCAAGCTCAGATGCTTTAAACCACCCCATCTAATTCAGAGCAGTGAACCTTTCATATTTGGGCTTGAATGGATTCTAGCATTAGATTACTAGGCCTATAGAAGACCTGCAGTGTTTTTTTAACACACTAATATTGTGTCATTCTATGGCTCATTGAATTACATTAACCATCTATCGTATCCTATTTTTGCTAATTAGCTGCATTTACAGTACTGTGCAAAAGTGTTAGGCAACTGTGGGAATTTTAGTGAAGAAAAAGCTGTTTATTAGCTCAGTAAAACATCAGGATTACAATCAATACAAAAAGCAATATTTCAAAAAGCAGTGCAACTTTTACATCACTGTTTTAAACCTTAAAACATCTCCTAATCTCTCCCAAGCATCTGAAATTAATAGCGTTATTTCTAGTTCTCATCATATTAATCAACACCTGGTTTGGTAACATGGTAAATTTGGTGAGCTGCTGACAGAACTGAACATTCACACATGCTGGCTGAGGACATCCAGGAAATGTGAAGAGAAATCTGGAAACACACTTTGTTCTAACATACTTTGTTAAAAATGAGAAATTCTTGTTACGTTTAGCTGCATGTTGTAACGCCAGACAGAGTGGAGTGACGCTAGCCGAGTCAAATGAACAGACTGGTTTATTTACAGGCTGATAACCAGATATTACAGATACAAAAGCCAAACAAACAATAATCTCACCGAATACCGGAGCCGTAGTAGTACAAACAGTCCGTGTTCGAAACCAAAAGACAGTCCAACCAAGCATTAAATCCAAAAGGGGCAAAGCAAGAGACATAAACCGATAAAACAGAAAATAGGGTCGTAACGAGAAGGCACTAGAAAAAGACATGAAAAGAACCCTCAGTATGCAACCAAAGTCGACAATACCTCGCGAAAATAGTTTACATAATGCAGCCTTAAATACAGGAAACATGATGAGCATAACCCAGAACTTCCTCAGAAAACAGGTGAATCTGAGTGTCGGAGCGTAACGTGATTGAGCGAAGGAGAGCGACTGATGATGACGTCATAAATCATAGGATTCTGGGAAATGAAGTCCGGTAGTGTGAAGGGGAGAGCGCGGCGGCGTAACACATGTATGTCTATTTGCATCTGTTCAAATCGTATGTGGTGCTTTTTTCAGGTAAAAACACTCATATTGTTGTGATAAATGGATTAGTGTTTTGTGTTTTAATTTGCTTTGGTGCCTAAAACTTTTGCAAAGTACTGTACCTGTACAGTATAGAAACCTTTAGTTTTAAATTTTAGTTTAGTAGAGTGAGTTGTGAGTGGAGTTGTTTTACTAGGCACATCAGAATATATTGTGTGAGCCATCAAAATATAAAATTATGAGCCTGTTAATGATGGTAAAAGACAACAAACATTTGCTGCAGCTTTTTCTGTGTTTATTTGAACCAGAAAATGAACCAGCAAATGAACTAGTAAGTTTGTGTGTGTGCCTATGCTTGTATATATTGGCAAAGTGATTTGAGTCTTTGGGGTGAAAGCCTTACTTGTCCATATTCTCTCTTTCTTTTTTTTTTTTGCTGCAATTTTTCTAGAGCAGCCAGATGTTGCAGGTTGTGGGGCTACACTGGCCAGGCCAGCTCGGGATGAAAAATGTGGCAAATGAAAAGCAGGTGAACACCTTTAGCACGGTTAGTCATGCACATCAAGCTTGTTAACCACTTATTTCTTTCAGCCATGTTGCTTTTCGAACCAAGGATCCAATCAGCCAGGTGACCAACGCCCTGGCTCTTTTAAAAGCCTGCCCAGTCTGTCACATAATAGCTTTTTTTTTCAGTAGGATATGGATGTAGGCTCAAGCACACATGGCTATTCATATATATACTGCCAAAAGTCAGCTTGAAATTTGGCTACAGCGACGTAGGTACAAATACTTTGATTCCCACACAGTCGCAGCACCAACAGTTTCAACACATTCTGTTTTAGTTCATCTGAACCAAATTCAAACAGCATGTTCATCTGTCTTTCATGTGTTTAGTTGTCTTTTGGTTCAGCATTTATTGTGAGAGTTTAATGAACTGCCAAACTAGATGCACATTTTCATCTCAGAGCGTTCACTCCCATTCACTCTAGTGTGACAGGCTTTATAAAGCTTGGCTTAACTACAATGTTCAGTTCACTTCAGTTTTAAACACATGGACTCAGTTATTTTGGTTCCTTAACATGTTTCACCATCTGTGGACAACTACACAGGACACCAATATAGTTCTGAAGAGTTGTATGAAATGACCACAAATTTAACCAAGCGGATGCACATCCACTATATGAAAAATGTCTGTCTCTATTGTTTGATTATTTAGTTATTAATCTGTAAGAACAAGAGTACATAATTCATAAACTCATTCCAATTCTTCACCACATTTAATTATCAAAAAAAAAAGGTCACTCTCTAATATTTCATTGAACCGCCTTTAGCTTTAATTGCAGCACGCATTCACTGTGGCATTGTTTCAATAAGCTTCTGCAACGTCACAAGATTTACAGTATTTCAATTCAGTGTTGCTGGATTAATTTTTCACCAAGATCTTGCAGCAGTATTGATGATGGTAGAGTCTGACCGCTGCACAAAGCCTCTCTTCTTCATCCAGCACATCCCAAAGACTCTCAATCAGGTTTAGGTCTGGACTCTGTGGTGAACTCTCTCAATCCATGTGTGAAAATGATGATCTCATGCTCCCTGAATCACTCTTTCACAATTCCAGCCCCATAAATCCTGACATTGGAATATGCTCCGTGTCATCAGGGAAGAAAAAATTGAGAAATCCATTGATGGAATAACCTGGTCTATATTCAGTATATTCAGGTAGTCAGCTGACCTCATTCTTTCAGTACATACTGTTGCTGAACCTAGACCTGCAGACCAACTGCAGCATCAACCTCACATCATTTACTTAGTTAAATACGGGTGGAGACTCCTTTTTTTTATTTTGGGCAGGCAGTGCATTAAGCATGTCGGACACATAGGTTTATAAGACACCAATAGATTTCTATATTGTCTAAACACCAATAAATGTTTTATAAAATATCCCTGTTATAACTGTTTAATTTTCAAAACAAGCACCATCTCTGATTTCTATAGAGTCACTCAAATATTAAACAGCAATTAATGAATCCATTTGCAGTTGACTGGTCTGTTGTTATGTCATATTTCCTGTCTCATTATTTCAGCAGGATTCACAAAAGTCCTATGGTTGCTTTGTTTTCGTTCTCAAATAAAAAAAAAGTACAGCACCCTCAGTGTATAGTGTATTCAAAATGCTGATTCAGTGCTGGCAAGTATATTGTAGCATTGTGCATAAATAGCAATGAAATAGCGTGTCCTTACATTGACTGAAATTTTAGTTGAACGTAATTTTCTGCAGATGATCACTTTGAAACAATAGGGATGGCTTCGCTTGGGAGGTGGAAGCTTTGCGAATCGAGTGAATCGAGGAGTGGCCCATTGAGGCAAGGTGTTTTTTTTTGGTAGATATTGCGTCTATTTGGCAGACGCTTCAATTATTCTTTCTTTCTTGCTTCCTGCAGTTCTGCATGACCTAGATTTGCTTGTAATTAAACTGTGGAGTACGAAAACAGTGTCAAAAGCTATAGAAATCATTGTGTTTTTACTGCAAATGCATGGAAAAGTTAACTACTGGAGTGTAGAAGAACTTGCCCCGGATCATCTCTCTTAGTTCTGTAACAACTATCTTGTCACATTCCAGTCTCAGTCTGTTTGTTCTCTGATGAAACCCAGTCTAGCTCTTGAAGTGTAAGGTCTGAAATGATGCTCATGATAGATTGGGAAGGTTCTGGGTGTTGCGCACGTCAGCCATCTTGAATTTTTCCTTGTTTTTTTGCATTTTGCATGCAGGACACATGCTCATGTATCTGGAGCAAAAGATTCCAGCAGTGCAGCAGTCTGCAGTTACCCCCTTTATCCTTGTTAAAACTCAAAACAAAGCTTGGTGAAGTACGGTATAGTGGTTCTAAGGGGCAGGGAGGTATGTTCTAGGGAAATCCCTGGTTTTACCTTGGTAATTGGTTTCTACCTGTCTACCACTTTGTTTGTTTAAGCTGTCTGGGCAAAATGGGCGTAGCCTATGGACCTCATGAAATGCTCTCTGTGTTTTGTATGAACCATTGTTGTTTCTTGATAATTCCACACTAATCTTTGAGTATACCTGCTTTAAATACACTACCTGACCACAAAAACAAGATATTTGGTTGGACAGCCTTTAGCTTTGATTGTAGCACACGTTCACGCTGTGGCATCGTTTTTCGATAAGCTTCTGCAATGTCACAAGACTTATTTCAATCCAGTGTTGCTGGATTAATTTTTCACCAAGATCTTGCAGCAGCATTGATGATGGTAGAGTCTGACCACTGCACAAAGCTTCTCCAGCACATCCCAAAGATGCTCAATGGAGTTAAGGTCTGGACTCTGTGGTGAACTCTCTCAATCCATGTGTGAAAATGAGGATCTCATTCTCCCTGAATCACAATTCTTTCACAATTCCAGCCTCACGAATCCTGACATTGTCATCTTGGAATATGTCAAGAAAAAATCCATTGATGGAGTAACCTGGTCTATATTCAATATATTCAGGTAGTCAGCTGACCTCATTCTTTCAGCACATACTGTTGCTGAACCTAGACCTGCAGACCAACTGCAGCATCAACCCCACATCATTTACTTACTTAAATCCAGATTGTGACTTTTTTGTTGGATATATAATTTACGATAAATTATTGATACATGGCGCCAAATATTGATATTTTAATTTAATGTCTGATTATGAAGTGACCGGAGGTCGAGCCGCCACTTCCTGCTCATATGTTATAAAAAGTCGAGCTGCCGGCCACACTGCGTCTCCCTCTGCAGGCGTTCGTCCAGAGGACAGGATGTTTATGGGGTGCAGTGCACTGTTTGCCTCTGCGCTGTGTTTACAAATGAAGGATGTCGTAGCAACTTCGGCTGTGACCTTTTGTTTATTACGACCGCTGGGTCCTTGTTCCCACGGTGAGCCTGAGCAGGAACCGGCGGGTTACAGGAGAGAGAAAGAGTGAGAGACGGGGAGAGAGCGGTGCGGCGGGTGGCGGCAGGACGACTTGTAAAAGGCCGGGTTCTTTATTGCAGTTGACAGTAATGATGTTGACACTGTCAGTGGCTGGTGGCATGGCACCAGCGGGAGCCAGCATGCTTGGGGTGGTTTGGCCAGTCACCTTGTTAGCAGGTCCAAAGCCCTCTCCCATGTTAAAAAGCTTTTCACTGAGCTGCATGTGTGGCCTCTGCCAGGCTCCGACCCTACCTCAGTAAGCCGCAGCAGCAGCAGCAGCAGCGCCTCTGGAAATTACAGCGTCACTCTGAAAACACCCTGCCTCGCTCACTTGGCCTTTGTACCGACTTTTACTCTCTGGCTCCTGCTCCTGTAAACCACTGTGTCTAACCTAGCTCTGCACTCTAACTGTCGCGTCAGTGCCGGGCAAGACTCAGGCTACTGTTAAGTTTCTTTGGGTTGGTTTGCAGGATTGAAAGATTAAGCCTAGTTAAAGACAAGTTACTTTACTTTTTAATGGAAATTCTCCATTTAAAATGCTCTGTAATACAGAATTTGTCCAAATCTCTGTTTAGGATCTGCTCCTTAGAATTACACTTCATAATAATTTTGATTAATATATTTTGAACTAATGATCAGTAGATGTGAACAAAGCAGTAGTTCATCAGAATGTGAATATTAACAAATGCTCACACATGACACATGGATATTCATATTAAAAATGTTAGCAAATCATGAGCTCATCAGAATTTGAACATTACTAAATCGCTAGTAAATGCAAATTTTATACCGGCCAAATGTTTATCAGTTTCAGTTCACATTGCCAATGCATTTATTAGTATACAAATTAGCGTTCCTAAATTTCCTTCGGGATAAATAAAGTATCTATCTATCTATCTATCTATCTATCTATCTATCTATCTATCTATCTATCTATCTATCTATCTATCTATCTATCTATCTATCTATCTAATTGTGATAGCAACTTTTTAGTTTTTTTTAATGTAAAAAAAATAACAGTTATAAATTATTAATTAATGGTATTTTAATAAAAGTTATTATAAAGTGTTACAGAATTTTGGAGATGGAATTAACCCAGTCCCAGAAAAACAGTAATGTCAGTTTAATATTGCCATATTATAAAAAACACTGATAATGTCTGTATACGTTTCTGAATCTATAGTGACAACAAAAGTTCCAAAAAGATTGAAAGATTTGAAGGTCCCAATTTTAGAAATCTATAGCGCACTGGTCAGTTGGGTAGATTGGGTGGATTGCGTAGCTGGCGAAAAAAAAACACGCTCTCATAATTAGTCTCGGGTGTGTTTTGGGCGTAACGTGAAATAAAAACAGTAAATCAGTGTGTCATTTGTCATTCTCTTTATAAGCCAGATGTGCTCTGACTTTGGCTTGTTCGTATCTTAACAGTGTGGCGCTTTGTGCGTCTCAGCAGAGATGCTGACCTGAGCAATAACACCACAAAGGTACGCCAGCATCTCATTTAAGGAAACAGCAATATTAATTTATTATTTATTGCAACACGCCAAAAATTTACCTGAACACAACTCACTTCCAGACCACCACACCCATCAGTGTAGATTTATTCACAAACCTTCGGGTGCAAGGTGTAAAAATAGACTGTTGACGGGGTGTAAGGTATCAAAGAGCATCTCTCCACACCTTGCACAGGATGTACGATAGGGCCTTAAGCCTAGTTATGGAATATATTTACCTTGTTTCAATGGAAATTCTCCATCTGAAATGCTCTATAGTCCAGAATTAGGTTTAATCCCTGTCTGGAAATCTGCCCCTTAGAGTTTCTGGACACGGAATAAACCCAGTCCCAGACTGCATTAACAATATAAATTTACGACCAAAACTTCTTTGAAGTTAGGTGTAGGGTATTTTCACATATGAGCTTTTTTTCTGGGTATTGATCTATTTGCCCTGAGAGTTTGCTACGTTTGGCAGCATGTTAAAGCTGTGCTTAGGCCTAAGAAGTGGTCCATGAGAAAGTGGAAGTGGTCCAGAGTACCGGTCCCTGGCCCGTCTGAAAACGGTGGTCTGGAGTTTGTTTTAAAGCACGCTCTGGAACGGTCTGCAGAGCATTTGAAAGCTGTCCACCACCAGGGCTGCATGTCAAGTAAAATGATTGGTTCATTTTGTCATTTTACTTCCACTTTTTATTTATGTACTGGCAGGGAAGTGATGGTAGCCAACCACAGGAGCATAACAGTCATATAAATAATGAGTGTATTGGCTGTTAGGAACTTATTGGCTAGAACTGTACAGGAATAAAGCTGATGATCTTTGAAGGTGATCTGTTATTTTGCAAAAACAAGCACAGAAAGTTACCATATGGAACTGCGCAGTTTGTTTGAAGGAGTGTGTTTTGTGTGAAAACAAACCTGGACACTCTACTAAACAGGCACATATGTGATAGCCTCTGAAAAAGTTACTTCAATTCAGTAATTTAGTTCAAAATTTAGATGCCACATAGAATGATCTGCTTTAGTTTAGGTGTTTATTGTGCATTTAGTGTCTTTTAGTGTATACTACATAAGACCAATAGGTACTTTTGGCAGTGTGGGCAGTGTGCCAAAATCCTGCTGGAAAATGAAATCCGCATGTCCATAAAAGAAGTGCTGTAAGATTTTCTGGTAAAACACTGCACTGACTTTGGACTTAATTGAACACAGTGGCCCAACACCAGCAGATGACATGTCTCTCCAAACCATCACTGATTGGTGGAAACTTCACACTAGACCTCAAGCAGTTTGGACTGTCATTGTATTTACTACTTAATTTTCTCCAGTAGTGCTAACTTACTTTTTCAAATAGTTACAACTTAATTGTCTCAAGTAGGGCTAACATACTTTTCAGGTAGTGTCAACTTAAAAGAGTCCATTGACACTACAAGGGAGATTTAAGTATTGTCAACTTAATTTTCTTTTGTACACTGCTGACACACTATCAAGCTAATAAAACTTTAGTAATTTTCACAACTTATCATTTTAAGTTAACCATGGGTATACTCAACACATTTAGCATATTATTATTTAACTGTCAGTACTGACAGTAAAATAATAGCGCAATACAGGAGTAAACGCAAGAGTGAACTCTGTAGCTCAAAGCCAGCATACTGTGATTACTAAAAACACAGAATAAAGTTAATGATTTCTTACAGCTCTACAACACTGAGACCTGCCAATCAACATGTATATTATAGTTACTGCACACCTAGGATAAGGTAGCTTTGGGCAACAGACAACACAAAGATGGTAAGTAAGGGAGAGGCCACACCCAATATGCAAATATATGGTACCAGGAGCCTATAGGAAAGCTGCATGAACCAACACTGTAGAAAGAGCATTGACGAAGGTAGTGACTAAAACTCTAGTAAATATAACAAGACTTTTGTTTGTTGTGCAGATTTGTTGTGTACCTAAAAAAATTGTTGGAATTACATAAATAAATGATATTAAGGAAAAAATACACAATGTCTTGTATTTTGAACAAATGTGGATTAATTAAAAACTAGATATATTCATGTAAAGGTAGAAACATATTTTTTTGTTGTTAATATCACAGATTTAATTACGTTACATTTACTAACGCTCAGATTTATTTTTTTCAGTGTAGAAGCAACATGCCTTGCCAGGGTTATTTCTGTTTTACTGTTTTTTTTTTCCCTTTTTAGCAAATAATATAATTAATTGTGATGCAATAAAAAGCATAACAGTTTTAAAACTTTGTGACAACCCAACGAATGAATGCTTCCATCGGCTTTTTCAGCTAATTGTTGGAGAACATTTCCGCTGACTCGTGTAAATCTAAAATTATGCTTTAAAAGCTGACATCATTCAGTCACTCCCTCAGGCCATAACACTATATTTAACGAGTGTCACCGAGGCCGAGAGAGAGCGAGAGAAACATTGGAACATTTTTTTTTTTAGTTTTGTTTAAAATGTTACCAACACAGGTTCTAAGGTGTGAAAAACTCTAATCACAGTTTAATATTGCCATAGAGTACTACACTGATAATGTCTGTTTATGATTCTATAGTGCCAGCATTATTAAAAAAAAAAAATCTTGACATGCTGCTTTGTGAATGGAAAGGGAGCAGAACTTTAAAAGCTATGGCGTGGAAAATGTTTTTTTAAAGCAGAGAATCAGCATAAACCTAAGACCTAAGAGACCCAGCTTCTGGAATCATAAAATTCAGTTGTTCAAAAGCATTTCAAAATTTGGTGATGTGTAGCAACAACTGTCCAACCACATGATTTAATTATCCAAACCTGACTAACCTGACTAAGTAAAACATACAAAAAAAAGACATAGAGAACAAGCAAATAGAAAAAAAACAAATGCAGATATCAGTGTACCAATGTACACATTTTTTGTTGTTAAAAACATAATTTTTGCTCTGAAAGGTGCATTAAAATTCTTCTGAAGTAGAGCATTATACAGGAGTTTCAATTTAGTTCTCTAGCACTCAGACTGAAACCGTATTAGCATTAGCTGCTAACCACACTAAGTGCTAGAACTTTTGCCATTCAGAAGTTAGTATAATGAGCCTGTAGCCTGCTTCTAACCCTGACTAGCACTGCTGGAGCAGCATTAGCATTACTCGCTAACTGTGCTAAGCACTAGCTCTTCCGCCATGTAGAGTTGATTATTATCAGACTGTAGCCTGTTGCCGGTTTACCATGTTTAAACAAGCTTTGTGAGAAAAACTGCTAGCTAATATCACCCTGGCTTACTGGAACACTCAGGGTTCCTTAGTGTAGTGCTGCTGGGCGGCATTAGCCGCTAACTGCGGCCAGCCTTAGTGGAAATCTGGAAATCTAAGCTTACTGTAATAAAACAGAAGCTCTTTACTCATCCAAATAAACAGTATTCAAGAGAGAAATCTGTGTAGATTAACATCCAGCGCTCATTTGACTTTAAAATATATTTTTTTTTAAGAATTACAGTTTTGTGCCTTATAGTGCTGTCCACATCCTGAAACAAGAGATCAGTATTTTATGTTTTTTTTCCTAGGACGTCAGATTCTTTAGAATCTGTTCTCAGGTGATGTAATAAACTGGAGGTGAGAATAGCTGCTGTTCCTGGTTGTTGTGACGCACATTTGGTTTCTCGTTGCTTCGGAGGTTCTGACTGACTTCACTGGTTAAGTGTCAGTTCCTCTGGGAGAGGGAGTTTAGCTCTTAAGTGTAACAGTGATCAACGTAATTAGTCCCCAGTGACCTTTCTGGCTGAGGTAAAAAAAGAAGCGCCACACTAGGTGCTGCTATTCATTCAACTGCCATGCATTTTGTATGCAGTGAGGGAAACATCTGAATAATGAATGAGATGGAGTTACATGGACATACGTGAGACAATCTCCATTGTCCGTTTCCTGCTGTGAGTGGAACAGAGTGATGTAAAGCCTTGTGACACGTAGCTACCTCTGTCCACCTCCGTCCATCTATGTCCATCTCCAGTTCAGTTTGCTCCTTTAGCTCCAGGTTCTTCTTGGGTTTATATTTGCAAAAAAAAATGTGTGTTTATTGGGTTGTTCTGAACAATCTGAACTTTTCCTCTCAGCTAAGGATGACAGTTTGCATTCAGTCTTCTTCCAGAAACAAATCAAATCATATTTATATGTATAGCACTGTGTAGGTCTGATGACATCACAAACAAGCAACCAACAGAAAACAAGCCAAGGTTGATAGTGGAAGCTCCCTCAAACCTGGAGGGAGAAATTCTTGCATGAACCAAGACCGAGGGGGGGGGGTGGAGGGGGGGGTTTGGTGGGGTCGGGGACTTCCTCTGGTCAGTTGCAAATGAGAAATTGTTGGTAATAAAGTTAATCTATCATCACATAAGCCTTTTGTTATTATTAGGTATATTGATATAAGCATAGTTGTGGTGGTCAGAATAATGAAATTAATTGTAATTGTTAACAGTTCCGAATCCATGAGAAATTTAATGTAGTTGGAAATGGAGGAATAGCATCTAGTCCGAGGCAGTTAGAAGATTTCTTTTGTTTTTGCATTTTTGTCATACTAACATTTTTCAGATTATCAAACAAACTTTCCTATTAGACAAATATCCTTTGAGTAAATATAAAAAAACACTTTTTAAATGATTTAATTTATTAAGGGGAAAAAAACTATCCAAACCAATAAATTAACTCATGAATTACCTGTGATTATTCACACTTTTTGGTTCAAGTTCAAGGAGTTGGATTTCACTACTAACCACAACCAGGCCTGATTACTGCCAGACCTATAGAATCAAATCAAGAAATCACTTTCTGACAACATAAAACAGCTAAAGGATCTCAAAAAGCAACACATTATGCCCCGATCTAAAGACATTCAAAAACTGACGAGAAAACGAGAAAAGTTATTAATCATCTATCAGCCTAAAAAAATGTTACAAAGCCATTTCTAAAGACTTGAGACTCCAGCAAACCACAGTGATCGCTAATATTCACTAATGAAGAAAACATGGAACACTGGTGAACCTTCCCAGGAGTGGCTGGCTGACCAAAATTACACCAAAAGAGCATGGACAACTCATCCAGGAGGTCCCAAAAGAACCCAGAACTTTAAAGAACTGGAGGTCTCACTTGCCGCAGCAAAATCAGCATTAATGATTCAATAGTAAGATAGAGACTGGTCAAAATTCCAAGGCAAAAAAAAAAAAAAACACTGCTGACTAAAAAGAACACAACTGCAGTTTGTAGTACATAGCATGTGAACAGATGATCTATAGTGTGGCTAGTGACTCAGGTGTATCTGACTATAACAGACCTATAAATTAATAGAAGGAGACAGAAGGTAACATAGACATGAGTGTACCCTCAACCACCCTCAACATTCATCCCCTTCTCCATTTCTCCATCCATAAAAGTAGCTTATTACTGAACTCTGAACTTGAGCATATATGAGCATGGAGAAGTTACCAGCAGTAGTCAGTCTTGATTACCGTATTTTATCTTGTTTTATGCAGCCCATTAAGACTGATGTTTTATATACAGTATTAGTCAGCCTTAATTGACTAATAAATGACCGAAATGTTTTGTTTGCTCAGCCTCACTCTCAGCCCTTGCTGACGGGGCCAAAGTCACGGCAGTGTGGCGTTCCCAGAAATCGATCTCGTCATGGGCCAACATGATTAATCACGGTCTAATGAGGTGGGTGAAACATTAGATGTGGGCTGTGGACCCCCAACGGCTAGCGCTCGTTACATGGTGACAGCGGTCTGCATGCGCAGGCCCGCTTTTCTCACTCCCTGCTGCGACTGAGTCACCAGGCAGGGCCGGGGCCAAGGGCCTGGTGATTCAGGGACAGTTCAGATGGAGTCCATACCGTTTTTCTCCCTGCCTTTCGAGGGTGCAGTTTGATGGATCGTCTGCGTCACTCCCGTTCTGCCTGAGATAACAGCTGTCAGAATGGACTAATTGCATCTGGGAGTGACATGGGCAGGCAGTTTCCTTTCATATGCGCGCAGATTCCACCCAACCCAGGGTATCTACACTGCAAATTTCTGTAGTTAAAAAATCTGGAGTTAAACAAAAATGTGTGAAAGTGTTACATTGTGTGAGTTTATTCTTATGAACTTAAACTACTAAAAAGTTGAGTTGAGGGGAACTGGTGGCGAGTTTATTTCAAGGTGTTGAGGAGCGTGACTGAACTCTGAAACGTGACTAATGTGCGTGTCCCCAAACCCCAATCCTAGTTTACCATCAGTGTGAAGTCTTGCCCACCAGGGCTGCTTTCCATGGGGTATTCCATTATATATTTTATAAAACGGTTGTTTGCTTAGCTGATGTGTTGTTGGCTATAAGAGCAAGTTACCATCTTCTGCACTGTTAAATGTGACAAAGTGCTGCCAATGCACTGAGAATTGTAATGCAGTATTAAGGTTGCCATGCAATAGAAAAATACACTGGCATACACTTGTTTATGAGAATGAAATTGTTATTGTGATCAGTAATGATATTTTTAGTCCTGAATGTTTTCCAGGGTTTTAAAATAATATTAGTTTAATAACACAATTTGTTTCATTATTTGTTAACACTGTGAAGGAGTTTATTTTAAGATTAACTTCAGCGGAGAGCTGTATTTTACTCTAGATGGGATAAATATGTTTAACTCCCACAACAGTTCAGATTTAACTCCTGAACAGAGTTAAAAGGTCAACTCCCAGAAAAAACAGAGTTACTTTAACTCTGTTATTGAGTCTAATCGATGGTCACGCATATACACTTAAAATAAGTTGATATTAACTCTCAGGGAGTTTATTCCAAACAACAGAATTTGCTAGAAAAAGGAAAAAAAAAGAAGAAGAAGAGTGAGACACATGCAGAGAAAGGCCGAGATTGATTGACATTTAGCGAGAGAAAAACCAAGGGACCGAGGCAAAGGGTTTGCAGATGGAATCAGTTGCTCCTTGAACTTTGTTCCGAGCTCATTCGCCTCTGCATCCTGACCAACCCTGCTTTCCTCCAACACCTCATCCATTGCGTCTGCATGTAGCCCACTCCTTCTGCTCATGGGAGTCTCAGAACACGTCTCAGAACACGTCTCAGAACACGTCTCAGAACGTCTCTTTCCCAGGTGCTTCATCAAGCACAGTCTTAGTACACGATCCTAACACGTTTGATGTGGTCTCTTCTGTCAAAGGAAGGATATTTGGAGACTAATGTATGCATGTCTCAGGTCTAAAGTGATTCCTCTCCAGGGTGAGCTACAGTATATACTGCGCTGAAAGTCAGTAAGCCTGCCCGTAAGCCAGCAGAGCCGGGAAGATGCGAACCAGGCCGGCAGAGGAAGCGGGATGTGTCGGATTACTCTCATGTAGGTAGCGGTCCGCCTACGCGTCTATACCGCACCAGTAATCTGGAGCTTCCGACGTCATTTTAAAGCTAAGTATGGGGAGATTACTGGAGAGAGACTCCCAAGCAGCATCCAGTGCATTTTTCCAAAGTGATATGTTTAAGACGAGACAGCCAGCAGATAAGACAACAGCAGACGCCCATCCTCTGGAGTGCAGAGCTGCTCCATATGTCTCAGACTCCTACTAGTGAAAAGCACTGATCTTAGCACTGTGTTTAGCTTTTTTCTTTTATTTATACACATGACAAATTCTGCAAATTCTGATCTTAGATGATGATGATGGTGATGATAAGAAAAAAATGTTTTTGCTATGTGCATTGCCCCAGTTGTCGCAGCTGTACCTTCCTCTTGTTAATGCAAAAAAAGTGGAGGCAGGCTAATAGCTAATAGGTGACTGGATGATTATTATTACTCAAGCTAACTCCTCGCATGTTAATGCTTCCTCTGGTCAGTTGCAACTAAGAAATTGTTGGTAATCAAGTTAATCTATTATCATATAAGCCTTTTGTTATTCTTAGGTATACATTGATATAAGCATAGTTGTTGTGATCAGAATAATCAAGTCAAATCAAGTAGGTTTATTGTCAATACTGCATATGTACAGGATTTACAGAGGATTGAAATTGTTACTCTCCTTCCCAAAGTTACAACAAGTACAGCAAAATTAAAATATAAATATAAAAGAATCAGAGACACTAAATGTACAATACAACAAGGTCACAGATATTGAGACAATAGACACAAGACAGAAGTGAAAACAGTGTAAACAGAACATGTATAAATATAAGTGCAATATAGTGAAATAAAAGCTTACAGCTGGTAAATTAATAAAATTAATGGTAATAGTTAATAGTTTATTACTAGTTAGAATCCATGTCAACTTTTTTATGTAGTTAGAAATTGTGGAATGGCATCTATTCTGAGGCAGCTAGTAATGGGTGGACAAATTATGCCTCAATCTGACATCTGTCAGTCTGGAAAATGTCACAAAGTCATTTCTAAAGCTTTGAGACTCCAACAGACCACAGTGAGAGCTACAGTGAGTCCAAGAAGTATTTGATCCCTTGCTGATTTTCTTTGTTTGCCCACTAATAAAGACACTATCCTTCTGCATTTTTAATGGTAGATATATTCTAACATGGAGAGACAGAATATCAAGACAAAAATCCAGAATATAATGTTCATGTTCATGTTCATGCTTCCTCTGGTCAGTTAAAACTAAGAAATTGTTGGTAATCAAGTTAATCTTTTAATCTATTATCACATAAGCCTTTTGTTATTCTTAGGTATACATTTATGTAAGCAATGTTAAGTTGTGGTGGTCAGAATAATGAACTTTAATGTAATTAGAAATGAGGGAATGGCTTTTAGTCCGAGGCAGCTAGTAGTAGGTGGACACATGCCCCAATTTGACAATATTTAAAAACAGATAAGAAACAAAGTCATTGATATCTGTCAGTCTAGAAAAGGTTACAAAGTCATTTCTAAAGCTTTCAGACTCCAACAGTGCACAGTGAGAAAACATGGAACACTGGTGAATCTTCCCAGGAGTGGCCGGCCGACCAAAATTATTCCAAAAGGGCATGGACAACTCATCCATGAGGTCACCAAAGAACCCAGAACCACATCTAAAGAACTGCAGGTCTTACTTGACACAGTTAAGGTCAGTGTTAATGATTCCATAGTAAATTATAGACTGGTAAATATGGTTCCCATGGGAACGTTCCAAGGCAAAAAACACTGCAGACCAAAAAAACACAACACACATTGCCCCCAGCTGTACCTTCCTCTTGTTAACGCAGAAAACATGAAGGCTAATAGCTTAGGTCACCAGATTATTATTACTCAAGCTAACACCTGGCATGCTCATGCTTTTGTCCATATCGCACCTCTTTAACTGATACAGTGATTAGCATGACCTCACTTTGATGCTCATAGCAGACACGTGAAATGTATCAGGAATGACGACAGTATTACCGAGTCAACTCCCATAGACTGTTTGTTTACAAAGCCGCCACCCTGACAATGACCTGTCGGAGACCGTATATAAAATATGCAAAAGGGAAATATGCTTGGAATTAAACACAGGCTGCGGAACGCAACGACGAGCAGTCAGACGCTCGGCCGTCTGTGTTTAATGACTGGGTTTTTACTGCGGTATTCGAGGGAAATCTCTTGTGGTTAATTGTGTTGACTTTCTAAACATGCTCCGAAGTCTGACATGTAACCTGCACTTCCAAAAGTACAGGGTGCTCACCAATGAACAGCTTTTAAGAGACTGATGAGATGGTTTTAGCTTCTACTACTTTATTGCAAAATGGGAAACGTTGAGTGAGGAGAAGTTGAATAGTGGGTACTTTTATTCCAGCACTCTTTTACTCAAGCATGAGTCTTGTACTTTTGTCCATAGTCTTTCACATTTTTTAACAGTCAACTTAATTTCAAATTAAATTTAAATTCGATTTCTATTGTCTATTTGACTCTGTTTTACTCATAGAGTTTTATATATATTTTTAAGGCATACTTAAAATGTACATTATGATAATAAAGTACAATTTTAATAATGAGGCACTTGTTCTTCTTAAGACGCATGTTTTTATAGTTGATATTTAAATGGAAATAAAAGAATGTATGTAAGAAATGTAAACGCAATTATATTTACATAAGTGGTGTCAATAAAAACACTAGTATATACTTGTTTGTATGTTTGAAGGGAGAAAAAAAACAACAACGTGGGGCGCTGGAATATTGTATTTGATTGTTTTTCAATTTCAAAATAATGTAGGATGAGATGAAAGCCAATAAACGCTATTCCCCATGTGACTGTATGACGGTATCAAAAAATGGATGGTGCCCAACCCTAATTCTAGTCAAGTAATTATGAAAAATGACTCATTCATTATTTATACAAGCAACAAAACATGTACTTGATATATCTGATATATCTACCCAGCTCTACCCAAGTCAGCATTGATGTTAAAATGTCAAATAATTGGCTCCTTCTTCAGAATATGCACAGGCTTGCATCCAAAACCCGTCTTTCGCTCATCATGGTTTAAATCATACTGATCTTGCCTGTCTGAAAACACCTGCACCTAAATGTTCCTGTGTTTCTTCAGTGAGAAAGACACATAGCAATAAAAAGATCCATGATTTAAATTATTGCTGTTGAACAATGCAGTGCGCCGTGCCAACTGAACAGAACTGACGGCTGGTTTTTATCTTCCTGACTCTTGAGAAGAGTTTGACTCTGCACATCTTCCGAGTGAATCTGGACCATGTGAAGATGAACGTGAAGAAACAATGACCGAAACAGAGCCACAGCGGGTTGGACTCACTAGAGCTAATTCACATAGAAAAAAAAAAACCAAAAAAAAAAACACAGCAGTCACCTCCACACCCTAGTTTACAATTATTTTTTGGTCCAATCCCATTTCACTCCTTGGCCTTACCTTTTACCCCTGCCCCTCTGTTTTGCACGTGCACACCAAGGAGTAGGGGTAGGGGGAAGGGATAGGGCTTGTTAGCCCTTCATACAGAGGGGTATGAGAACCATTGGTAAGATGGCGGACAAGAGACCAAATGTAAGTATTTTCCTTGTTAAAAGTATCGATAAGCACTATGTTACCATAGCTTAGTATGTAGTTTCAACGTTTTATGGACAAATTCTTCATAACAAGCATAAAAAGATTAGTAGTCTCAGTAGCTAGCTAGCTAACTTTCCCATTCCACCTTAAATGGTGCATGTGAAGTGGACCGTTGTGAAAGTAACTGGATGAGGCACGGTCACTGCGGTGCAGGGGTTTTTATTGGTGCAGAACAAAAAAAAAACTTCACAAGAAAAAAGAAAAAATATAACCAAAAAGAAATAATAACAAAAATGAAACTAAACAATAAAAGACAAAATCAAGCATTAATTAGCTTTGCTATCTGAGCTATTTTTGGGGCAGCCTCTCCTCAAGCTGGCCCACTTCCAACTGCTTTACTTTAGATCTCCCAGATTTATATACCCTCCCCTCATTAAACCCACCTGGGCTATACCAATTGCAAAGGGGAGGTTAACACAGATTAAAATTAGCAAAAAAAAACAATCACTGAATTATTCACCCAGCATAACTCAACACATCAACAATAACAATATTTTCCACATTATTTAAAAACAGAATTTAAATATGCAAATTGAAATAACAGCGTTACCATAAGTTTCAAATTACACCCCTCTTGCTAAAACTGGCTTTCTTTGACCCCCCGGAACCTTCAATAAAATAGGACCACTAAAGGCAGCGCGCGCGTTTCTACCCGGGTCCTAATACTGAGCGGACCGGGGAGTGGGGAGCGCGTGCATCAGCTCCAGTATGGAAAATTACAGCGCTATTTTGGGATATGTTAAGATAGTTTGGATGGAACAGGTGGCAGTGGGTACCTCACTTGCCACTCGTCCGTCCATAAACAGACAGAACAATGGAGAATGGTTTGTTAGATGTTATATATAAAGATAGAGAACCGACAGCAGCGCGGCTAGCGGAAATTAGCCGTTAGCCACGGCACCTGAGGGGTGACTAAGGATGCACAACCAGCTGAGTGAAAAAGTGGTAAATATTAACATGCTTAAACATAGACAAATATACACATAAATGTGTGTATGGGTGAAGCGTGTGTATAAACTGTTCTTGCTCTCTTGAGCATATGTTCCGTCTCACCAACGGTGAGACAGTGAAAAGGAGGGAGGGAGTTTCCACCCCTTTCACAGTGCAACAGACAGGCAGGGGCTGCAGCATTTAAGACGGAACCGAAAAATAAAATCAAATAAAATAAAATGACGATACGATAAGACTTTATTGTCCTGAAGGAAATTTGTCCTGGACAGACACAAAACATCTGCTGTTACAAATACGATTTAAAGTTGACACATCTACACAATAAATTCACAGTACAATATAAACTCAGAGATACATAGGATGGCCTCTAATATAATTGTCATTTAAGACTTTGATGGACAGGGGAAACGAAGGTGTTTTTAAAGCGGATACGCCTACACATAGGGACTCTAAAACGTCTACCTGATGGAAGAAGCTGATACTCTGGGTAAAGAATATGTGATGGATCTGAGATAATTTTTTGAGCCTGCCTAAGGACTGTTTCATCAAAGACAGACTGAAGTGAGATATGCTGCTGCCTGATATGCTGATGATTTACATAGCTCTCTGCGTTAGCCTGGTGATCTGGGCCCTCAACTGAACACTCAGGTTTCCAAACCAGGTTGAGATGCCATACTGCAGGATGCTAATCAAAGCTAATTTCAACAACCAATCACAGAGAAATTAAGGAATGGATTATATTATCTGCCCCCTTTCTGAAGACACACAACTAAGCCCTAAAGTTAACCAGTTAACCAGCAGCAGCTAGGTTACTGAACTTTATCGGTTGCTTGAAGAGTTGTCCCACTTCTTAGGGGGAGGACTTCATACTTGAAAAGAAGGGGTAGGGGTAAGTGGTAGGGCCAAGAGGTGAAATAGGATTTGGCCTTAAACTAGAAGTAACAATTTAAACATCATAATAACTATGTAAAATATGATTAATACACATTAAGAGCTGCTTGTAGTACATCAGGTGTCCAAATCAAACTTCCACTTCGAATTCAGGACGATTAATTCCTGCGGTGCCTGGAATGGAATTCTGCCTGTCGAAGGGCGTGCCCATGTCTGAAGACGGTGAATTTCGGTGCCATGCGCTCGCTCTGTGTTTCCCTGGTTACCCAGTCTCCAAGGTAGCAGGTGCTTGGAAATGGGCAAAAAAAATGCCTTGACTGCTGGAATGCAGCCTTGAATCAGTGTGTGAGAAGGCAGGCAGGCAGGCATTGTTGGCATCACACGCTGCGGAGGTGGCATCCGGAGACTTACTGCTTATTCTCTGTCAGTGTGGGAAGAGAGGTACTTTTATTTCCTGTCTTTGTCAACTTTCTTTTTTGTTCAAATGAAATCCTTGAGGAAAAGTCAATAAATCAATCCACACTGAAAGCATGCTCTATATTCTGTGATAGTGTTAGACAAAAACCATATGGGATGATTGGGGTGTTACCTAATGTCTTATTTGTCTGGTAAAAAAGAAAAAAAACACACAAAACATGAACTAACAGCATTGCTTCTGATAGCACTTGTTTTTCACAAGTTTATGGTGATATCCACGGGGAGCTGTTACATCCGCTTTCTTGAAACACATATTTCTTCCAAAAGAATTTGAGCATTTTGGGAAAACACAGCCTCTATAGGGCCCTCTGTAAACAGGGAATGACTAAAAAGCTGGCATTCCAACCATAGCAGCACAGGGAATTTGACGTTTTCATAAGGTTAGGATCTATCATTTTTATGGTATCGTTAATAAAGTTCTTGGGAGGGCTATAAGGAGGACGAATCTATGAGAGTTTTGGTCTGATATCCAGGAGATTTGGGGTTTATCAGGAATGGTGGAGTGATCATCATTTTAGGCCTTTGGTCTGGAAAAGCCTCTAGACTTTATTTAGGAATTACACTTAGTTTTAGACAATATTTTTTACTTTCAAAGAAAAATCTCGAGTCACAATGCATGACAGTAAGGCTATGGATCACCAAAGTCTTGTCCATATGATTTGCATCACGGTACAGAGATAACCATTCAATTTATTTTCATATATTGTGTTACTGGCCTGGTGGCCAATCCTCATTAATTGCACATTATTGCACCAGTAAGAGCAGAGTGTGAAGGTTTAATTAGCAGGGTAAGAGCACAGTTTTGCTCAAAATATTGTAATGCACACAGTTTTCAACAAAGTTTAAAAGAGGACAAATTGTTGGTGCACGTCTTGCTGGCACATCTGTGACCAAGACAGCAAGTCTTTGTGATATATCAAGAGCCACGGTATCCAGGGTAATGTCAGCATACCACCAAGAAGGACCAACCACATCCATCAGGATTAACTGTGGATGCAAGAGGAAGCTGTCTGAAAGGGATGTTCGGGTGCTAAACCGGATTGTATCCTAAAAAACATAAAACCACGGCTGATCAAATCACGGCAGAATTCAATGTGCACCTCAACTCTCCTGTTTCCACCAGAACTGTACGTCGGGACAATAAATTATTGTGGTCTAAAACCAGGTGTTTCAGTTTCATTGTCCAACCCCTGTATATATCTTATACAAAAATGTCTGTCCTAAAAGATATCAACTATAGGTGAATCAAATAAGTGTACTTATTTATAAAAAAAAAACAACAACAATGCAGAAAAAATAAATTTCTGCCAAAGTTTCAGAATATGACAACCAGGGAAAGAAACTCTGAGATCAGAGGAATGAAATTTGGCAGGCTAATGTGGAAAGAAATAGCGTTCTGTTTCAAGTTCTTCATGGGATACAGAAGATATCAAGTATGGGTGTGGGTGGAGGGAAGGGGGGGCAGCACTGCAATTGTAAAAAGACCAAATGTTCTCTCTGTGTGACACATCTGGAGGATCCCCGGGCCAAGTTCTATCTGAGCTCTGCTGGGCGGACGTCCCTGGCTGGGATGTCATTGGGTGTGGCCAGAGAGTGCTACAGTGTCCCATACTCAAAGGAGATGGACCAAATTATCATCACGTTTTATTGGAGCGTCTACCCCTTTGCTTTACCACCAAACATAATAGTTGGTCAGATCCACTTACAGCTGACCTCACCGCAGGGAACAATAACCCTTTTCTGAAGTGGCTTTTGGAAATAGCTTGAGAGTTCTGGAAAGTATTGTTCGAGAACGGTAGGGGGCAAATGCAGTTTCCTTCATTAGATGAGTTGTTACAAAGAGCATGTTTTGTGGGTGTAGTCGCAAGCATGCTTGGGCTTTCACAGCTCTTGTTAAAGAGCTCTCACTCTGTCTGGCGAGTGACACAATGTAACGTTACAACACCACACTGCCATACTGATCACTTACTGAAATCACTTCATTCTAACATCTGCAAACATCTGCACAGAACATAACCTGCCCTTTACAAACTGTCCTTTGGATGACAAATGAATAATATCACTATTATTAACTTGAGTGGGCCTGAGTTCACGTACAATAAGAGGCAAATGTGCAAGATAACTGTAATTTTCTCAAAAATAGTCAAGTCAGGGCGTCGGGTGGTCCAGCGGTCTAATGCGCTGCCACTATGAGCAGGAGGTCGCAGGTTCGAACCCCGGCTCATGCAGCTTTACCATCAGAGGGAGCAAAATTGGTCCTGCTTCCTCCGAGTGGGTAGATGGCGCTCTTTCCCCATTACACAACAGAACTGTTGACCTGATACGCTCTGTCTGGAGTGTATGTGATTACATATGTATTTATTTATTTCCTGGGTTGTATATAGGGATGGTGCAAGTTGGTGGGGATGGGGTGAAGGGTATGTGTTAAGTGTATTCATGCATGTATCTATGTTTCGGAGGGTATGTACTGACAGTGAAAACAAATTTTCAAGACTATCTATCTATCTATCTATCTATCTATCTATCTATCTATCACTTAAAGGTGACGCGGGGCGGCATCTGTGAGCTGATGTATTGGAACCTAGGGAGGACTGACTTCACACGTGTCGGAGGAGGCGTGTGCTCGTCTGCATTCTCCTAGGGGTGCAGGTGCCACAAAGTGTGTCCCCTTTTTTATTTTTGTTATACTGTAAGATCAGATAAGTTCAGTTTCCTTTTACTATTTTTTGGAGGCAGCTGGTTTGCTCAATTTTTGTAAGTAATGGGGAGTAAAAACTTAAGTGAACATAAATTAAAACATCAAGTTATTACAACTAAAGAAGAGCTTGATTTATTTCTAAAGTAGCTCAGGAGGAATCACTACACACTGATGGTGAGTGTCAGTCAGAAACTGTTGGACACACCCAGTAAGCTGTTAATGGCAACAGACTAAACTCAGCTATTACAAGTTGGTTCAACTCAAAGATCTCAGTTTGAATGTACGTATATGTGCTCACAAATGTTCAGCTAACAAAAAAAAGTTGAGTATTGCTTAGAAATGTCCAATTTTAGGATGTTTAACCAACTTCTGGGTTTACAGTGTACTCTTAACATGAAGCAGCATTGCTAAACTAATGAAAACATGGCTTAAAAATGACCCCAAATTGTATCTTCGGTGACTTACATGAGACAAAACTGATCCATTGTGTCAGGGTTTCAGATGTGAAACTGGAACCTCGTAGAGGGACGTAACCTGGACGGGGATTAGTGGAGTTCTGAAGACCTTGACTGGCCTGTAAAAGCTTGAGTTCTTGGCAGTGTGACCCTCCTTAGACATGTCCTTAAATCTGAGAAGTGTTGATATAGCTTTGGTAGAGCTATCTCTGTAGGAGGGAAGGATGAGTTCAGATCCTCCGCAAATTTATATCCATGTACACAGACTCGTTTTTCCCAAGTGACTGCAAGCGCAGGGAAACAGCTCAAGAACGATGGATTTCTAACGATAATTCAGCAGGAGCTTTGCCACCGACTGAGTCAACAAGCCACTTTGTTCTTAGTTGGTTGTTTGTTCATGTTCCTTGGATACATGCTCATCACAAGATATCACTTTTAGAGAGACAACAAACCTGCAAAAAGCAGCTTTTGGTTGCTCTGAGATGCAACAACTTTAGTATTTTTATCTTTTCTTTCTTTCGTTTAAGCCCCTCAAACAGCTAATGCTTATCTATAAACACAAAGAAACTTCAGAGTAACCACAACCACAGGATAAGCAGCCTAAAACTGTATGATTATGTTCTGCAGCGAAGATTAGTGGGTTTATGTGAAAACATCTACAGTATGTTTCTTCCTTCCTGCGATGTAGCAAATGAAAATATTTAAGCAAGTAAGCACATACCAGAGACTAGCTGAGAACTGTCATTTTGTCCTGGCAAAGAAAGCAGTGGTTCCCAGTCAAAGATCTAGGAATCCCATGCAGTTTCGTGGGTTTTTTGCCTTTTATTTTTTAGGTTTTCTCTCCTGTAACATGTTTTATTCAGACGAAGATTAGGAAGAAGAAGAATTGATGTTGATTACTCAGTGAGTTAAAAAAATAACAACTGAATATTTGTAGGTCTTGGAGCCACCAGTTCTGGGGCTGGAAACCTTTGATGAAACGGTTTCTGCGGCAGAGGGACAAGCGTAGGATTATATTTGGGATTGAAGCTGTAGCCAAGGGTCAACCCATACTTTGTCATTTTGGTTTTGGGATATGAGATATCCTAAGACAGTCTTAAGTCTACTCTCAAGTCCCCCTGACTAATAATCCCAACCTTTTTTGGAGAACTTATTTAGGATCCTACAAAAAAAAAAAAACTCTCCTGGCTTTCTTTGTGAATGCTTGCAAATGCAGTGTGTATTTCTGAATTTCTCCATGTTTCCAGTTTCCTGTTTTCTTGTGCCAGTGTTGGTTTTCCTGTTTTTTTTTTTTTTTTTTTGCTTTACACCTGTTTCTAGACCTGCTCTACGGATTTGTCCTTGATGTACTTGCCTGCCTGTGTTTTGGCTCTTGCTTCGTGTAATGACGAAGATTTTTTGGATTAGTCCAAATTAACTTTGCTTTTTCAGCTTTTTAAGCATCCTGTTGCTTATTCCTTCTGTTTGCTACAGCTATTCAATGAATATCCCTTATTAGGGGTTTCCCAGGTAGTGTGCTGGAGAAAATGCAAGAAGCTCAAATGCAAGACAAAAAGATACTTCCTATCCTTCTATAAAGCAAATACATATAAGCAAACAGAATACATATTTATATACTTGTATATGCTCTAGGGATGTTCTAGAGAGAACTGGTACTTCAGTACCATGTCACGATACCAAAGAGCGAAAGTTCTACCAGTCAGCTGCCAGTTATATATCAGCTTTACATCAACCAATCACTTCCACCAGCTTCCACCTGTTGCCGACTCTGGTGCCTTTATTTGCTGAAGTTGTTCTTTTGGGTCAACACATCTACTGTAGGTTTGCTTAAAAATTGAGCACTTTAAAGAAGGTAGAACTTGAAGTAGGAATGTGAAAGACAGTGTGCAGAAACACTGGACTCCAGGAACTCCAGGAAAAAGACACAACAGAAAAAGGACAAATGAGAACAAAATGAGAAAGTAGGATACAGTTCTTGAGCCCTACTAAGCCACATACAACATTTTGGGTCTCAGTGCTGGCCCATTGCATTATGTGAGAAAATTTAGAGATTTATAGGTTTATAGACCTAGGATTATAGGTCTCTTATTTTTAGAAAGCAGTACTGCTACAGCAAGGGATCACACAGCAACAAAAAAAAAGGAACACAAGGAGCCCTGGTCTTCAATGATACCATACCTATGCCAAAGACTTCAACTAATTTTTTCTATATCATTTTTTTTAATTGTCAAATTTAAAGGTTTTTCTTATTGTTTCGTTCTTCACAGCCTACAGTGTCTTCTGGTAGAACTTGTTTTTTTTTTTGTAGTAGTACCATAAAGAACTAAATCTATTGCAATTGCTTTCTCCAGAACTGTAGATTGCAGCATAATAGGACTAGCATGTAGAATGTATCAGGAGCAACAGGTCCATTGTGACTCATGCGGTGAAAAAAAATCACAAAAGTTGGAGTTAGTTTTTGTTTGAGTCAGAAGATCAGGGGTCAGTATGTAATCTGTATTTTGAGGAAACATTTAAATATACTGTATGGAAATACCTCAAAGACAGACATTCAGACACATGACACATTGGTCATAACCTGAAATGAAAGGACATCATAAGTTCTATTGTAGACTCCAATACTATGTCACATAATTACCTATCCAATCAGCTACTCCACTACTTCTGCTTTTAAATAATAAACACTCATTCGGTACCTTTGCTGCCTTTCAGACACTGATGGCTCGACCTCCTTCCCCACCTCCCTTCCACCGCCTCCAGGTTGGTCCAGTTTGGATGTCAAGGTGGTTGGCTCTGCCTTGTCTTCCATGTACAACAGGACTTGCAGACGTCCAGAGTCCAGACGTATCAAGGCCTTGATCAAGATTTTATCTAGAAAAGACTGTTTCTATATAACCTCTTTAAATAATATACATGTATTTTTGTTCAATAGTAAATACTTCAATTAACATGTTTCTAACACTCTTTCCAGAGTCGTAATAGTAGAAATGGTTCTGTTATTATATATGAACTGTGTTCAGAAAGGGAAACATTTGCTTGTTTAGCTCATAACCAGTAATATTACACCTAGAAGTGCCTTAAGCTAGAGGTCTGCGTGGGACTGTTTTTTTTTTTACCCGCTCCCGCGTGTTTTTGTCCCGTTACCGCCCGCTCCTGCAAAAATCCTTCTTTTAATCCCGCACCCGCCCGCCTCATACACATTTGTGCCACTCCCGCACCGCGGTCCTAATATTTAATTGAATTAATTGCATTTAGTGCTACAAATTTACTTATGTATTTATTAAAACAGCAATTGTGTCTGTGTGTGTGTGCATGCGTGTGTGTCAGTCCATCCTCCACTTTTTTTTCTTGAGGGTTTTTTGTTGCTTGCATGGCAATCGTAGCGTGATTATTACAATTTTCTTAATTATTTATTAATTTTTCGGTAGCGGGACTACATGTTAATGCCTGGATTGATGAAACTCCCGCTCCCGCCAATAACAATTCAGTTTTGTCCCGCGCCGCAAGATATTCTGACGGGTCCCGCGGGAGTGCAGGCCTCTACCTTAAGCTTCTTGTCTAACAGCTTTCACGTGAACCTTCTAGCACTTTGTTGCTTCCATGAACAAAGGATCAGTTTGGTGGTCAAAAGACCACCTAGTCTTTACACAAGGAAGCCTGTTATGATGACCTGTAAGGATCTCTACATAGTGCTTTATGATTCTACCCCTTTGCTGGACTGAATTCTAGGACTGAGGTCAGTGCTCTTCTTGTTCTAATCAACATGTTTGCTGGGTACCACAGCTGACCTGCTGTTCCATAACAGGTTGAGTACATTACATAAAACAATATTGTTTGGTTAAATTATTAAAGGCGGCATGCCAGTGTTTTTGTAGTATTAATATCTGGCTTCATATGCATTGTGCCAAGCATGTAACAGTACATTTCCAGGTGAGATTAATCCCAACATCTTTTTGGTTCACGTTACATAGAACGAAGTCTTTGTTGACATCAAAATGACTGACATTGGCAGCTACTTGTGGTTTCATTGAAATGTTGTTTTGTGATTCCAGGTACCAGAAGGTGTTATAAGTAGTAAGACGTGCTTAGTTACTAAGTTACTATTCTGGGTATGTACTGCTCAGATTCATGTATCAAATATAATTATTTTTGTTTCATCAATAACTGCCAAGGTATGTGTGTGTATGGCCATATCCCAGCACTCAGGCATGGAATGGACTCTCTCTTTTTAAGTGGTTCAGGTTTTCGGGGTGGTACGCTGCACACAGCCCAGCTTTCTTCTCCATTTCACTCCCTGCCGACCCTCGTCAGGGTCACATGCTTGGGTTCTGTCTGGGCCAAAGCCTCTTTGTGTCTTTCAAAGCTGCGAACAGTCAATCAAAAGCCTCTGGGTCTGTCTGGAGGAAACTCGCTAGCAAGTTCCACCGACTGACAGGAAACCCGATCGATCCATTTAGTGTCTGAAGCCTTGACTAAAGCCGTGGAGTCCTGCGGGTTTCCTCGCTTCTGCCATGCTAGCTTTTGTGTCACACCCTCCTTTCATTTATATATTTAGGTTGGTAATTGTTAAATTTATGGCAGGATGTAGATGAAAGGCCCCCGTGAAACGTGAGGTCGTCCTAGCCAGCTCCATTTGCATGACAGGCGTGTGGATCTGGCAGCAAGAGGAAGGGCTGGATAACGTTTGCTCAGCCTAAGGCATTTCTCCTCCTTGAAAGTGCAATTGCCTTTTTTTAATTGCAATTGCTTTTTTTTCATCCCTATGAAGTTAGCATGTGCTAACATGAAAGAGCCATGATGGATTAGGGAACCCCATTCCCCTGTTCCCACTTACAAAACAAACACTGAACACTCAACGTTTTTGCTGCCGATCCTCATCTCGTTCATGCAGTCGCTTAAAAAGGCAACAGTTGTTAAGATTTCAGAGTTAAGACCTCTGAAGCTCATAAGTTTACTGTTAATGAACGCAGGCATGATGACTCAAAATATTCCGAAAGTCAGATTGGGCTGCAGGGCTGTGTGGGAAATATAGATTTTCGAAGTGTGAGGTCTAGCCCATCTCAGGCAATGTGCGGGAGGGGAAAGTATGACTCGGCATGTTTGCTGGCCTACGCGGCTTTTCGGCGAGCGCGATGTGATTGTTGTTGTAGGCCGAGCATAAACAGAGAAATACAGTACAGTACATCCATAATAACTTTGCCAGCACACTCTGAAGCTTAAGCTCTGTCTGATCACATTTTCCCCACAGTGTGATTGCTGGAAATCAGCGGCGAGCTGTCAGACAGCGTTCAGTCTCTGCACACGGCGACTGAGTTTGATAGGTGTGCCGGTGTCCTTCTAAAGTGTTGAAAAATAATGTGTTCACCGCAATGTATTTAGTTCAAATGAGGCAACGTCTGCTAATTCAATGCACTATGCCTGCGATGAGCAAATGCCAAACTGCACATCCAGTTCTTTTCTTAATGAACTGAATAGGAAAAGAAATCACAAATGACATTAGAAAGAGGTAAAAAAAAGTACTTGCCGTTTTTTCCATTAATATGGATTAATTCTCCATATTCTTCATATCTTTTTACACTATTTAGAAAAGGTGTATTGTCGGGTAGCAGCAGCAGGGAGATGCAGAGGCGCACGCAAATGCAAGTTATTAAGTAATAACTATTAATTAATTAACAAAAATAAGAAAACAAAATAGAACAAAATAGAACTTGAATACACAGAAAACAAAGAACTAGCAACCTGAACTCACGTTGAACATGCACAAAGACTGAAAAGGGAATACTGAAACACGGAAGTAACAGGAAACAGGAAACACCTGGGGGCAGGTAACTAAGGGGCGGAGCTACAAATGACACGTAAAAGCACTGAAGACAGCAGCGGAGGAAGACACAAGGAAAACACAGAGCCACGTGCAATAAAGCACATGGCTAGGAAAACATGAGAAGATGGGAAAAAAAACAGGAAGACAGGCAAGGGACCGGTCGAGAATGTGACATCTATGGACTATACAAAACATACATAAAACATACAAAGAACATACAAAACACAAGATCTCACCAGCTCTGTTCTTGCCAGTTTCAGTTTATTTTCTTTCAGAATGAGCCATTTAAGGGCTCTGTCACTTTTATACTAATAAGCTGTTGCTGGCCACGCCGTGTATACTTTATATGTTCTTGTTCATTGTTTAAAACTTCTTTCAAATTTTGAAATCTCCATTTTCTGCTGGTTTGCTTCGGACAGTAGCTACAGATCCCTTCGTCAAACGAAGTCTAGTGATGGTAGGGTGGTTCTCTGCAGGTTTCCTTATTGTGATGTCACAATAAGCCATCCAATGAGCCATTCAAACTGCTCATAGAAGTGTATGATTTTTTTTATACCAAACTGTGCAACAGAAGTGGAAATGCAGTAAAAAAAAAAAAAAAAACATGCAAAAAGTGAGTTTTGCATAATGCGACCACACTAACATATTTACAAATGGCTACGTTTCATTTTCACCAATTTTACACAGACTCCCTTCTTTTAGAGCATCATACGCTGACATGCCAATAGTCACATGAGATCAGTATTCAAATTGATCATAGAGTGTTACCTTGAGAATGCCCACGTGTATGGGTTATTAGGTGCTATCTAGTGTATATAAGCGTAGAACGTGTGCTCAGTTTGAATTTAAATCCGAATATTGGCTTGACTTTTCAAGAACTTTTTTATTTTTCTCACTTTTTGAAAAATACCACAGGATTATATTTTAATGACCACTTTAGCATGTATTGTTCCACTGCCTTCAGCATTTACATCATGATTAAAGCTAAGTGTGCCATTACCTGTTACAGCCATACATTGCCAAGCCATGACATGTTTCACAGATGAGGTGGTGTGTTTAGGCTTGTGGGTAGTTTTGTCTCCACACTTTGATTTTGCTATCACTTTGATAGAGGTTAATCTTGGGCTTATCTGTCCACAAGACATTTAGCAGGATTCTGTAGACTCTTTTAAGATGTTTTTTTCTTTTTTTCACAAACTATTATGGGGCCATTCAGGTTTCTGTGGTTTGCAACATTTAATGTAGCTTCTGAATTTCTGTTCATAATGTCTTCAGTAGATGGTACTCTCTCACAAATACACACCCACTTCCTGAAAGCTGTTTCTGATTCGTTGGCAGACTTATTAAAACATATCTACAAAATTAAATAATTGAATTAATTAATATATGCATATATTCAATTTACTTCTGATGTGTTGACGGAAAATTGAGATTTTTTCTTTTCTATTTAGTAAGGTTACACACTGCCTTCCCTAGCACATTCTTACGATTCTCAATAAGGACTGGACGCTGTGGTGAACAATCCATGTGTGAAAATGATGATCTCATGCTCCCTGAACCAATTTTTCACAATTTGAATTCCCTCTGCTAAAAACTTTTATGGAGATGCGAATTTCATTTTCCAGCAGGACTTGGCACACTGCCCACACTGCCAAAAGTACCAGTTGGTCTTACATAATATTATAATTTTGAATTTTGGGTTTTCATTGGGTGTAAGCCATAAAATCATCAACAATAAAACAAATAAACACATTTTGATGTCTGAATTACTGAAATAAAGTAACTTTTCAATAATATTCTAATTTTATGAGAAGCACTAGCATGTCTTCTAATGGGAGCCAAATGTGTCTCTTAGTTCTACTATTCTACGACTCCAGAAGAACTAACTGTTGTTAGTTGAACTATTTAATGGTTTAACATATTTAGCACAACAAAGATACATATTATAAAGAGGTTATATAGAAACAGTCTCTTCTGGTAGAGTCTTGGGCGTAGGCCCCGTCATCGGCCCAGGACTTTATACATATGGGCTCTGCAGATCCTGTCGTACATTGGAGACAGGGGCGGAGCCAACCCCCGGGCAACCAAACGGGACCAACCTGGAGGCGGTGGGGAAGGAGGAGGGTAAGAACGACCATCAGCGTTTGAAAGGCAGCAAAGGTACTGAATGAGTGATCTTATTTAAAGGCAGAAGGGAACAGCTGATTGGATAGGTAATTAGGTGACGTAGCATTGCAGTCTTTAGTAGAACTTATGCTGTGCTTTCATTTCTGTTTCTGCTTTGGGGTCATAATATTCATTTATGTTTGTTATTCTAGGAAGTAACAGTCCCAGCTTTAGATGCTGCATGTCAGTTAAAGGATATTAGAGAGATAATAAGGCCTGCTTGGGATTGGAAACATTGGCATGGTCCATGACCTACTTCTTTGAATCAATATATCTTTAATATTATGTATTTTTTATTATTTGAGTTGACAGCGTTTTATTTTGTGATAGAATCATTATACTGCAGTTACTGCATTTTGTTATATTGCAGGAACTAGGGCATACCTTCTCCTTCATTGTGCACTTCTTCTTTTGTGTGTAGCTGTCAGCGGAAACTAAAACCCAGAACAGAATGTGCATAAAGGCAGATGTTTTTAAAGGAACGTTATCAGCCCGAGCTTGCTTTCCAAACTTCCACTGTCTGTTTGCCACCTGTTCTTCTCTCCTTTCTTTCTGCATTTCCCACACTGATAGAGAGATCCCAGCCTGCACTTTCATTCTTCTTACTCAAAGCTCCCAGCATTCCTCACACGGCGGATTGCCTACTGTCACAGCTATTTTGTTCAGTGGCTTCAAACTGGATTAAGCATAACATTATGACCAACTACTATTCTTGGACCAGCAGTGACATGAAGGTGTTTAAAAACTCCAGCAGCACTGCTGTGTCTCATCCACTCATGCCTGCACAACACAAAACACTGCACAAATAAAAGAATGTTAACAGAAGAGAAACAGAAGGACTACAGCCTGTAATATAGAACTACAAAACACTCCTATATACTCAGTGGAGCTAAAAAACAAAAACAAAACGATATACAGCTCTGGAAAGAAAATTAGACCAAACGAGTTTCTCAGATTTTGCTATTTATAGGTATATGTTTGAGAAAAATGAACATTGTTTTATTTTATAAACTACAGACAACATTTCTCCCAAATTCCAAATAAAAATATTGTCATTAAGAGCATTTATTTAAAGAAAATGAGAAGTGGCTGAAATAACAAAAAAAGATGCAGAGACTTCAAATAATGCAAAGAAAACAAGTTCATACTTATAAAGTTTTAAGAGTTCAGAAATCAATATGTGGTGGAATAACCCTGTTTTTTTTTTATCACAGTTTTTAGCATCTTGGCATGTTCTCCTCCACCAGTCCTACACGCTGCTTTTGGATAACTTTATGCCTTTACTCCTGGTGCAAAAATTCAAGTGGTTCAGTTTTGTTTGATGGTTTGTGATCATCCATCTTCCTCTTGATTATATTCCAGAGGTTTTCAATTTGGTAAAATCAAAGAAAGTCATCATTTTTAGGTGCTCTCTTAATTTTTTTTCCAGAGCTGTATATGTGTTGAAATATATATTTTTTAATTGATCTGTGTATGTGTGTACTGTATGTTGAATTACACTGAATATAAATGTTTTGTTGCATTTGGTGCAGCCAGTTTTCTCAGGCCATGTTCAGCTAAAAGCTTCCCCTTTATTGTTGTAAAGATCTTGTTAAAGACAAAAAAAAAGACAGAATGTTTAAGTTTGACCATGACCAGCCAGAACTTTTACAGCATCTGCAGCGAATTTGAGAGGTCAGATTCACTCCGCTCTGTTCCGCACCGAAAAGGCCGTTTCCAGACACACTAAAGAATGCTGGATTGAAGCCTTGGATTGCTCTGGGTTCATCTGCTGATCATCAATTTGCTCCTGTTTTTAGAGAGCTTTTGTATATTTAACACAGCTGCATAACAAACACCCAGTCATCTTTTTTTTCCCTCCCTTTTTCCTTGAAGAACCAATTTACCTTGACTAATTTAAGAGAATTGACTGTAATGACAACAAATCATTAGTCATTTTCTGAAAGAAAACGACAGCCCCTGCTGATTTTGGGTCACAGAATTGTTAATATATGAGCAGAACAGAGTAGCTGTTGGCCCGAATGCATTAAACCCGAGGCGAAATCATTACGCAGATAAAATCAAAAGCAAAAGGCCAGAGGCAGGGAGCTTGTTTGTATTCTTTTCACAACCTGCCCGCCAGTCACTGGATCCTTTCAGACCTCCACAAACCATTGATTTATCTGCCAAGATAAATAATAAATCTTCCAGCTGGCTTTGAACTTCACCCTCTTTCTTCTTCTTTAAAGTGAAGGCCTACATAAGGGCGAAAAAAAGCCGGCAGAGCAGTCAAGCAGTCGCGGGGCTTTAGTGCTTCAGCCGTGATGCAGATACAAGCTCCGAACTGCGAGCTAATGAAACAGAAGAATTCGTGGGCAGGGTGCAGTTGCCATTTCCATGTCTGTCTCGGGGTTCTGGAGCCCGCAGGGCAGCCCATAAGGTAAATTCTTGCTCCCTGAGTCACCTGCCATAGAACCTGGTACTAATCCAGTGCTTTCCTGTTTGGGCTCCAAACCTCTGTTTTACTTGGAGCGCCATTAAGAAATCCAAAGCGCCGGAGCGAGGCCCTGAAACAGAACGAACATCCCGGAGCCAGATCTGTTCCGATTTGATGTGGGCGCAGCTGATTGTCATGTGTCATGGATTTTTTCCACGAGGTGTAAAGACAGGGATTACCAGATAAGTGAGGTAAAAAATTCCACCGAGGCTCAGATGGCCGGCCAAGAAAACGGGCAAAATATCGGACCGTTAAAAGTAGAACAAGTCATCCAGTAAGCCAGCCTGCAGGTTGTTACGAAACGGCGAAGAACGAACATGTTTTCTAAAAGAGCTGAAAGCATTTTATCCGGCAAGTCGTGGGAGGGGTCAGAAAATGCACCTGTTTTACATCTGCGATTAAACAAATAACAGGCAGAGGTGGAAAAACAGACACAGTGTGAAATAGAAAAAAACAACCATGGGGAATATGCATAAGTAGGAATCAAATGCACATTCCTTTAAAAAGTCTAGACCACCTTTGTCGAGTCCAGTAAAAAATGTTGGTGATCAGATCGAATTTCGATTTCACTTGACCACATTAAAAAAGCCATGTGTAAACAGGAGGCCCAGGAATTACTGTGATCAGATTACCATCAGATCACTTAAACCACATTCAGAAGTGATCTTTGAGGTGAGTGATTCAGAGGTGCATCACACAATGTAGACACAATGCATTTACTAAATCCAGATACAGTTAGGGTGTGATTATGGTTGTAGTTTATACTTTAGATTTTATTTTGGTTCTGCTGAATCCTGGTGGCATTGCGTTGTAAGTGCCGGTCATTAGTGTTACTGTTACAGCTGCCTTTTGAACTTGGTCTGGGCAGGTGGGTCTCAGTTATTTTCCAAATAAACACTGGTGATATTTGTTTGAAGTAGGAACACAATAGGAACCGCAGGAATCTAAACACACCAAAGGTTAGGATGTGTAGGGGCAGCAAATGGCTATGAAAGTGAGCAGACATCCCACTTTTCACTGAAGCTTTGTGAGTCTACCACTTTATAATATGGCCTCCTATTAATGCCTGTAAATTACAGTATATACAGTATCTTGGAAATTATTTATTTAGAGTAAGTGGGTAAGTAAGAGAGAGATTACATGAGCAACCAAATGCAAAAAAGAAAGGAAAAACACACAAAAAGTGTGTGACAAAGAGACTATCTATCTATCCATCCATCCATCCATCCATCCACTCTCTCTATAAATTATTGTACCGTATTCTCTGGACTATAAGGCGCATTAAAGCTACTCTGAAATACAGCATTATAAAGGGGGAGTTTTCAGTGAAGTTTCTCCAGCACTAAGGCTGGGTGCAGCAGCATTAGCATTAGCCACAGTGCTAGCTTTTTCACCATTCACAGGTGAGTATGATAGACTGTAGTCTGTGTGTTTTCTGTGTTAAAACAAGCTACATGGGATAAACCACTAGCTGATAGTGCCCTGGGTTCCACTTGCTCTGCGGTTAGCAGCTAATGCTAATAAAACTTCATTGAAAAGACACTCTTAGACATAATATAGGAAATTTAAGCTTACTGTAAATAAACGGAAGCACTTTACTCACCCAAAGAAACAGTTTTTTAGAAGAGAAATCTGTGTAGAGTAACATCCAGCACCCATTTGATTTGTAGGCATCCTCACTTGTGTCGCTTAATTGGCATTATGTATGAAAATAGACCAGAAAATAGACATTCATTGATAGTGCATCTTATAATCCAATGCATTATAGTACAAAAATGTGGAAAATATGTTTATTCTTAGTATTTTTACCTATCTTAAGCAATAAACTTCAACGTTTCTCTTCATAATTTCTAGCTAGACACAGACACAGTAAAGTTAATAGCCTAAGCATATAGCAGCTCATTCTCCTGGCCCTTTAATTCACTCCAAGATTCTCATAAAAAAAGTAAAATAATAAAACCAGCAGTTTTCAGCATGAGGCAGTATTTTGACACTGCTTGACTTCCATCAGGCGGACCAACACCCTTCCTAATGGAGCGGGCGGGTCAGCTCCTAAGCAGCTCAGCTCTGGGGGACGTGGGCAGCTGTCAGACAGGAGTGTGAAGTGTGGGGTAAGTGGTGAACCTGCGTCCTGCTTGCCGAGCGCCTCCAGCACAGGGCAGGCTGTCCCAGCGAGAGTACTGGGTGTCGTAGAGGCCCGGGTCCACACTCCGCTGCTCTGAGGCCCAGCAAAGTAAACCGTACAGCCTCCTTGGAAGTTCAAGGCACGGTTTCTCCATGTTGGAGCTCCTGTGTCACTTCAAACAGCAGACCCAGAGGTGCTGTGAACATTTGGGGAGCCAGTCAGCACCACTAGGCCACTAGGCCATTAGTCCTCCAGCATACAGCTCTCGTTTCCCAATGCTGTAGTGTTGTGAACAGCACACCCAGATACTGTATGTGAATGAATATGGCTTAATGGTACTGTGTAATCTAAAAGCAGGGAGTCAAAGAAAGATCTGTGTAGGTTTCCAAAAAGGTTTCCAAAAAGAATACATACAGCTCTCGGAAAAAATAAGAGACCACTTCAGTTTCTGAATCAGTTTCTCTGATTTTGCTATTTATAGGTATATATTTAAGTAAAATGACCACTGTTGTTTTATTCTATAAACTATAGACAACATTTCTTCCAAATAAAAATATTGTCATTTAGAGCATTTATTTGCAGAAAATGAGAAATGGCTGAAATAACAAAAAAAGATGTAGAGCTTTCAGACCTCAAATAATGCAAAGAAAACAAGTTCATATTCATAAAGAGAGTTTTGAGAGTCTATTAATCAATATTTTGCTGTTTTTTTATATATAATAACTGGTTTTTCATGCATCTTGGCATGTTCTCCTCCACCAGTCTTACACACTGCTTTTGGATAACTTTATGCCTTCACTCCTGGTGCAAAAATTCAAACAGTTCAGCTTGGTTTGATGGATTGTGATCATCCATCTTCCTCTTGATTATATTCCAGAGGATTTCAATTTGGTAAAATCAAAGAAACTCATAATTTTTTATGTGGTCTCATGTTTTCCAGAGATTTTAGATAAAGGAGTGTTCTCAGTTCCAAGAGTGAGGGTGGTGTTATCTTTTACGTGCACTTCATAATCTGATCACTGCCTCAGAGTCAGTTATCCAATCAATACGCTTACATGAACATGGATAATCAAATAATAGCAAATTGCTGCTTTGAATCCTGGTCATGCAGCTTGCCATCAGTTGCTGGAGCCCAGAGAGCAATATTTTTATTGCACTCGGTGGGCAGATGGCACTCTCTCCCTACATCACTCCAAAGGGTGATGTCGGTCAGCACAAGGCATCTGTGAGCTGATGTATTTGATGTATCTGTCGCTTCTTTTTCTTTTACAAAAAATTACTCGTACTAGGCAATCTTGTTATCCAGTGAAAAAAATATGTAGTGTATTATTATAAGTACATTTTTAGCATCATTTTAATAGAACATAAGGGAGTGTTGCCAATGTGTCCATGCTTATATGAAATCGTTGCTGTAAACAGATAGATGCATTATTAATCTCCATGGGGTAAAACACCAATCACCAGTAAAGAGAAGCAGTTGCCGCAGGCCTGGCTTTTCCATGAATCTCTCCATGGGTATCATTCACTCCAATCATTAATTGCCATCATCATGGAAAAATAAACATCTCCTAAATGTTTAATGCACAGTTATTTGTCTAATCATGTATGCAGGATACTGTATGCAAATTGTCTGATGGATTTTGATAACATTTTCCGGCTGCTGTCCTTTTGTGTTGGTAGATAAGCTGCAACAAAGATAACACCAAGCCCTGTGGGTAGAACTGATCATTGAAATTAAGAACCAAATTAAAATACATCATTTAAAGAAATAAGAGACTCTATAAATTGAGTTTGTTTGATTTTACCAAATTGAAAACCTCTAAAATATAATTCTGAGGAAGATGGATGATCATAAGCCATCAAACCAAGCTGAACTGCTTGAATTATTGCACCAGGAGTGGCATAAAATTATCCAAAAGCATTGTGTAAGATTGGTGGAGGAGAACATGCCAAGATGCATGAAACTGTGATTAAAAACCAGGGAGATTCCACCAAATATTGACTTCTGTACTCTTAAGACTTTCTGAATATGAATATGAGGTCTAAAAGCTCTGCATCTTTTTGTTATTTCTCATTGTCTGCAAATACATGCTTTAAATGAATATATTTTTATTTGGAATTTGTATTTCACTGGGCAAACCAGAGCCTATTTTTCATACAAAGCTTAAATTGATGCACCTAACTGATTTATTTTCATAGCTGATTTGGGCTGACCAGTTTAATGACAGATCAGCAAATGACTATTAATTCTCTTGACCTCACTCTAGAAAAAGAATCAGAAATGATCAGTTGATTTTGTAAAAACCATCCCAGAACATTGACTGTCTATCCAAACCAGAGAGAGAGAGTGAGAGAGAGAACCCGGGTACAGTGAGCGAGAGAACCCCAGCGCTAAGCTCTGGTGTCCTGAGGTCTTTTGTGCTAATCCATTGGGAAACGCGATGCCTTCACTTGTGTCCTTGCCATGGTCAGAACTCTCTTTAATCAGTGCGAGCGGGGTGAGGGCAGCCCAGCAGCCAAAGAAACTTGGCCATGGACCAAGATGCTGAGTTTGATCACAGCTGATAACATCCTGCTGCTTTCAGTGTGCCCTTGAGCGAGGCATCCGACCCCATACTGCTCCACGGGGCCTGTTCGTGCGAATGGTGTTTGTAAGTCACTATGGGCAGAGCTAAATGGCGTAATAAAAAGCAGGGACATGATGGGATTGCGGGCAATGAAACTGAGTCTGGTGTCTGGTTCAGGACGAGGACATTCTGGACCAGATATAAGAGGCACGTGTCGACATGGTTTGCAGTGGAAATGTGCCACCTATTGATGATGCACATCGGGGGGTGTAGGTTTCATTTCTTTTCGTTTGGCCAAGGGTTTTAATGACGAAAAAACAAAGAATTAAAAAAAAAAAAGAAATTAGGCTTCTTTTTACATTGCTGTTGTCATGTATACATGGATATTCGTCAAAGCATCAACTCATGCGATTAATTTGGAATCATTAATGTGTTTTTATTATTTTATTTTATGTTTTTTTTTTTTTTAAGTTAATCACGGCAACAAGTTTGATCCCAACTTCCGCCGCTTTCAGCCCTGTTCCCGTCCAAGTTTTTTTTGTGGCGGAATGACTGAAAACCTTCAACATGGACAACACAGTGCCAGAGGAGACATCCCCCAGTGTGCAGTGTCCACTTTTAACACTCCAAAGCCGGTCCTGGTTCACACTTCCAGCTCCGACCCAGATAGTGAACTTTGGGGCAGGTGAAACACGAAGCACATGGAGCAGATAGGACACTCAAATAGCTAGGTCCAGTGGTCTCCATGGTACAACACAACGCACACCCTGGTTTTCTATGCATTACTGAATACTGGCCGTTACATTTTTCCCCAGGCCATTTAAATGGTCATCCCCCCATTGTGAGCGTGTGTGCAATACCAAACACTTCCTGACATTTTTTATACTCAGCAAATGAAGTTCTAATTCAGAAATCCTTCCAACCAAGCTAAGATGTTTACAATAAAAAAAAAAGTTTCTTCTATGCAATTTGTCATGCATTCTTTTTTTTTCCAGTGCCCCACATTGGATTTATCTCCCCTCAAACATACAAGTATATACTAGTAATTTAATTGACACCACTAATATAAATATAACTGCATTTTTTAAAAATACTCTTCTTACATTCATTATTTTATTTAAATTTAAATGACCACTATAAAAACTTGCGTCTTAAGAAGAACAAGTTTGACTAATAGCCCTTAATCACAAAATATTATTGTGATTCATCTTTTTTTATATATTTTCATAGGTTAACATGTTGATACAATGAAATATAATCCGTGTACAGCTTGTATAAAAGTGGAAATTTTGAGACCTTGGAATCCAACACCTTCTGCTTGAGGATGCCCCACAAATGCTCAATTGGGTTTAGGTATGCTTGGTCAGTCAATAACCTTTTTCTTCAGCTTCCTCAGTAAAGCAGTTGTCATCCTGGAGGTGTGTTTAAAATTAATTTGTAAAAGTGTATTGAAGTGTCATATCTTCAGTGGTGTAAGTAAGCAGCTTGGTGGTTGGTTTGATCCCCTCTCAGCACTGGGGTCTTGGGTTCAATTCCCCATCTGGGTGGACTTTAAATGTTCTCCCCATGGTTTCTGCTTCTTGCTGGAGTATAGGTGTGCATGTGTGATGACTGCAAGCATCCTTGGCTTCTAGAAAGATGCATACATAAAGAATACAAATAATGAAGCATGAAGATGTAATCAATCAGTTATAGAGCTTTCTAAAGAGTCTGAATAAATACAACCATTAGCTTTAGTAGAGCACTCATTCAGTGTCTCACCCTCCATTTAAGAAGAACCATTTTTTTTAAAGTTTCCAGCAAACAGACATGAAAGATGTTGACTAGACTGCATTTTTCATGAGCATAAGGACATGAAGGAAAATGCAGTTATCGATGGCTAACTCACAAGGGTGCATTTGTTTCAACCAGGCTTGAATTCCCCTGTACGTTACGCTAATGTTGGTCTTCTGGTTTTCCGTAAACGGCCCTGAGTGATGGTAATGACTCGCAATAGCCAAGCAATGTCATATACATCAGGCCGTTTCTTCTGTTTCAACTCCTCCCAAACATCTATTGAAAGTTCACTTCAAAGAAACCCACTCTTGGTAGGGCTATGCTGTCATGATGCATCGCACACATGGAAGTCATTCGAGCAGCACTAAACTGGGATGGTCCTTGCGGTTCCACATGAAAGTGGATCCTAGTCGAACATGGGACAGGGTGTCTTGAAAGAATACATAACAATCCGCTAAGAAGTAGTGACTTAAAAGGAACGTCAGAGCCACTGATCTTATGTGGAACTATGCAAACAGACATGGGAGAGCAGGGTCGCTTTCTATTCACTTGGGTCCATCTGGGCTCATGTTTTTTTTTCAAAGCGTCTCGGCTAGCTGGTTATCTGGGACCCCAGGCTCTGAGATGGAGACAGTTTTGGAGAAGATACGATTGCTATTCTTCTTTCAGTATGATCAGTCACTTGCTAATGCTACAATACAATAGAGAATGTGGTTGGATATCAAATGAACTTTTCCAGGCAAACTTGGCAATGCATCATCGTACATGGCTGCATAACTTTTCGAGAAGAAAAACTTTTCGAGAAGTTTGAATTGAAGTCTGAATTCCCATACGGAACAGCACAGTGGATGCTTATCTAGCACTAAAAATTCAGTTACTTTGGTTGTGATTCCTCTAGGTTTCTGACTGTTGCTTCTGTACTTTTGCTTGGTCTGCATCTATAAGAGCCCTGTTAGAGGCTCTGGGTTATACTGGTTGGGTATTTGAAGTAGAAGAGAAGAGATTTGAAGAGAAGCAGAGAGAGAAAGAGAGAGAGAGAGAGAGAGAGAGAGTGTCACTAAAAAAAAATATTGTGGAAAGAGAAAGTTTCTGTTGACAGTTGTTCAATGTGTGTGTGGTCTATAAAAAAATAAAAAAAATACATTAGACTAGAATGATTCACTAACAGCCGAATTACAGAGCATAACTCACATACATTGTGAGTGTTGCTAATTTAATTAACCTAATCACACACTAGAAACATTAGCCGGGTCTCTCTAATCAAAGAAATGCAATTAACAATACATTCTACACACACAAATATGTAGGAGTCATTAAGTACTTGATAGCAACTGCCTAGCAACCAGTTAGCAACACCTTAGCAACCACATGGAAAACGTTAGCAACTGCCTAGCAACCACTTAGCAACCGCTTTAGCAATCACTTTAGAAATGACAGCAACTGCCAAGCAACCAGTTAGCAACACCTTAGCAACCACCTGGAAACGTTAGCAACTGCCTAGCAACCACTTAGTAACCACTCTAGAAATCATAGCAATTGCCTAGCAATCAGTCAGCAACACCTTAGCAACCACCTGGAAAACGTTAGCAACTGCCTAGCAACAGTTTAGCAACCGCTTTAGAAATGACAGCAACTGCCTAGCAACCAGTCAGCAACACCTTAGCAACCACCTGTAAAACATTAGCAACCGCCTAGCAACCACTTAGTAACCACTCTAGAAATGATAGCAATTGCCTAGCAACCAGTCAGCAACACCTTAGCAACCACCTGGAAAACGTTAGCAACTGCCTAGCAACCACTTATTAACCACTCTAGAAATGATAGCAATTGCCTCGCAACCAAATAGCAACACCTTAGCAACCACCTGGAAAACGTTAGCAACTGCCTAGCAACCACTTAGCAACCATGTGGAATATGTTAGCAACTGCCTAGCAACCACTTTAGAAATGATGGCAACTGCCTAGCAACCATTTAGCAACACCTTAGCAACCATCTGGAAAATGTTACCAACTGCCTAGCAACAGCTTAGCAACCACTTTAGAAATGACAGCAACTGCCTAGCAACCACTAAGTAACCACGTGGAATACATTAGCAACTGCCTAGCAACCACTTAGCAACCACTTTAGAAATGATAGCAACTGCCTAGCAACCAGTTAGCAACACCTTAGCAACCACATGGAAAAGGTTAGCAATTGCCTAGCAACCACTTAGCAACCTCTTTAGTAATGATAGCAACTGCCTAGCAACCAGTTAGCAACACCTTAGCAACCACCTGGAAAACATGTAGACAAGTTATGCACACCAACTCAAAATCAGCAAGTCTAACTTCCTGGAAAATATGGTGGTCAGTCTCTAATTTCTGCTTCACTCTATTGTTCTTGAAAAAGTATAAACCAGTACTACAACTTCACAGCGCCCCCAGCTTGTGTGGTGCTAAGTGACAGTCAAGATTGGCCAAAACATTTCCTACTCAATCTTTCTCACAGCATCATTTGCTATTCTATGCATTACCCATTCTACAAATATCAAAATTGAATCAGAAATAATGTACAAAAAATAACTAGTGAAGCATCAAAATGCAATATTTTGCCTAAAACCCGAAACATAAAGAAAGCTGTGTCTGTCCGCCCTGTGATGGATTGGCAGATTGTCCAGGTTGTATCCTTCTTTACGCCTAATGGCTTCCGGGATTGCCTCTGGCTTCCCATGACCTGGAATGGCTGAAGCAGGTTTGACAATGAATAAATGAATGAATGAATGAATGGCTCTATGTTAGTGATCTATAGGCAAGCTCTTGTAAGGACACAAAAAATATACCTTATATTTTGCCAAGATAGCAATAAACATCTGACAGTTGACTGTTGTCTAGGTTTTAATCAGTCAGTGGTGCAACTGTGTTTTTCATTGCCAAGATAGCAACATGCTAGAACGTTACCTGAACACACCTCACTTCAAGACCACCTGGCCCATCAGTGTAGATGTATTTGTAAGTGTCTTTGCTATTTAAAACACAGACATTCTCTTACATTTTTGCTATCTTTACAAAGAGCGAATCACTCCACTCTGGTTGCAAAAAAACATTAAGGTTTAGAGTGCATTATTCATCCTCTTCATTTTTGGACTCTTCATTTTCTTAAGATCTATTTCAGGGGTAACCAATCTTTTTGAAACTGAGAGCTACTTCTTGGGTACCAATTAATGCGAAGGTCTACCAGTTTGATACACACTTGTGAAATCACAAAACTGCTTAATTTACCCTTAATTAAATGTTATTACTATTAATAATTAATTATATGTTTAGAACAGGCCTGCGGGCTACTCATAAGGTCCTTGCGGGCTACCTGGTGCCCACGGGCACCACGTTGGTGACCCCTGATCTATTTTGATTGCAGATAATTTGATGCATCCCAAACAAAAATGCCAGACTGATGGAAGAGAGCCAATACACAGAGCAGACTTCAATTTTCTGTAGTTCCATCCATGAAATCGGTAGTTCCATCCATGAAATCTGTAGTTCCATCCATGAAATCGGTAGTTCCACCCATGAAATCTGTAGTTCCATCAATGAAATCTGTAGTTCCATCCATGAAATCTGTAGTTCCATCCATGAAATCTGTAGTTCCATCCATGAAATCGGTAGTTCCATCCATGAAATCTGTAGTTCCATCCATAAAATCTGTAGTTCCATCCATGAAATCGGTAGTTCCATCCATGAAATCTGTAGTTCTATCCATGAAATCTGTAGTTCCATCCATGAAATCTGTAGTTCCATCCATGAAATCGGTAGTTCCATCCATGAAATCTGTAGTTCTATTCATGAAATCTGTAGTTCCATCCATGAAATCTGTAGTTCCATCCATGAAATCTGTAGTTCCATCCATGAAATCGGTAGTTCCATTCATGAAATCTGTAGTTCCATCCATGAAATCTGTAGTTCCATCCATGAAATCTGTAGTTCCATCCATGAAATCGGTAGTTCCATCCATGAAATCTGTAGTTCCATCCATGAAATCTGTAGTTCAGCATCATTTGTAAGTAATTGCAGAGCTGCTGTAATCCTTAACCCACAAATATAATCAGTTCTCAGGATTGGCTTGTTAGAGAAATGTCGGCCAATCATGATTACATACTTAGGCTGGAAATTGCATGAACTGATTCATAGCTAACCGTTTTTAGTTTTTTCATCTCTATTCATGTTGATAAGAATCAGCAGAGGAACATTTGAGCAACACTGCAGTGCTCTGTCAATGAAGTTTTATTAGCATAGTCTTGACTGTTGGCATGATAAAGAGCAGGCACTGGAGCACAGCAAGTGTCGTATTTAAACATAACGCTTCTAATTTGAGTTGAAATGTTTTCTATCAGTTCTCCAAATAACTGTTCCAGACCATTAAAAAACCAGCAGCAATCTGTCTGAAAGATCAATTGATGGTCCTTGGAAAACAACTAGGGCCTAACATCATGTAGAAATATGCATTTTCTCACTCAAAATCAAGTAAATGTGGAGTCATTACTCCGATGTCCCACTCTTGTTGAGGTCACAGATGAGGCCTGTCTAATGTGAGGACGGGGAGCTGAACTCCGTGTCACGGCGAGTGTTGTAGGTCATGCATTCCTGCAAAGCAGTGGCCCTCCGGAGAGGACATGGGAACACGGACCACCTGCTGTTAGCCGCTGCCTGGTTCCTGTATCAACTTAGTCTCATGCTGCACAAAAGAGCTTGATGCTACTTTTCGGCTTTTATATTTAAAAAATGCAAACAAATCTACTGTCTTAGTTAACACTAAGTGCTAAAACTCGCTTAGCATCAGACTAACAGCTTCACACATAGCAGGGTAGGTTATGGTCTAGCAAACTAATACTCCAGCTGTAAAGGTGAACTGAGGAATCTGGGAAATAACAAATAATTGCTGTTTTTATGTTTCTTTGGTTGCACAAACCAAACCAATAGGCAGTGGAAAACCTCCACAAAGTAGCATGTGCTCCCCACAAACTAGAGGATTTTGGTGGCAGGGGGGCTACCGGGAAGCCACCACAGGAAACTGTACTGGACACTGTATTATCTAGCTATAATAACTGAGTATTAATAAGCAGCAGGCTAGAAATAGTAATAGTAGATAACTGATTGTAATCACAGCAGCCCTGTAACAGATCATAAGCAGAAAATGCTCCTTTAATTGACTTTATTCTTTAAACTCCATATGTCTTCATTTATAGTTTTGATGCCTTCAGTGAAAATCTACAATGTAAATAGTCATGAAAATGAAGAAAACGCATTGAAAAAGAGAAGTTTTGGCCTGTACTGTATGTGTAAATTGTAAAGAAGGGGTGTCCAAACTTCTTTTTTGTTGGGGGCCAGAAAGAGATATATATTTGAAGTCACAGGCCACAGACTCTGTAATAAAACAAATAATGAAATATACCACTTTAAATAATACTTTTTTCCGGATTACTTTTATTTATACATCATTTTACTTGACTTACTATCTTTATCTTTGACAGTGTTGTGTAAACTAAGATTTTTCAAATTAATGTTTTATTTCATGATGTCTCTTAATATTAAACTCCTTAATTACGGCAACTTTTAGACTCTTTGGCCCGTTTTTCTGTGCTACAACTGAACATCTCTCTCCCCTTTTAGGCTCTTTGGCTTGTTTTTCTGCGCTACAACTGAGCACTCTCTCCGCTTTTAGACTCTTTGGCCCGTTTTTCTGTGCTACAACTGAACACTCTTTCCACTTTTAGACTCTTTGGCTCGTTTTTCTGTGCTGCAACTGAGCACTCTCTACGCTTTTAGACTCTTTGGCCCGTTTTTCTGTGCTGCAACTGAGCACTCTCTCTGCTTTTAGACTATTTGGCCCGCTTCTGACACCTAGCATTCAAACTTTGAATCTAACATTATAAAATCCTGCTTAACAGTGGGCCAACTTTCATTCTATTTCTAAAATACCTTGCGGGCCGCTCCAAAAAAGGAAACGGGCCGCAAATGGCCCGCGGGCCATAGTTTGGACACCCCTGTTGTAAAGTATCCTTGGGTTTCAAGAAAGTTGAACCTCATTCATGAATTTATTCAATGCAGGGATTTTGCAGGACACACGCCTTAATGGTGCCCTTAATGGATGCACAGCTATGAGTCTACGAACCTTTAGACATACAGGTAAAGTGTATTTATTGTTTGTCTACCCCCTCATGCTCCTGCAGCAATCAGGGACTCTCAGATGTTTATCTTAAGCACGTCTTCTAATGACGCACCGTTGTCTTCTCAGCTTTCATTCACATTCATCATCAGACTCCACTTCGAGGCTATTATGCGCCGCACTTAGACATGGCTCATGAAACAGGAACTCTGATACCCGGCCGGTCAGCTTCCCCGCAGCTTTGATGGGCCTGAGCCGTGAGTAACTGGAGCGAAGTGCAAGAGGAGGTTAAGAAAGCAGGCCCAGCCCACACCTCTGTTCTGTTCCCAAAGACAAGCCAATGCTTCGCAACCCTCGAAGAGACGCAAGAGCATGACATCACGCTTTTTGTGTCTGCGGCCAGGAATCCTGGGACTGGGCTGAGTCACTTCCCTTCACATGAAACTCGTTTTCAGCGCTCAACTTCCCGTCATGAGGACATCAGAGCGTCACCCGCCCCACGTGAGACCGCCGAGACCCGGCTCACGAACTGCGAGAGAAGGAAGGGTTGGAGGAACAATAAAGTGAGGGAAAGTGGAGAAGCACAAAAGAAAAAGAAGACGGCTCTTTTCCCAAACATTTGTTTTTAGAGAATATATTTCTCCTCGGGATGCTTTGAAAATGTGTTCATTTTGGACGCCTCCACTGTATGTCTTTTTGAGGTCAGAGCCGTGGACCTTGAGATTACAGATATTGCTGTGGTTGTGGGATGGGGATGTCCTGAAAAAGAAAACACTGGATGCTTGGCTTATACTTTCCCTCTTTTTGAGGATTACTTCTTGCTTCTTTCTTGCTTGATTCGGCAGTCAAAAAAAAAATCCAGTATTTGCATAGTTTAATAGTATAGTATAGTATAAAGCAGCTTTTTGATCCCTGTCACCTTAACCCTTAGAACCCTACGAAAGAAGGATTTTACGTCCAAAATCGCACCTTATGTTCTCAGGTTAATTCCTCAGGAATCCCTTCACACATAAAACATAATCCATATACAGTTAGAAAGGGCGGAACTTACTCTATGTAAAAATAGTGATCACATCCCAGTGCAGTAAAGCATCTTCGAGAAATACACCTAAAAATTTAGATCTCCTTCCCCAACCAATAGTATTTACCTTTAGTGCTTCAAACATATTTATATGATGTTTCAAACCAAATAATATCAGTAAATGACTCAAAAGTGTCCACAGAAAAAGTGTGAAACAACCTGTTTTACTCAAACTAAAGCTAGGTATGGTGTGCGCACTACTTTATATAGCTTTTATTTTACTTGCACATTTTTACTAAGTACATTTTTTGCACTAAACATTTTTATTTATTTAGACTAAAAAGTTTACATTTTTGTGTATAGTTTTCTTTGTGTGTCCTGATCAGAATACTGAAAGGCATAGGCTGCTCTGAGTTTTTGAGGTTTTTAGTATCTACATGTATCCTAGAGGTGTGATTATCAAGAAAAATAAATCCGTATGATGCTGTTTCTCCACTTTAAGTAATAATTAATAAGCCATGTAATGAACTATCATCAATATTCATATGCTTTCAACTCATAAACTCTCTCCTACTAGCTCACCGCGCTCTGCAAAACCAGCAAGCTGATTGGCTGTTTCTCCTGAAAGGTGGAACTTTACCCATGAACTGGCTCCGTGATTCGTGTCAAGAATAATACAGCTGAGCTGAGCGAAACAATTCGGGGCTACTGGAAATTTATTCGGGGCTAAAGCCCCGGAAGCCCAGGCCAGGCGACGCCCCTGTGTTTTATCATACATGAGCAAACAGCTCTTACAGAAAACGCCCCCTCTAGTGCAGCTCCCCTATGCATCGCATACGCTGCATACCCCCTTTTTGCGCCACTGGCCTTATACAGTTTATAATCATGATTAAGATTTTATCCAGGAGCTCAATTCGAAGCTACGTAGCTATTAAACACACGGTGAAGAAATACGAGGGAAAATAATTCCTTTACCAAAGTATATCTCTTCAGTCTCCCTTGGGTACACTGTCCCAGTCTAAACGTGATATATAGAATTAGTCGTTGTAAATCACAGGGATTAGGAATCCTACAAGAATTTCTTTCTTTACTCCCATCTGCGTGAGCCAGTCCTCCTGCATAAACGAATTCACAGATGAAAAATAGACACGGACTCCGTGATTGCTTCATGAAATCACTCGCAGCCTCTGACCCAGCGCACCTGCCCCAGGCATTCCAGACCAGGAATCCGCCCAAAATCCTGGATTTGGGCCTGACCTACCCTACCCATGCTTTAGTCTCGGATTATCTAGCGCATACTTTCCTAAAGGGTTCAGGCGAGGTTCAAGTTGAGCTTTTTTGGCGATGCCGTATTTCCGAAGGTGTCACATTTTCCCAATTGAATAGAATTACACGAAGCTGTATATTGATTTACAGCAGGTAATATTACACTACATATACAGGCAAATGCTTAAAACGTCGCGGACAATGTACCATTGAGTGCCTTAGAATAGGTGGGTGTTTTGTGTACTTACCTCGAGTCTAAGATTCCACAGCTCATATTGTAAGTGAAACTAATGAACAATTGAACGGTATACACGACACAGTCCACCAGTAATCCTTCCTATTGCAGTCAGACTCATTCTAGTAAAGTAGAAAAAAAGTATAGAAAAGGAAAGAGATTACTAGAAACCTCTTAATTACCTGCTAATAGCCTCCTCAGCTACCCTGCAGGAAGTGCTTTTCTTATTTTTTTATTTTATTTTATTATTATTTTAAATGATGCTTTGCTTAGGAAATCCACAAATATTTCAGAGAAGACTTATAAAAAGTCACAAGTTCACAGGTTTCTGTGTGCTGTGGTGTGTGGTAGTAGTGCACGAGCATTGAGCATGTGTGAGGCACAATTACAGAACCATTCTCACCTCTCCCTGTAACCTAAACCCAGAGTTAACAAAGGGAAACGCAAACCAGGCACAAACAAATCATCCACTCCGGCCAGGCTGTGAACCGCAAACCCGTACCTTGCAAACTGACTACACCCCCCGCCACTTGCCCTGCCTCCAAACAAGCCCGGCAGTCATAGGCCTCCATTATGCACCGCTGGAGTAATTTACAGCCAGCCCGAGATAGACATCAAACCCCCGAGTCTAATCTCAGCCTGCCATCGCACCAACATTCAGGCCCGCATAGCCCCCATTACAGTCAGCTGCTAAAATAAAATCATGTATATAGTGTTTCACCATTCAGTCTATTGTGTGAGGAGATGCATATCTCGCTCCCTTAGGTAATCTAAGCTCTGAATTAGCACTTGTCTTATATTCAAAGTTTAGCCCCGGCAGGTTCACCCCGGGGGCACGGCTTAGGGCAGCGGTATTTTACATTAATTAGTTCTGGACCATACTATTCCTATTCAGAGCTCTCAGATTTATATTTTACAACTTGCACTGCGGAGAACTCTTACTCAGGGTTTAGCGTCTATCTGATCATCAGATTGTACCATCACACATTTACTGTAGTTTTTGTTAAACAATGTCTGCCAGACTTTACAGAAAATCTACAAAAGCATCAGCATCAGTCCCCACAGATTTCAGCTGGAGAATCCTCTGTTTATGTGTTTAAGTGTTATGTATTGTAATGAACATTTATTTTACATTGATAATTATTTACTCAGCAAATACATAATTTAAATCATTTGAACTCAAGTCTGTTTTACATAAAATTGGACATTTCTAAACAATACTCAACTAGTTTGAGTTAGTTAAACATTTGTGGGCATATATATATATATATATATATATATATATATATATATATATATATATATATACTGTTCATTTAAACTGCGATCTTTGAGTTGAACCAACTTATAATAATTGAGTTTAGTCTGTTGCCATTAACAGCTACTTTTCCATTGGCTTCTGTCACAATCTATTTGCATACTGGGTGTGTCCAACAGTTTCTGACTAACACTCACCATCAGTGTGTAGTGATTCCCCCTGGGCTACCTTAGAAATAAATAAAGTTCCCCTTAAGTTGTAATAACTTGATAATTTAGGTTATACTAACTCAAGTTTTCATTTCCCATTACTTAAAACATTTGAGCAAACTGCTTTAAAAAAGTAAACTCAACTTATCTGGTCTTACAGTATAACAAAAATAAAAAAGTTAAACCAACTCCCCCTTTAGTTGTAATAACTTGATGTTCTAAGTTATGCTAACTTAAGTTTTCATTACACGTTACTTAACTTTTTTAAGGCAACCAGTAAATTCAACTTATCCAGGCTTACAGTGTAAGTTATAAGTAGAGAGCTCTAAGATTCGCTTATAATGTATTTCTCTAATAGTTATTAGATATCGTTTTTTTTAAACTAAATATCTACAAATGTGTTTTAAACATGATAAAGATAAATAAATGGCCCATAAATCTCACTTGGACACCATGGTAAATTTATTTATAAAAGATTTTCAGTGTCATGGCTGGACAGGACTCATTGTATCAATACAGACGCTAGTCAAAACATTCAGGGTCAACACTAGTATACAGCAACAATGGAGAGAAAGCATACCATAAATGAGATTCAGTACAAAAAGGACAGACAGAGGCAGGAGATTGAGGTAAAAAAAAAAACTAAACAAGATCATACACAAGAGGGTAACACAGGCAATAGGATAAACGCTTCATAAAGTGTTAAACCAAACAATACTCGGCGAGGACTGCGTGGAGTGAAGGTGAATATATAGTGGTGTGAACAGGTGTGATCAATATTCCGGTGATACTTTCGGGTATGACACATGATCGTGTGAGGGAGTAATGTCAGTGTGTGGTGCATTCTGGGTATTGTAGTCAAGAGGATGGAGATCGCAGGTAGAGCTGAGTGTTGGCACCAGGTGACAATCAGCTAGTTTTTTAAATGCAAAAAAATTCATACACAGTGGCATTTTTAAATTGATTTAGAGAAGATTTACTTTTCTTTACTAATATAACATACAGTCAATAGTTCTGTAAATAGTTGAGTAAGCAAAGGATTAGCTTGCATTTCAACAATTTGGCCAAAATTATCGGTAAAAAATGTAACTTTCTGGTAGCATGACTTGCATGCACATATTGGATTGTATTTTTACTGATTTTTGGTTTAAACTAAGACATTTAAATTCAGTCATGTATTTAATTTACTGTAAATAGAATTTTCTATTTTTTTTATTTCGCAATACAATTTTTCTCATACTTTCAACTTTGGTAATTTTTGACAGCAACCCATTATTATTTATTACATTTTTGAAAAGCTTCTTTCTTAATTTGTTAGAAATGAACTGTTCGTAAATCACTAAATTGCTACAAGATATATAAAGAAACAGCTTATAGGATTATACTGGTTTGTTCTGAACAGTGTTTCACAAAGTAAGTGATACAGATACAATAACCAACAGTGATCTTGAGCATTAAGAAAGTCTACACACGTTTAAAGTAAGGTTACATTGGGTTCATCAGCTTTACTTGTGAATTTTGTTATTTGGAATTCCAGGAAGTTTCACTGGAGTTCCTGAAACATTCTTTACAGGATCGGGTCAACTGGTTTTCACTGAAGGAAACACCAGAGACAGATGGATGGTAGTCTGAGTCAATGAGCAAAATATAGAAGTGCTAAGAAGAACTGAGAACTGAGTACAACCTGTCAATCAGCTTTATTTATTTATTTATTTATTTTTTTTTTTTCTACACAGAGATGAGTCACATTAAGGAGTCCAGGCCAATAGAGGAGTCTTAACAAATCGCCGCGTCCTCGGGATGAGAATGTCCGGAGTACTGCATGCTCTTGAGGAGTGCCTGCATAAATCAACAGAACGTTCATCCCACAGATATCCATCTGCTCAGACTTCTGGACCTCCAACAGATCTCCCTTTAATAGTACTTAATGGTACTTCAAACTCGGTTGGCGAGGCCCGCGGCGAAATATGGGTCTCCGCGGGGCGTTAAAAAATGGACTGGTGACTGATGGGTAGAACGAGCAGCGTTCTTCTCCACTTCTGTCATTTAAATATATATATCTCTCTGACATGCTGGAAGTAGAGTAGACAGTTTTTTTGTTATATAGACGTCAGCTGTGCTGCATTAACTTACTGCCACACAGCTGACTCAGACGGGAAGAGCACTGAGCTCTAAAGCTGCCTTAAACCGGCCTTAAACATGACATAATAAGCAGGAGCGTAGCAGGGGGATGGTGGGATGGGGGGTGTGGGGGTCATTATGCACCTGTAGGTGCCCATCCAATGTGGTAGACCTTGAAAATTGAAATAAACTTGGTCGGGGGACCAAATAACAATAAGAGCAACCGTGAATTCACATCTGGCCCATGTTCTGGCCCTTTACTTCGTTTGCTTGCTGTTCTCAGAGCAGCTCCAACTGCTGTGCTTCTCTGGAGGGCTGAGATATAGGGAGGATAGGGAGGAATCTCAAGGAATCTGAGGCTGAACTTGACATTTGGACAGCTTCTCCTGTGGCCTCTAAATGCACAGAATTCATTATGGTAGTGGTGCAGCATGTGCTACCTCTAAAAAAAAAAAAATAAATAAATAAATAAATAAAAAACTCTAACTACTATTGATGTGTGCCAGTGTTCACGTTGGAACCCAAAGCCCAAGGAAGCTTCTCTTCCTTAGTTTTAGTAATCAGGATTAATTATCAATCTTTAGTTTTTCATTTTTAGATAGTTACAGTTCCAACAATATTATTATCTAAACTAGACCAGACCAGAATTCTATAGCTCCTCAAGTCACACAGTGGTAATACACTGAAAAAATATATGCGTAAAATTTACTTAAAAAAAAGTTTTGCAACTTTCTGCATTTGCTTTTTTTCAGTAAATTTAATTTCAGATAAATTTAAGTAACTTCAACTCGGTTTCAAGACTTAAATGTTACACAGAGTAAATAAGTGAACTGAACTTCAGTCAATGCTTTCTTTTAGTAAACTTTACTTAACCTCTGCATACAATATCACCTAATTACAATTGCTTAATTTATACAATATTATTATATATAATTTTAGTGAAAACACACATTCCAATATTTGCATAATCTCAAAGATTTATTTTGCGAACAGACCAAGTCTCACTGTCTCAACACATGGCGTATACTAAAAAGAATGTATTACATGCCATCCATGTGTTGAGACAGTGTAATATGTGTGTTTTAACTAAAAAAAAATTAAAATTTCAGGAATTATAATATACTATCATAAATTATTTGAGTAATATTGTATAAATTAAGTAATTGTAATTAGGTGATATTGTATGCAGAGATTAAGTAAAGTTTACTAAAAGAAAGGATTGACTGAAGTTCAGTTCACCTATTTACTCTGTGTAACATTTAAGTCTTAAAACCGAGTTGAAGTTACTTAAATTCATCTGAAATTAAATTTACTTAAAAAAAAAGCAAATGCAGAAAGTTGCGAAACTTTTTTTTTTTTAAACTGTTGACAGTGTGGGCAGTGTGCCAATCCTGCTGGAAAATGAAATCCACATCCCCATAAACGTTGTCAACAGAGGAAAGAAGAGAGAAGAGAGAAGAGAGAAGAAAGAACCCTTAAAAGTCATTTTATTATTTCTCATTGTTGAGAGCACCATGAATGTATCCATTGCGAGTATAGAGTAGGACCATTTGCATTTACTTAATATTACTATATTTTTGTGTTCTTGGGCTGACATAAAGAGGGGTTTTCCATGGCTTTTTTTTCTTGTCTTATTTTATTAACTGCTTTATTTATTCATTCAGACTTTAGGAGTACAGACTTTCTGGCGATTTCTGCTGCTTTGATCTGCGCTCCTTGTAAAATTAATCGGACGTTCCGAGAAGGTAGGTACTCCGTGTTATATTATCCCGTTTCCCTGAAAAGCTCTGCGTTTCCAGATGTTCTGCGATGCTGCATAATCTCGCGGCCTTTGCAAACGATACAAAACAACATACAGTACTTGTTGGTATTTAAATGCGGAAGGCGGAAGATCTATAAAATGGCAACACGAAAAGGTCAGTCCTCCCTCTCTCTGTGTTTATCTTTCTTTTTCTCTTCTATTCAAACCCAGGATCACTTTTAGAGCAGATTTGTTTTGGATTCACACAGTTTCAGGCTTTGTTTGGATATGCAGAGTCGTGCTGTGTTTTCCTCTGGACTGAAAGCTCCGCTCCCTTCCTCTGTCCTCGCGGATTGGTATTTCTCTCCGTCTCCGTCTCTGTCTCCGTCTCCGTCCACTCTGATCCAGCTCAGCCAGGCCCTGGGAGGGAATGCCTCTCCATGCTCCACTCAAGAATCATGGGTGTGGAAAATTCAGCAAAGCACTGCCACTTTGAACTGAGAGGAACAAAGGCCTCGGAGCGTAAAGAAGCCATGCAGCCACCCCTCAAACTCATCCACAAATCTGTTGGAGTTAATGGAGGGTTTTTCTCTATAAACATTTATCATGTTATCCCTGTTATCATATGCCAATGTGTCATCTGAATTCAGATGTGTCAACTTCTGGCAAACACCTAAAAAGGCAAAAAAATATATATATTTCTTTTTCGCCAGAAGCAGCAGCAGGGCAGCGTACTCTGCTCGTTCGCCGCTAATGGTTCCCTCTGTTCCGTCAGCAGCATTGTTCTGACTCCAGATGGCCGAGAGCTCGTGGTACCGAAGGTGCCATGCTGGGACTGGAGCACATGTGAATGTTTTAACGCAGTCTCGCAGTTCAGAGAGCTGAAGAGCGAGGCATTCATGCCCGTGGCTTCGTGAAATCAGAAACACAGCAGCGATAATCCATTTTCTCGCATCAGCTTGCTGTTGTTCAAATTCCTCAACAACAGCTGTGTATATGCAGGGATGAAGGTTGGTGAGGAGGACGTGAGGGAGGAGTGTGCGCTAATGACACCGTGTACTCACCTTTCCTTTTCATCTCGCCCCTATGCTCCTGTTCTAACCGCACATCCACTCTAGTGCTGTTAACCTCTTCACTGCTGCCCTGTACAAAACGGTCTGGTCTGCTTAATGTAACTATCAGGCAAAATGACTTTTGGTTAGATGGTTAGATGGATGGATGGATGGGCGCATGGAATGACACTGTATGGCACCCTTCATAAGGAAGTACAACAATGTTTATAACCCCTTTATAACCCCATTATAGAACCTACAAAAGCCATCTACAAAGGCAAGGAATGTGATCGTCAATAAGACTTGCATGATTGTTAGAAGTCCAATTTTCCTGCTTGTATAATCATGGATCAACACCAGCAGATGACATGTCTCACCAAAACATCACTGAAACTTTACACTAGACCTCAAGCAGCATGCACTGTGTGTCTCTTTACTCTTCCTCTAGACTCTGAACCTTTGATTTCCAATTAAAATGCAAAAGTTTCATCACTGATGATGTGGATTTCATTTTCCAGCAGGATGTGTCACACTGTTAACATGGCCAAAAGTTCATCAATTGGTCTTATATAATATTCCAATTGACTGTTTTTGGGGTTTCATTGGCTGTAAGCCATAATCATCAACAATAAAAGAAATAAATGCTTAAAATATCATCTATATAATATATAAGTTTCACATTTTGAACTGAATTACTGAAATAAATGAACTTTTTAATGATATTCAATTTTTTTCAGATGCTCCAGTAACATTGCTGCTGTTTGGCATGATGGTTGATGGATGGACGGATGGATGGATGGATGGATGAATGGATGAATGGATGGATGGATGGATGGATTGTGGTGGTCAACCAGATCTTGCACTGTTATATTTTCTCTGCATTTTACTGTATTTTGTTACAAAATGCCCTGCTTAACTAGTTAGTTAGACAACAATAGTACTGCTGTTTGGTTGGTTGGTTGGATGGATGCATGGATGGTTGGATGGATGTATGAATAGATGGATGGATGAACAGATGAATGGGTTGATTTTGATCTTTGTGGTTGGTGTGGCACAGTGTATAACACCACTTCCTGCCAGTAAGCTAATTACCCCATCGTGTGGGAGACTGTGGTTCAATTCCAGGTCTGGGTGACTGAATGCTGTGCTACACCAATAAAAATCTATGGGCAAGACTCCTAACACTACATTGGCCTACCTCTATAGGAATAACCTTGTAAGTCGCTCTGGATAAGAGCATCAGCTAAAATGTCATAAATGTAATGTAATCGTAATTTTTGATGGTGTACCAGGTCTTACACAGTTCATAGATGACTGACTCTGTAAGACACTACTGGTTAAGCTACTTGACACAGTTCCTAATCTCTTAATGACACAGAAAATAAACCTACACAGACATCTATGAAGACTTACTACAAAAAGCATCAGTGTGAATAGCTGCATATGGTAAGCTGGCATTGCTGATGATGAGTGACAGACTTTGGCTGACATCAGGTTTTGCTGTAACACTTTCTGGGGGGAATGACATAGCATGTTGTGACAGTTGAATTTGTAGCTTGGTTTATTGCTGGTATGTCAGTGACATAAATCTGATTATGTGACAACGTGACAAGTGAGAATGACTGACGAATTAAACTGAGCACTGCTATGAAAACGTGTTTACACTGTGGTGACACTGAAATGAATGTCTACTGTGTAATTATTTTAAATTGAAAAAAAAACTTTATACTCATACTATACAGAGTTTAACATTTTAATTTATCCTTGAGTAAGTGTCATATTTACTATTAGAGGACCTAATTAATTTTTTTGGCGATGCTCTGACATTGTAATGATAGTTTGAGATATTTTTGTGACTTTAAGTGAAGTGAGTTTTTTAATGCAAAACAAATGAATGTAAGGTTTTCTCAACTTTATGCAAATGAATTGGAAATTGGAGTGGAGTGACATTCTAAACCGATTGGCCTGGAAAATTTCTTTAGAACCAATTACAGATACAGAAGTCTGAGCTCCCAAGCGTATGCTTTAAACATAAAACCTGAACATGAATAAAGTGAAACATTCCCAAAAATGTATTGTGGGGGTGCAAGAAAATATTGATATATTGAGTTATAGCATTTTTTTTATAGAGATTTTCAAAAACACAGTATTGTTTTGTAAATATTGTTTTACATATTTAAAAGATTGATAAAGTGTTTAAAACCCACCCATAAGAAAAAAAAAAGTGTTGTTCTTTTTTTAAGAGTTTCCACTGTTGCACTGATTGCAAAAAAAATTAAACCTCTAAAATTTTCAGGATTTATGAGAAACATTTGTAGTAGTGTGATTTAAACAATCACATTATATTGCTTTTTCACAAGTTTCCCCGTTTCACAATATGTTGTGATATTTTAAATCACAACCTCTGTATTATGATTAGTAATGTATCACCAAGTTTTTACCAATACAAAGTCCTATTCTATGAAAATATAAATTAGATATCTTCTTTTGTGAGAATATGCACTGCAAAACATCCATTGGCAAAAACTAGACATAATATATGTAAATACATATATGTGATACATATATGCTTATATTAAGCAAATAAATCTGCCAATGGGGTAAGCAGATTTTGCTTAGTAAGATTTCTTTAAAACAAGCAGTCTGTCACACCTTAGCCTGTGTCTGTCCAGTGTCTTTCCTTTTTTGGTTCCTTCCTGCTCCTGTCCTCTGTTCTCTTGTTTTGTTTACCTGTCATGTTTCCCAGCCATGTGCTACTGTTGTGTTTTGGTCCTGTCTCCGCCTTAGCCCCGCCTTGTCATCTGTAACCCCTCCTGTCTCATTTGTAACTCCGCCAACCTCGTTACCTCCACAGGTGTCCCTAGTGTGTGCCTGTGTATAAATACCCCATGTGCTCCTTTGTTGTTTGTCGTGCTTTTTGTTTGACCGTGTCCTGTTACTCTGTCCAGATCGTGTTTATGTGTTTTGTTTAGCCTCAGACCCACTGTGTTTTTTGTGTTTCTTCAATGTTTCAGGTTTGCTTTTTGTAGTTTGTTTCTTTGTTTGTTATTTTTGCTTGTTTGTTTCATCTTTTAGTTTGTCCTCTGTTTTTTAGTGTTTTATTTTTGTTAGTTTAAATAATGGAAAATAAAGACTTGCGTTTGCATCCTGCCTCCTCCTCTTCGTTACACAATCATAAAGTCTCAAAATGATAAAAGTAAGACTTAAATCAAGCAAAAATAACAATAAATAATTTTTGCTTTTGCCTTGAATCCTGATTTTTTTATGCTTATTTTCAGTTCAAATGACTTAAAATGAGGTGAAACTAACTCTAGATACGACTGATTAGGATAATTATTCAAAATATAAGCAAAATAATCTAAAACTTACAAAGCTTAGTAAGACAAAAAGTCTTACCAGAGAAGAAAATAATATTTATTGCCTTAAAATGAGAAAAAAATCACTTGCTAAGATGTAGTTTTTTTGCAGTGTGATTTGGATGATTGCTGCCGTTCAGTTTCTTATGTCAGTAATAAAAACTCGAGCAGACATGTATTTCACTTTTCACACTTTAGTGAAAGAGCAGTTTAGAGCTGGTGAGATCAGAGAGAAACTATGTGCCCCCGCCTCCCCCCGTGCTGCATTCAAATGCCTAACTTAGCTAATATTCAGCCACAGCCCGACTTCTCTGTCAGCTGCATCCTGTCTTCCACATAATGAAGATGTGCTCTGAGCGAAAGACTCCCTGAAATCGAGAGCAGAATGCAGTCGCCATGGAAACCTGTTCTTCCTCAATTAGCCTTTGGAGCGGCCCTGGGCAGATCCACTCCAGTCGTATGCTTGTCCTTCACTCACTCGAAAGCCAGAGAAAGAAGACTTCACTTGAATGAAGTTGCTTGGCCTACTTAAGCGAATCCTCAGGGACAGAGTTGGACATGCACTGAAACTTGGCCAGAAAACCCAATTAGCCTCTCTGTGGACTTTGGAAACTGATCACGTGATCTCGCAGCTCTTAGTAGCTCTCAAAGCAACGGGCCCTGCCACTCAGCTCTGCAGGGCTGCCTCACATTATACATTACAGCTGCTGAAGGCCTGCAACTGACAGGAATTATATTATACAGCTCTGGAAAAAATAAGAGATCACTTAAAAATGATGAGTTTCTTTGATTTTACTAAATTGCAAACCTCTGGAATATAATCAAGAGGAAGATGGATGATCACGAGCCAGTTGTAACCACGAGTAAAGGCATAAAGTTATCCAAAAGCAGTGTGTAAGACTGGTGCAGGAGAACATGCCAAGATGCATGAAAACTGATTAAAAAGCTATTCCACCAAATATTGATTTCTGAACTCTTAAAACTTTATGAAGAATATGAAATTGTTTTCTTTGCATTATTTGAAGTCTGAAAGCTCTACATCATTTTGGTTATTTCAGCCATTTCTCATTTTCTGCAAATAAATGCTCTAAATGACAATATTGTATATGTTATTATTTATTTGGAATTTGGGAGAAATGTTGTCCGTAGTTTATTAAAATAAAACAATGTTCATTTTATTTAAACTGCAAAAACGCAGGGCTAATCATTCTTTGATGAATAATGTTTTTTAAACATTTTATTAATCATTTTATTATGCATTTGTTCACAAACAAGAGAGCTACTGCATGAGTTTGCTTCTCAAAGAATTAGACTTTTGTAGATACTGCTTTTGTACCAAATCATGATTAAAATCACCTATTAACATCACTTGTTTAAAATAACATCATTAGTTTTTTTGGTAACACTTTAAAATAAGACTACCTTTATAAAGGGTTTATAAATGGTTTACAATTAGTTTATTAATGGTTAGTAATTAGGTTGTAAATGCCTTAAAAATCATTAATAATCAGTTATAACACATACGTAGAAAGGGCAACAATATAGATGGCTGTGGGTTCACTATTTGACAAACAACAGGTCATTGTTGCCCTTTATACATATGTGTTATAACTGATTATTAATGATTTTTAAGGCATTTACAACCTAATTAGTAACTATTAATAAACTAATTATAAACCATTTATAGACCCTTTATAAAGGTAGTCTTTTTTTAAAGTGGTACTGTTTTTGTTGTTGTTGTTTACCTCATTATTAGCCCTGTATTGCCTCTATTCCATTGCAGGTCTTTATATATATATATATATATATATATATATATATATAAATTAAAGGAGCTGAGCTAATAAAACATGGAATAGCTTTTGGTTGGTATTGTCAGTAATTCAATTCAAAGTAAATGTAGAATGTACAATGTGTTGTCTTTATAGTGCATCTTTATTACATGTTAAATAGCATGCCTACACAATATTAGTCTTAATCAAAACTTGTGAATGCATCATTGCTGTCAACCAATCCCTAGTATTTTCCTTTTTAAAACTTGAATAAATATGGCAGTTGCACGGTTTACATTGTGTCAGATTTTCCTAATGAATGGTAGAAGTTGGAATCCAGCCACAGCCGGTGCATGGCGTGAAGAACACTGAGACCAGGAGTGTACACTAACCCGATTTCTAAAGTTACTTCACAAATAGAAGCCGGCTAAGAATAGTCACGTCCTCACAATTAGAAAGGTCCAGGTTAACCGTCCTGAATTATTAATGAACTTATCACTTAGCGTGTCATTCTATATTTATTGCAGAGTTAACAAACCATGGAAACACGCAAGTGCACAAACACGCCTATAACCTCCTCCTCTTACACACAAAACACACACACAACACACAAACACACACACACACACACACACACACACACAGGCAATTAGCATCCAGCTAAACATGCGTCTTTTATGAGGGAGTCCGTAAATAGACCCAAATTACTCAGCACTCTGCACTTAATGAAGTCCACACATAATGAAGCCATAACCTGCAGGATTTGTGCTCCAGTTCAGGTCAGGGCTGAAGAGCGGCGATTTCTTGCGCTCGGTTCTGGGAGCGAGGCAGCCATCTGCCGCCGAGCCGGCCGAGCCGCAGCGGCGCTGAAGCCTGGGAATGGCGCTGACCAGCCCGAGGTGCAGAACGCAGTGGGAAGAGCTGGTGGTGTGTGTGTGTTTGGCTGAGTCAGGCTTTGAGCCCACAGACGCAGAGTTACAAGCCCAGGTGCGGCCCATTAGCTCCCATCTGGAGGCCATAACGCCATACCCTCCTCCCAGCAGTTCTCCTGCACGGCCTAAAGACGCAGCACCTAAATTAGCACTGGGACATTAGCCCTCAGCTACTCCAGTGCCCCCGACAGCCACTGAGCAACGGTGACAGCAGTCTCTGTGTCAGTTTATTCTTCTGTGTATGTCTGTTTCTATTATTATTTCTCCCCCTCGTTCAGCTGGTGAGAGTTTGACTCTAAGACTAAATACAGCTCTGGAAAAAAAAACTTAAGAGACCAAATCTGAATCAGTTTATCAAATTTTGCTTTAGGTATTTTTAGGTATGTGTTTGAATAAAATGAACATAGTTGTTTTATTCTATAAACTACAGACAACATTTCTCCCAAATTCCAAATAAAAATGTTGTAATTTAGAGCATTTATTTGCATAAAATGAGAAATGGCTAAAATAACAAAAAAGATGCACAGCTTGGTTGGATGGATGGATGGATGGATGGATGGATGGATAGATGAATGGATGGTTGTTACTGTCACAATAATACTGTTGTTTGGTTGGATGGATGGATGGATGGATGGATGGATGGATGGATGGATGTTATTGTCACAATGGTACTGTTGTTTGGTTGGATTGATGGATGGATGGTTGTTACTGCCACAATAGTACTGTTGTTTGGTTGGATGGATGGTTGTTACTGTCACAAAAGAACTGTTGTTTGGTTGGATGGATGGATGGATGGATGGATGGATGGATGGATGAATGGATGGTTGTTACTGTCACAATAAGACTGTTGTTTGGTTGGATGGATGGATGGATGGATGGATGGATGTTACTGTCACAATGGTACTGTTGTTTGGTTGGATTGATGGATGGATGGTTGTTACTGCCACAATAGTACTGTTGTTTGGTTGGATGGATGGATGGATGGATGGATGGATAGATGGTTGTTACTGTCACAATAGTACTGTTGTTTGGTTGGATGGATGGATGGACAGATGGTTGTTACTGTCACAATAGTACTGTTGTTTGGTTGGATGGATGGATGGATGGATGGATGGATAGATGGTTGTTACTGTCACAATAGTACTGTTGTTTGGTTGGATGGATTGATGGACTGATAGATGGTTGTTACTGTCACAATAGTACTGTCACAATAGTACGGTTGTTTGATTGGATGGAAGGATGGATGGATGGATAGATGGTCATTTGGCTGGTTGGATAGGTTGATTTGTGGTGGTCTACCAGGTCTGGCACTGTCACAATAGCGCTTAAAAATAATGCAAAGAAAACAAGTCCATACACTGGTTCTCCTCCACCAGTGTTACACACTGCTTTTGGATAACTTTATAGCACTCTTGGTGCAAAAAATTTGATGGCTTGTGATCATCCTTCTTCCTTTTGATTAAATTCCAGAGGTTTTCAATTATTAAAATTGAATAAACTCTAAAAAGAATATATATATATATATATATATATATATATATATATATATATATATATATATATATATATATATATATATATATATGAGGTGCTGAAAGCAAACAAGCAAGGTCTTCTCCAGCTTTGGCGAGGCGGATTAGAGTGAGGAGAGTGTGGACGTGATGATGTTTACTGGAATCACATGAGTGACGGCATAATGTGCTGAAGATTATTCTACTTTCCGTTGTGATTTGTACCACCCAACCACCCACATACCCAGACACACACACACACACACACACACACATACAAGTACACAACTACTACTATTACTGCTGCTGCTGTTGGCTACCAGTTGCAGTCTGTTTTCTCTGGGCTTGATCTCAGTGGTTGCCTGGCATAGCCAGGCCCACGAGCAGAGATCAGAGAGCAATAATAAAGTCTGTAGTCGGCCAGCTGACGAGAAAAGACCATTAGCCTTTTCATGCCGAGGCGGCCTTCTGGCATTTGAAGCACCGCTGGTTTACTTTTCACAAACACTGAAAATTGCTTAATGTTCCAGCTGCCCCAGAACATAAGGCACATTCATTTTACAAGTTATTTATCATAATAAAGCTTGAGCCGTGCCCACCCTCGTACAATTGTAAAGCGTAATTGTTGTTTTTCGATTAATCACGTTTTATGTTTTTTTTATATAAATATATATATATATATTTAAAAGAAAAGAAAAAACAAAAAAAACAGGCTGTGCTCGGACTGTGTGTATTTTTACACGGTTGCTCAAACCGACAGCCCTCAAGGCTAAAAATAGAATCAAGGTGAAGTCTAAGTTGAAGTTGAAACCCAACCATAAACAGGCCCAGCGAGTGCTATCAGATTTCCAAACTTCTATTGTTCCCTAAGCCACTTCATGTACACGACCCACATGCCTCCCCTCCCCTCCTCCTCCTCCTCCTCCTCCTCCTCCCCCATGCCGAGAATAAGTGTCATTCTGTTCAGGCATCTTTCTTTTTTCAGGTGTGTGTGTCTGAGTTATGATCCCAGTCTAGACAAGGGGAACGGCGTGGAAATTCTTCAAACTCTGAGCAGACTGAAAGAGACGCCCAGTCACCATCGAGTCGCCATAGTTTTTTTTTTTCCTTTTTTTTTTTCTTAATTTAACATAATATCTTTGTAGGTTAAACACTTCTATCTGAACTCTTCTCATTCAATGTTTTTTTCCTTCATTGTATATTAAGACTGAAGTCATCTAGACTATGAAGGAAGACATATGGAGTCATCATAAATGTAGTAACTTAAAAGTGCTAAAAACAAACCAAAATTCAAAATGTGAAGATTTATGTGGCTATTTTATCTGGGATACTGTTAACTTGTGGTTTCTAAAGCTGGTAACTTTGATAAACTTGTCCTGTACAACAGAGGGAACTCTTTATTGGTCTTTCTTTCTTTCTTTCGTAGGCTGGTCCTGATGAGGACCAGTTTCATCATCACAACGTTTTTTTTTTTTTGTTGTTGGTCTTTGCGATGACTACGTTTGAGGACACTTTCAAAGTTCTTCATGGTAAATTAATACTGACCTCATCCAGACTATGAAGGAAGACATAAGGAGTCATCATAAATGTAGTAACTTAAAAGTGCTAAAAACAAACCGAAATACAAAATGTGAAGATTTATGTGGCTATTTTATCTGGGGTGCCTTTAACTTGCGGTTCCTAAAGCTGGTAACTCTGATAAACTTGTCTTGTGACAACAAAACTATTGCTTGGTCTTTTTTTCTTTCCTGGGCCGGTCCTGATGAGGGCCAGTTTCATCATCACTTTTTTTTTGGTCTTTGCGATGACTGCATTTGAGGATACTTTCAAACTTCTTCATGGTAAATTAATACCGACCTCATCTAGATTATTTGGGAACACATAAGGAATCATCATAAATGTAGTAACATAAAAGTGCTAAAAACAAACCAAAATACAAAATGTGAAGCATTTAGGGGGCTATTTTATCTGCGGTGCTGTTAGTTTGTGTTTTCTAAAGCTGGTAAGTCTGATATACTTGTTCTGTACAACAGAAGAAACTCTTGCTTGTGTTTCAGATGTTTCAGATTGACTGAAAAAAAGTTTTTTTTCTTTACTTAGTTGAGAAGTTCTTGCTTCTCATAATATGGATTATAGATTACTCAAATAGGGCTATTTATTGTATACAGGGGTTGGACAATGAAACTGAAACACCTGTCATTTTAGTGTGGGAGGTTTCATGGCTAAACTGGAGCAGCCTGGTGGCCAATCTTTATTAATTGCACATTATTGCACCAGTAAGAGCAGAGTGTGAAGGTTCAATCATTATGGGTGACATACCAGAGTTCAAAAGAGGACAAATTGTTGGTGCACGTCTTGCTGGTGCATCTGTGACCAAGACAGCAAGTCTTTGTGATGTATCAAGAGCCACGGTATCCAGGGAAATGTCAGCATTCCACCAAGTAGGACGAACCACATCCAACAGGATTAACTGTGGACGCTGTAAGAGGAAGCTGTCTGAAAGGGATGTTTCCACCAGAACTGTCCGTCGGGACAATAAATTATTGTGGTCTAAAACCAGGTTTCACTGTCCAACCCCTGTGCCAACTCTACCTCTAAAGTAATTAACTCTTGATGAGTTCAGCACAGCTGTTAACTGAAAGCCTGAATTCTAGGTGACTCTTCCTCATGTCAAAGCTGAACATGTCGAGATGTGGAAAACTATCTTCTAAGCAAGAGGTGCCTACTTAACACTTAACCCTTTTTTTTACTAAATAATTCCATATGTTTTTTTTCATAGTCTGAATAGACTTTAGTATTACAATGCAGAAACTTTTTAAAATAATGAAAAAAAAAAACAAAAAAAAAAACTTTTGACTGGTACAGTATATATACTGTATATCTGTGTCTGTGTGTGTATATGTGTGTGTGTGTGTTTAAGGCCTTTTCACTGGAAGGAAAGCAAATACAACAGATATCATCACCCGGGGAGACTGATACAGTCAGCGGGCAGCGCTCAATAGCGCGCATGTTGGTGCTAAGGGCTACAATAACCGCCGGGCAAAACACGCGGACGCACAGAAAGGTTGCCGAGTGATGGCACAGCCCCGACTTGTCCGTATCCGCTGTTGATACGTGTGCGATTGGTTTTGTAAAGGGGCGTTATCTCGGGGATCTTGTGAACACAGGCGCGTGAATGCTCGGCTGGAGTGGTGCCTGCAGGAGTCACCCACAGACATGCTCGCTGAGCCGGCTGAATAGCGTGCAGATGAAGACGGTGGCGGCCTTTGTTGCCCGGAGGCCGCAAAACACTCTGACAAGTGAAACTCAACAGCTGGATCTTGCCATGGGAAAACAGGGACTGATTTCATGATGCTGATAAGTTCCAGAGCGGGCCTGGCCCGCGTGCTGCCGTAAGACTCAACCTCACATACTTCAGCAGTCTATTTTGGATGTTTTGGAGGGTTTCGGTTTGCCTGTCATTGCCCTCGGTCAGGACCGGCGAGTCATGAAGCCGAGTCTGTTGCGTAACTCCATTGCAGCAGCGTTTTATAACACAATGGCTCAGCGTGCACTGTAAAAAAAACTAAAACCACACCTAAAATTGTTTTCCTTCAGGTGATTTATCATGAGTCAGCTGAACAAAAAATACTGAATTGTACTCTAATTTATAGCAAACTAGCTGTCTCAACTAACATAATTAAATTCTTATTAAAAAAGTGGCCGAACTAAATCATTTGTGTTGGCAAAATTTACAAATTGTAGTTAAACTCTACACTGTAAGCCCGGATAAGTTTGAGGAAACCGGTTGCCTTAAAAAAGTTAAGTAATGGGTAATGAAATCTTAAGTTAGAATAACTTAGAAAAACAACAAGTTATTACAACTAAAGTTTTTATTTTTTTATACTTTATTTTAAAACCAGATTAGCTGAGTTTACTTAACTTTTTTAAGGCAGCCGGTTTGATCAAACTTCTGTGTTGAATTTACTTAAAAAAAATTAAGGAAACCGGTTGCCTTAAAAAAGTTAAGGAATTGGGAATGAAAACTTGATATAGCATACATTAAAACCACATTATTACAACTAAAGTGGAGTGTGATTTATTTCTAACGTAGCCTAGGAGGAAACACTACACACTGATGGTGAGTGTTAGTCAGAAACTGTTGGACACACCCAGTATGCAAATCGATTGTGACAGAAGCCAATAGAAAAGTTAATGGCAACAGACTAAACTCAGTTATTATAAGGTGGTTCAACTCAAAGATCTCAGTTTGAATGTACATATATACCCAAATCCCACAAATGTGGATACACAGATGTGAGTTAAATTATTTGAGTTCAAACAACGTATGGGTTTACAGTGTAGTTGAGGCCAAGCCAACTGCTCTGCTTTACTGCTCTACTGCACATGCTCAGATTGACCTTTTAGTTGAACTGGGTCTACGGAGTAGCTCAGCATGTTTTTTTTTTACCTGATGTTGGTCATGCTATTTGCATATTGGGCGTGTCCTTCCACCTCTCTCTCACTCACCATCAGTGTGTAGTCATTTCCCACAGACTGCCTTCTCATGGAATTTGCATATGTATTATATACTATTAGCACCCTGGCCTCAGTGTTGAAGGCTATAAATTAAATTAATGTACACCTTTTCATTGGCACAACTTTTTTTTTTTATTGATCCCAAAGGATAGTCAGCAAAGCTTACGCAGTCCCACTTTATAATAAGTGTCCGTAAGTACTATGTAGTTACATGGTAACTACAGTGTAACTACTGATGAAGTACACATTGTTACAGATTAACTACAGAGGTACAGTTTATGTAACTACACATGTGTATTAAGGTTAATTTTGACTTGTGTAAGTACACATATGTAACAATGTGTGTGTACTAAACACGTGTAATAGTGTGTGTGATAAGTTGAGTATAAACTTATCCAACAGCTATTGTCTACTACACACACTATTACACACGCGTAAGTACACTTGCTCAATCACTTGTGTAAGTACACTCACCCTGGTACACATGTTTACTTACACAAGTCAAATTAACCTTAATACACATGTGTAATTACATAACCTGTAGCTCTGTAGTTAATCTGTAACAATGTGTACTTCATCAGTAGTTACACTGTAATTACATGGATTGTTATTGTGTAACTACATAGTACTTAGGGACACTTATTATAAAGTGGGACCACTTATACAATGCACATCCCGTAAAACTTAAATCAGGCCAACTAAAAAAACACAAATAAAATGTTTCAGTTAGTGAGAGTTGATATTTGAAGTTTCACTACATATAAAAAATTCTAGAAAAAAGATTTCTAGTTTGCAAACCGCATGTGGTTTTCTTCAAAACTTAAAAGTTTGAGTTGGCCTCAAAACTCGAAAAAAATGTAGTGCAGTAAGTTGCCTTGAAATTTTTTGAAACTTAAGTTTTCTCAACTTTTTTTGGTATTTTTACAGCCCGGTTAATGAACGCGTCCATTATTTAAGCCCGAAATATGCAATATAACGCTTGTTTGAATTTGCATTGTCTGGAGCGCTGGTGTTTTTCTCCAAGCCCCTTTTAAAAGAGTGACACAGAAAAGCTTTCATGTATGCCACACCTTGTTAAATTCTCCAGAACCAGTCTTTTAAAAGCAGACTTCTACTCCACGCATGACTTAAGGTCTAATTTATGGGAGCAGTAGCGATTTTGAGTGCTAGCCCGCGTCGACCCCGTCGGTGCTGGCGGCCGTCGCCGGCTGGTGCAGGAGCCGGAGTCAGGCCCGAGTGTGGTGCGGATGGGGAGCTGCGGTGAGCGGCGCGCACTCGCTCCATCATACGGATTACACGCGGACACATCAGCGCAGCTGCCGCATGCTTGATTTGCTGGGGAATAATAACACAGCAAGACTAGAGCACAGCCAGCCAGGCGGCGAACAACAACAAACAAAAAAGAAAAGGAAAAAATGGGAGATATATAAATATCAGGGGGCAAAGAAACCCGCACGCTATACCAGCACGTCTATATCTGCTCACGGGCTGTAAATAGGTTTTGACGATAACCAGAAAGTATAGGCTGGATCTCAGTGATGTGGAGATCCCTGCTGTGGAGGGCTGCTGCTGCTTCAGCCGGGGGCATCATTTTCTCATATTCTCATATTCACATTTTTTATATTTCTTACAGAGAGACAAGCTGATGTTCCTGTCTGGGTTTTTTTCAGTAGTTCTAACACACTGTAAAACCCAAAAAGTTGACTAAACTCAAAACTTTTGTTGTAACTGATTACCTAATACATTTTAAGTTCATGTAATATAATTTTTAAGTACAGTGAACTTAACAAATACATATACATATACCTTTAAAATAAATATTTTTTTTCTGAACTTGTATTTAGTCTTCGTTCTGGTTTCATTCAACTATTTTTTTAAATACTCATAGAAAAGTAGATGAAAGAAAACAGTAAAGAATTAAAAGTACTGAGAGCAGAGCAAGAACACAGAGTTACTGCAGCTCAGTAAATGATGCTTGTTCTACAGCCTAAAACACAGAGGCTGAATATTTAATAATGATATGTGATTCACAAGTTTACCTAAGGTAGCCCCGGGTGAATCACTACACACTGATGGTGAGTGTTAGTCAGAATCTGTTGGACACACCCAGTATGCAAATAGATTGTGACAGAAGCCAATGGAAAAGAAGCTGTTAATGGCAACAGACTTAACTCAGTTATTATAAGTTGATTCAACTCAAAGATCTCAGTTTGGATGTATATATATATGTGCCCACGAATGTTCAACTAACTCAAAATAGTTGAGTTTTGTTTAGAAATCTGCTTTTTTTTATTTTATGTGATGTTGTATGTTGTAAAATGAAAGAAGGGTTCCAAAACTTGTCATACAGTATAAAACTTGTATACCCAACGTTAGTGATGGTGTTACTAACTTTAACGTTACTCTGTAAACCCAGAAGTTGTTTGAACTCAAATGATTTAAGTCTATTTTACATAAAATTGGAGATTTCTAAACAATACTCAACTATTTTGAGTTATTTGAACATTTGTGGGCACGTATACTGTACTATTCAAACTGAGATCTTTGAGTTGAACCAACTTATTATACCTGAGTTTAATCTGTTGCAGCTTCTTTTCCATTGGCTTCTGTCACAATCTATTTGCATACTGGGTGTGTCCAATAGTTTCTGACTAACACTCACCATCAGTGTGTAGTCATTCCCCCTGGGCTACCTTAGAAATAAATCAGCTTCCTTTTTAGTTGTAATAAGTTGATGTTTTAATTCATGCTAACTCAAGTTTTCATTCCCTATCGCTTAAAAAAATTGAGCAAACTGGCTGCTTTAAAAAAGTTAAGTAAACCCAACTTATCTGGTCTTACAGTATAACAAAAATAAAAAGCTTAAATCAACTTTTCTTCTAGTTGTAATAACTTGATGTTCTAAGTCATGCTGACTTAAGTTTTCTTTACCCATTACTTAACTTTTTTTAAGGAAACCTCAAAAGTTTCCTCAAATTCTAGAGTTCTACACTGAAACAAATAAATCTGAGCGTTAGTAAATGTAACGTAATTAAATCTGTTATTAACAACAAAAAAATGTTTCTACCTTTACATGAATATATCTAGTTTTTTAATTACTCCACATTTGTTCAAAATACACGACATTGTGTATTTTTTTTCCTTAATATAATTTATTTATGTAATCCCAACAAATCTTTTTAGGTACACAAGAAATCTGCACAACAAACAAAAGTCTTGTTATATTTACTAGGGTTTTAGTCACTATCTGTGTCAATGCTCTTTCTACAGTGTTGGTTCATGCCGCTTTCCTATAGGCTCCTGGTACCATATATTTGGATATTGGGTGTGGCCTCTCCCTTACTTACCATCTTTGTGTTGTCTGTTGCCCAAAGCTACCTTATCCTAGGCGTGCAGTAATTATAATATACATGTTGGTTGGCAGGTCTCAGTGTTGTAGAGCTGTAAGAGAACATTAACTTTATTCTGTGTTTCTACTGATCACAGTATGCTGACTTTAAGCTGCAGAGTTCACTCTTTACCAAAGTTAACTCCTATACTGCTCCATTATTATACTGTCAGTATTGGCAGTTATTTGAATATTACTAAAGTTTTATTAACTTGAAAGTGTGTGTTAAAATGAAGACGAATTGTTAGTTTATTTGACTAAACAGATTATTTTTAAAAAAGGACAAACTAAACAATTAAGTTGAGTTAACTCAGCTTTTTAAGTCAGCAGTTTACAAGAGAAAATTAAGTTGACAATACTTAAATCTCCCTTGTAGTGTCAATGGACTCTTTTAAGTTGACACTACCTGAAAAAGTATGTTAGCCCTACTTGAGAAAATTGAGTTGTAACTATTTGAAAAAGTATGTGAGCACTACTGGAGAAAATTAAGTAGTAAATACTAGGGGTGTGCAATATCGTATCTTACGCAATAATATCGCCAACATTTTTGAATATCGTGAACGATATTATACCCTGAAATATCGTGCCATATCACCCACCCCTAATTATCACATCATTTCCAATTATATATCTATATCTATATGGAGAAATTTGGAGTGCATTATTAATATCATGACATTCTGGATCATTGACTTCTGTTACAAATCAAATATTTGTGTTTTTGAATATCTCAGTTAGAGGTGTGCCATATCATATCGTACGCAATAATAAAACCTAATTTTCATTTTGTTGCAGTAGTGTATTTTTGAATTCTTGATTTTTTTTTTTTGATTCAGTGTTTTGTCATATCGCCAAGAGTATTGTTATCGCCAAAATACCATGAAATATCGTGATATTATTTTAGGGCCATATCGCCCACCCCTAGTAAATACAATGGCTACTCTTGCTTGATCTACCTAATTATCTGATGCAAAAAGTTGACATGATTTTTTTTTTAAGTAGATCAAGCACACTATTTTTTTTCAGTGTAGAGTTCAGACTGTGTTTTTCTGTTTTTGCTGTGGACCAATATCCCAAACTCCCCCAAAAATAGCCACAGAAAATCAGGCGCTCGTAAAAATAAAAGAGTGAAAGCAGCCTCGGGGGTCATTGTTCCAGCAGAATGCAGTGTCTCCCCCTTCCTGTCTCAGGCCAGGATGAGAGAGTACTTTTCCAGTTTAGAGTTCAGACCTGGCCGACCTCCACAGGAGCTACACACCACTGATTAGGGAAACCACACACTCGGTGACAAACGCTGCAGCTGCCATATTTTGGTTATTGCAAAATCTATCTTTAGCTCTGTTTGTTAGAACGAAGGCAAATGTACTGAAGTGCTGCTTATTTTCGCTTTTTTCCTCGCTCGCTCTTCTCACGGCTGTTGATCTTGACGGAACATAGTTTAACACTTGTGTAAGGTCAGAGCGCGGTATTCCAGTAAGTGGAGAGAGCCGAATGGATAGTTTCAGAGGAATAGCAGCCGGAGAAATTGGAGATTGTTAAGATTCCACACACGCACTCTCACACACTGACACACACACTGAGAGAAAAAAGACTAAGAGCATGGGACGAGTGCTCTAGTTAGCCGTAATATAATTGAAATAATTAGCCCAGTGACCCACATCTTCATGAAGTTAATATAAAATTATCTAAAATTACCCCTTGTCTTAGCTTTTGTTTTTATTATTTATTTATCTCGTTTTTCAGGCACTGGTGCAAGACTGACTAAAAAAGCTCCCTGTGAGATTAGAGAGAGAGAATCCAGAATTCGTCCAGTTGCTATGTAATTATATATACAGGGAAGCAACATGAACTGGATGCTCTGGTATAGTGAACTGCTGGGTCATGTAAAACAGCATCTTTAAAGCAGTTTTAGAGCCATTTTCATTATTTCAAGTATTTCAAATCTTGTATGCATAGCACACTGCAGTCTCCCTTTGAGTAAAAATATTAAATATATATTATTATTATGAGTGAATACTGACGTCATGGCTGGGCAGAACTCAAACATGCTCAGATGCAGATAAAAGTATTTCATTTATTTTTTTAATATAATAGTACTAACACTGTAAAAAAAAAAGTTCATTGGCTCAACTTAACTCTAGTTAAGTCATCATTTTGCTTTGACTCAGTTAAGTTGGGAACACATAACATTTTAAGTTTATTCAACTTAGTTTAGTCAAAGCTAGATGATAACTTGACTGAATTAAGTTGGATAAACTTAAAATTGTATGTGTTTACAACTGAATTGAGTCAAAGCAAAATGATGACTTGACTGAGTTAAATTGAGCCAATGAATCTTTTTTTTTTACAGTGTAATACTTTTGTAAAAAAAAAATAAAATAAAAAAATAAAATACTTTTATCTGCATCTGAGCATGTTTGAGTTCTGCCCAGCCATGACATCAGTATTTACTCATAATAATAATAATATATATTTAATATTGTCAAATCTAAATGATAACTTGAATCAGTTTATTTAACTTAACTGAGTTTTGCTCACACAACAAAAATTTAATTAACTTAACAGTTTTTTTTTCAAGTTTTGTGGACTTAAATAACCTAGTTTATTTTGAATCTATATATATATATATATATATATATATACACTGCCAATACTGACAGTATAATACTGGAGCAGTATAAGAGTAAACTCTGTAAAGAGTGAACTCTGTAGTTCCAAGCCAACATGCAGCAATCACCAAGAACACAAAATAAAGGTAACTTGCCCTTACAGCCTACAACACTGAGGTCTGACAACCAATATGAGTATCATATTACTGCATGCCAGGGATAAGGTAGCTTTGGGCAGCAGACAACAAAAAGATGGTAAGTAAGGTAAAGGCCACACCCAATATACAAATATATGGTAACAGGAGCCTATAGGAAAGCTGTATGAATCAACACTGTAGATACAGCATTGACACATGTAGCAACTAAAAGTTGGTTCAAATCACATTTTTTCATTGGCTCAACAAACATTTAGAAGTTTTCAGGTTGAAGTTCTCTGAACTCATATTTTATTGAGTTGTACTGACCGGTAAGTTCCCTCAACTTGATAATATTAGTTATCGTGACTAAAACACAAAATCACTTCTTAGAGTGATAGCTAAAGGGATGATCAAACAGAAAAGGGTCAACAATGGCAATCAGCATTAACAAGGAGATATCATACCAGAGTAGGTAAACAGTCCAGAAGTCATACATAATCAAGGCAGTATCAGAGGGTAGGCAAAAATCGAGCTTAGTAAAACAAACAAGGTAAAAAATGAGGGATAAACATACGCAAAAGGATAAAGTGTTGTATGATAAGGATAAATCGTCAATGAGCCCCTTTTATAGGGCTAAACCATGTGCTAGTATTACTCAGGTGATCTGCTTCCTGGAAGCGTCATGTGCTCAGGATTGGGGGCAGTGTCTGTGTGTGGTGCATCCTGGGCAATGTAGTCTGGTGACTGCAGCTAGCAAAACAGCCTTTAAAAACTTAAGTAAACTCAACTTATTTGATCTTACAGTATAACAAAAAAAAAAGTTGTAATAACTTGATGTTCTAAGTGATGCTAACTTAAGTTTTCATTACTCATTACTTAAGTTTTTTAAGGCAACCGGTTTCCTCAATTTTTTTAAGTAAACTCAACGTATCCAGGCTTACAGTGTAGATTTTTTTTTTATTTCTCCTCATGATCCATCACTGCATTCCTGAAGCTAAAATCACAGTTTTTTTTTCTGATTATGTTGTGACTGCATCCCATTCCGTCACCTTTCTAGGCCTGAGTTAATGAATAAACAGATGAATAATGGATAAAGTAGAACAATCCATGGACAGAGAGCTTTCCTGGAAAGCAGATGAGGGGTGACATGCTCTGGTCTGACAGGAGCGCGGCCAGTAAAATACGCAGCCGTGTCGAACGGCGTGGCGCTAAATCAATTCCAGCGAAGCTAGAGTGCATTTATTTAATAAAGAGGGCTCACGGTACATTAGAGCGATTGTACGCGAGGCTCATAAATCATCGAGGGCTGCCTTTTGTAGCTCATAACCTATTTCGGGAGCGATGACATCACAGAGCTTTAATTCATTTTTTTACATACTGTAAGCAATAAACTAAAGGCAGTAAAATGGTAGTTGAGGCAGTCGCATGTCGCTATACAAATCCTCATTGTTGCATAAAAACACTGTAACAAGCAGCAAGCAAAAAAAAAAAACTCTCTGCTGGAAGCCTTTTTTAGATTATACGATTCTGATTCTGATTATGATTCTGACAAAGCACAATTCATGGAAAAATAATAATAATATAAAATAATAAAAAAAACATGCCAGAGATGAGTCAATGAGTCAAATCTCTCATATTTTAGGCTTGACAAGCAGCAAGCAAAAAAAAAAAACTCTCTGCTGGAAGCCTTTTTTAGATTATACAATTCTGATTCTGATTATGATTCTGACAAAGCACAATTCATGGAAAAATAATAATAATATAAAATAATAAAAAAAACATGCCAGAGATGAGTCAATGAGTCAAATCTCTCATATTTTAGGCTTGACTTTGGCCTTGAGGACACTTAGGGCACCGTGACTGACCGGCAAGGAAAATGTGCTATGCGTTTTCTCAGACAACAGCTGCCTCCTTTGGCCTGAACTTCCTTCCAAGTGCCAGGACTCGTTTCCTCAGCGAGTCTCCTGATAGTGTCCTTGCAGGACCACTGATCACACTAATGATGGGCTTGTTGTAGGAAATGGCAGGCCGGTCTGGTCTTTGTATCACACTGTGCGGAGCTTCATGATTAGAGAGCAGCGTCCTGAGAGGATCAGGCAATCTTAAGAGGATTTGTCTGGTATGTCTGCTTTATTGATGAAAATATACTGTACTAGGCCTTACAGATCACGGCTAGATCATCTTATTGTAGCCGCATCCCCAAGCCCTCCATCAAAGCCTAGAACCGGGAGGTATTTCCAAAGCATGCAGTGCGTCTCGGGCAGTTTGCTCGGACAGTTTGCAGCACTTTTTTTTTTTTCAAGGCAAGCTCGTGTTCCTTTAGGCCCACAGATCAAAGTATGTTTTATGATTTTCCATTGAAACATTTGTAGCAGGAACAGAGCCAGCCCCATGGGACGTGCTTAAAAAGGACATGCGAGACTGGGGCCCTCGGTGCCCAGAATGCTGAGAATTTGGTCAAACTGACGAACAGGGTGTTGTGGACCCATGCACGCTAGGCTACGTACATAACTGCAGCGCATGTGGAGACACCAGTCCTGGATCTAACCACTTCCACATGCGTTACAACGTGTCCTTTTATTGGAATATGGAACTGATCTCTGCCACTTGCTGTTTTCTGTTCCCACCAAGTGTCGAAAGTCCGCTTCTTAGCATGCCATGCCAAATTTACTCGTAAACAGAGATCAACTCGACTCCAAATACATCCGGGTTTCATCTTCAGACTACAAAGGCATCGCATCCTGCTTCCTGATCGGAAATGCAACAGGAATTCGCCCCCAAAAAAACGGAGATCACACGCGAAAGACGCTTGGACTACGGTCTAATGAGATTTCCAGCTCATCCTCTGAGCCGCAAATCACCTTGACTGTTCGCTTCATGCTTATTCCACACTTTGAATATCATAATGCTGACCTCTGAAAATGCTGAATATATTTTATGGTGCGGGGGGGGGGGGGGGGGAGTCACCTCAAACAAACTGAATAGGCAAAATCATACCTTCCATTCAATCATGGGCTAAAGGCTTCTGTATTGTTGACCTTGATTGTCAGTGGTTTTATTGCTATGACTGATATGGGCTGTATGTGATATCATACTTACATTTACTATGGTTGCTTTTACACCTAACTTGTTTGGTTCAGACTTTCAGACTTTTCAGCTTAAACTGAACCAAAATATCCTGTGTGAAAGGTTCTGTGAACCACAGTCCCGACATGGTCTCAATACAGATTTACTGATCCATAATCTGGTCTAACTGCAGTTTAAATATACTTACAGGAAAATGTGGTAGTCTAAATTTAGTTAAAAATTGGTCCATTGATTTTGCCCTATACATGAGATTTTCTAACAGACTATGCTTTTATGCTAGAATTTGAACTGTACTGTGCCATGACATAAATCAGTCAACCTATCTAAATGTCAATCTCCCTACCTATCTGAAAGAGGGAGAGGAGAGAGAGGGAACTGACACTGATTGCTGTGACCTGTGCTTGACCTGCAAGGCCATGGGCTGCTGCGAATTAAAATTGCAGAGACTCAGTGTCCCTTTCATCTCCTCTGTGTCTCTCTGTGTGTAATTTGCCAATTCCTCACACGTGGAAAAACTGGACCGCCTGTACTCTCCAACAGGAAAGCCCAGAGGTGGCTGCAGTAGAGCTGGAGACGGCAAGGTGGAGGAACTCCCCGCAGCGTTGGACCACCATCTAACTTCTGACTGAAAACAATACCACATAATACCAGCTCTGGTATAAAATATCTGGCTTCACTCCCTTACCAAAATTACACCAAATTCCCCAGTTTTACAACTTAAATATTAGTTTCAAAGTAGATGGCAAGTAATTAATGGACATTTCTGAGTCATTACTAAAAATTACAGAGTCTAGAGAATAATAGGTCTGCAGTTTCAGGGGTTAAACAAGGATTAAGCAAAGCTAGCACTAAAGCCAAAACTTTACCCTATCACCTTCTGACCTCACTTAGTGAGAGGACATCCTAAATATAAGAGAGATAAGATATAAGAGAGGCTGTTTCAGTACCAAAGTTAGCATGGTACGCCATGCTAAATAAGAACCTGGGAGAACTTTCTGAGTTTTGTGAGCTCTTTGGAGAGTTGGGGAGGATGGGGGGCGGGGGGGGGGGGTTGGCGCTGTTATGGCACACTGGCAAGGATCCAAGCAGTAGAGTGGGAGAGGAAGACCGAGAACGAGAGACAGAGACAGAGAGAAAGAGAAAGAGTGGGAGAGAATGGCAGCGAAGAGTGAGAACGGGAGACACACATGAGTGTTCTTTTTTATCCTCACCATTGGTGAAGCAGGCCCGAAGCGTGGCCCGCAATCAGAATCCTAAATGTACGAGGATAATGGCTCAGCAAATCGTTCCCAGGCACTCCCGCTCGGTTTGGGGAAGACAGGGATCCGGGGGAGTAAATAATCGGATTTCGCCTCCTTTATCTCGCTGACGCGCAGCACAGACGAGGCCCTTTGAAAGGCTGTGTCTTCCTGTCACGACCCTTTGTATGTCCTCTGCAGCCCTTTTTTCCAAAGACCTCGCTGGCCGTGGCTCAAATAAACCGAGCGGTGATGCAACCTCCTGATTTTTTTTTGGGAGTTTTGTGTTGTTTTTGTGTCGCTTAAATGTTTTCTTTTTGTTTATCGAGGGCCGGATACCTCCTTGAAATAGCCTCCTGGGCCCGAACGGTGCGGCAGAGTTCACACAGAAGTTCACGGAAAGTCCAGCATGTGTTAAAGCTTAACTTAGAAGAGGTTGCAGAACAAGAAAAGATGCACAAAGATCACAAGACAAAAAATAAAAGGGGGTTTGAAGATCTCAACTGAAGAATATCTACGGACACGTAACAGACATTCTTATTCCGTGGTGTTTTGTCTCTAGTGTCACTTACTGGGAGCCTTTGCCAGGTTTCTCCACTAAAGACATATTGTGTATGTGGAATGTTCTGGAGAGAATCCGAAAATGCTCTCATTGTTCAGTGTTCTCCGCAATGACATGCGCAGGGATCTGTAGTGGCATACTGATATTGATTCATTGCTCTGAGAGACGACAGGAATAGCCCCTCCTTCAGGTTGCTGCACCTGCACATTAAACCCAAGGTTGCATGCACATTAAACACCATGCATGTTGCTTTTGGGATGGATTTTGGAGATTTTGGAGATGGACACTCAATGAGTAAACACTACTTGAACATCACTGAAGCATCACTGAAGGTCTCTTGTTTCTTATGACAGTTTGAGCTGGTTCAGTTTAATAGATAGATAGATAGATAGATAGATAGATAGATAGATAGATAGATAGATAGATAGATAGATAGATAGATAGATAGATAGATAGATAGATAGATAGATAGATAGATAGATAGATAGATAGATAGACACTTCATGAAGAGGCTTCTCCTCATCCATTTTTAGTAAGTGATAAGTGAAATAACTGTCTTTGCATAGATGGCTGGATGGATAATTATTAAATAACATTAAATCTTTAGATGAGTGAATTAATTGATGAATGGATGTATGGATGTATGTTCAATAAAGAATCGCTGTGGATGGATGGATGGATGGATGGATGGATGCCCATCAAATAAAATTAAATGGATAGACAGATGCATGGATGGATGGATGTAAGGATGGATGAGTTGCTGGATGGTCAAGAATATATTAACTGTTTGGATTGATAGATTGATGGAATCTTTGGATGGATGGACAGATGGATGGATGGATGGACGAATGGAGGGATTGATGGATGATCTCAACAAAGAATTTATAAAATTTGTGGATGAATGGATGGTTGGATGGATGAATGGATGGATGGTTGGATGGATAAATGGATGGTTGGATGGATGGATGGATGCTCATTAAATAAAATGGATGGATGGTTGGTCAGCAAAAAGTCTATTAACTCTTTGGGTGGATGGATGGATTGATAGATGCTCATCAAAGAATATTGAATCTTTGGATGGATGGATGGATAGATGGATGGATGGTCAACAAAAAATAAAATTACTTTTTGGATGGATGGATGGATTGATGGATGTCCCTAAAATAATATAATACATTTTGGAAAGATGGATGACTTGATTAATTGATTAATTAATGGATACCTATCAAATTATATATACAATTACAGGATGGATACATGCCACACGTATTCCTTTCTGACGCTCACTGATATACAAAGCGTCACTGGGCAAAATGGGAGCGTTCTGGTTTTCCACTGGATCGTCATGCAGATCGTTTTCCAGTGCGTGGTTCAGGGAACAGATGTGACTTGGGAATATCTATAGTCATAGGAAAACACACGGCCCAGGAGTGATAATGTGGAAAAATATTATATAATGAGAAGCATGCAAGGGACAAGTGCAACTGGAACAAAGTTTTTACATGTAGACGGACATGTTAAAAAGTCACATGGGGGCAGAACGTAAATTGATCATGAAGCGTTATTGCTATATTGGGAAGGTCCACACTTTGCTTTGACCCCTCAGTAAATAATTCTGCCAAATATTTGAAAACCTTGATTGTTCTGCATTCATTGTTTCTTAGAAACATCAGCAAGAAGTGCACAGATCTGGATGACTCTGGAAGCTCGAATAGAGGGTTGTGTGCCTGCCACTCCATGCCAAGTGCCAACCGATAGCGTGAAATCAGCTTTAATACTACTCCTGACCTCAATCCTGGAGTGCCAGGGTCTCCTCTTGTAGCTGGCCGTGGTCACTGAGCCACTGCGCTGGGCGTCGAGCGTCATGATCCTGTGCTTTCTCACACAGCTGCTGCTGCTGGCTAGCGTTTCAGTGCCCTGCTCCCACCAGCTTCCCACCACAGCTGTGCTGCTCCCCTCACATGGACGTCTATCTTATCACGTGCAGATTACATCATGTTTTTGCACTGACGTCTTTGCACCGTGGCTTTGAGTCTAATATGTTGGTTGACTTGGATTTTGTCAATTTATTGTAATTCTGATACAGAATTGAACATCATTAAAAGCCACATCACACATCGGCAGTGCCAGGTTACAGAAGACTATGGTGAACATCAGTGAGACATCAGTGAGACAAGTTGCAGCCTGTTGAACCTAGATATCAAACACTCAACCCTTCCATCAATAACCCAGTGCTCTAACCCTTGAGCCATCACTGTACCAAGAGAAAGATGGGAAATTGATATTATGGGTTTTAATCCCACCAACACCAACCTGACTCCTCCATGGTCAGGAGAGCTATGAATAGGAAGGCTATGTGGGGGAAGGATAGGGTGGGTCCTACCCATTGATCCAAACATCCACATGTAAAAAAGAACATATCGATAAAAACCATGGCTCTCAAGTTTTGAAGTTTTGTTGGAGTGAGATTGTTGGGGGGTGGGTGCGTGCAGTTATTCTTCAGTTGTACCAAGGGGAGGGGGAGGGGTGGGATGCACCACACACAGACACTGCCCCAATCCTGAGCACATGACACTTCCAGGAAGCAGGTCACCTGAGTACTACTAGCACATGGTTTAGCCCTATAAAAGGGGCTCATTGACGGTTTATCCTCATACAACACCAGGGCTCTCAAGTTTTGAAGTTTGGTGGGAGTGAGATTGGGGGGGGGGGGTCGTGGGTGCGCGCAACTCTTCTTCAGTTGTACCAAAGGGGGGTTGGGGGGGTGTCTTCGCGCCTGACACTCTGGCTGAAACTCCACCTTCTTTGACTAGATCTGCCTAACAACAGAGCGATCTATATTCTGATTGGCTCAACAAGAGTACATTATAATATACAGCTAAAGGATTGGCAAGCGTGAGAAATGCCATGTGTGGTGCGTGAGCGTGTGAACTCGCTGAGGTGCGTGTGTCACTTGAGAACACTGATAAAAACACTTATCTCCAAAACATCAACTTTAAAGGAGATAAAAAAAACCTTGTAAACTTTAAATAGAAGTCAATGTGAAAAGAGTTTATTCCAGGTCATTTTGAAGAGTTTCTATTGGTCCATTCATCAAGAAATTTTGGCACAGTGTAAAGGATAGTTTGTCTGTTCAAATTATAAATATCGACAAAAATGGAGATAAGTGTTTTTCATTGGACAGCGACGACTTTAACTTTATTCACTTTAACTGTATCCAGACACGGTAACTGTACAGTATTCCATTTACATTAAGAATGTTAAATGAGGACCAGATCCATTTATAACCATCTCTGGAATTGATTTGAGGGATCCAATCACATAGCCGTCATCCTGGCCTTGTGACTATTACTTTGCTTTTTAATATGACATTTGAATTGGTCAAATCTTTATTTTTATCTTTAAAAAACTCCTGACGACAGAGCTCTTCAAAGAGAACTTACTCTCCTAACACCTCTAACTAACTACCTTCTACTACAAGATCAGGAGAATCTCTCGCTATCTTTAATAAACTCCTGAAGACAGAGCTCTTCAAAGAGCACTTACTCTCCTAACACCTCTAACTAACTACCTTCCACTACCAGATCAAGAGAATCTCTCACTATCTTTAATAAACTCCTGAAGACAGAGCTCTTCAAAGAGCACTTGCTGTCCTAACACCTCTAACAAGTTAACTACTTCTAACCTCATTTCCTTCTTATCCTCTTTTCTTCCTCTATCCCACTATTTCCCTTTGACCTCCTTTAGGCCCTGTCTAAAAATGTTTTTTTTTTTTTTTACCTTGAACTTCTACTTGTACTTGTATGTACATCATTATTGTTGTACATATGTATAATGTAATGTAATGCAATGAAATCCATGCTCACATCAGTTGTGAGCGAATTGAAATGAAAATACATGTGAATATAAGGTCTAAACAGAACATGCACTCTTTCACATAAAAAAGCATCTAAACTCCAGACCCACTTGCTCTCTCTCTCTCTCTCTCTGACCATATAATGGCATACAGTAAATACAGAATAAAAACAAAGGCAAAAAAACTGATCCCAGACCAGCTTTTCAACTGTGAGAAATTCTGCCCGTTCGAACAAGAGTGCTTCTGCCTAATAATGCATTTTTTTTCCTTTTGTTTCCACTGTGGCATCTTTCCCAAAGCACAAGGACATCCATTAATGTTACTGTAATAAATGTAATAACCACGTTGACAGCATAATGATATTTGGTGGTGCGCGTATTGTGCACGCCGGCCAACATACACGACTAAAGTGCGTCTAAAGACCTCTCCTGCTAAGATCTTATTTCATGACCTCTGCTTGATATTTTACATCAGGGAGCAGCGAGCGAGGAGCTGGCGAAGGACTGGAGTTCTCAGGTTGCTGAAGCAGACCGAATTCTAAAGTATCTGTAAAAAAAATCTAATTTGTTGATTTCCAATTTTCCCACAGGGAAAGGAAAACAGCTCTAGGTATATAACTTCTCGTCGCTTGGGATGAATGTGTTTCTTATTAGAGGAGAGACAATGAGCCAAGCGCAAAGTAGGCATATGATCCAAATCAGCTCAGATGCTGGTTCCAAGATGATATCTAATGTCTTCTGGCAGAGAAAAAGACTGAAAAAACAAACAAACAAACAAACAAAAACATTAGACATTACAATAGTAACGTCTGATTCTCATGTCCCGTCAAACCAGGGCATGGTCTCCTTTTTCGTGTGAAAAAGCCAAGGAGAGAAGCTTCCAGGAGGCTTCCAGCAGCGTTCAGAACAACGGAATGGGACTTGACACTCACCTCACACTATCACACACTGCTGGAGTCTGATCGCATCTCCAACACCAGAGACGTGAGAAAGGTTGACAGGATGTGATGACTTGTTGCGCAGCAGCCTATGAATCAACACCCACTAAATGCTGCCCAGCCTGAATACATTAGTGCATCTTTCTCCTTTCTCAAAAGTGGGATTAAGACACCCCCGGGTTTCCCCACTTTCAAGCCAAGTCAGCTGCAAAGATGGAACTCTCATGGCTATCGCATGAAATCTAACAACATCACCAAAGCTGGAAATGATGCTCTTACTGGAAATACTGGTATACGTGGGATGAGTTTTGCGTAATATATGAAACTGAAACCACTGGTTTTAGATCACAATAATTTATTGTCCTGACGGACAGTTCTGGTGGAAACAGGAGAGTTGAGGCGCACATTGAATTCTGCTGTGATTTGGGCAGCCGTGGTTTTACGTTTTTTGGATACAATCCGGGTTAGCACCCGACCATCCCTTTCAGACAGCTTTCTCTCACAGGGTCCACAGTTAATCCTGTTGGATGTGGTTGGTCCTTCTTGGTAATATGCTGACATTACCCTGGATACCGTGGCTCTTGATGCATCACAAAGACTTGCTGTCTTGGTCACAGATGCACCAGCAAGACGTGCACCAACAATTTGCCCTCTTTTGAACTCTTAAACTGTGCTCTTACCCTGCTAATTGAACCTTCACACTCTTCAAGCTCTTACTGGTGCAATAATGTGCAATCAATGAAGATAATTGGCCACCAGACTGGTCCAATTTAGCTATAAAACCTTCCACACTACAAAAATGACAGGTGTTTCATTACAGTTTCATTGTCCAAACCCTTACAGTACATTAGTTACAGTTGTGTGCAAGTCACATATTTATTTGACTTCAATTGGATGCTCTGTTGTGATCCTTTCATTGCTCACGATTTATCTCTTGAGAAAGTCGACACGTTTTAAATGTCATCCGCTGACTGGTAGCTCAGACGTCATGCTCCCTGTGTGCTGGCACGTAATTGTGTAAACAATAATCAGTCACAGATTGTTTTCGTATTCAACTGGAGTCATTACTCACTCCTGACTGTAGGGAGAGAGCGGGAATCCCACCTGTAAGCGCCTTTTACAGTAATAGGAGGGGAATACCGCCGCCCTCCTCCCACCCGCGGCCCGCAGATCAAATAGGCAACAGCACATGGCAGGAAGCCGGCGCTGGGAGGGACGCAGGGCGGTGCGCGAGTGCGTGTGAGTGCGCCGCGGAGGACCATCAAAGGCCGCCGTCTCTCGTTGAGCGAGCGCTAGGTGGTCTGCTAACGACTCGCCATGCGACCTTAGTTTAATCTCCGATCCATTTGAGGGTGCCCTTTTTATTGCTGCCCAATCCACCACGGGCTCCAGGTCTGTGATCTCGGGGAGGGCAGGCGGAGGAGCCAGGCCTCGGCCGGCGCTGGGAGCTTAGCCTCCACGGTGCTTGATGTCAGGGTTTCCTACTGCAACCCCGTCATCACACTGGAGGATCGTGACCCACTATTGGAAACGGATATCAAAACAGAGCACAACCTATCATCTTCGCATGAGCCCTAATAGGAGTATCGGAGGGGTGTTTCCAATAACAAAGCCGCAGCTCGGCACAACCACATGGGTTCAATGCTAGGTCATAGGCGTGCTCAAAATGCAGTCGGAGGAGCTTGTGCAGGCTTCCATCGTTCCCTGTGGATCTGAAGAAGAAAAAAAGTAAGAAAGTAAGAGAGAGAAAGAAAGAGAAAGAGAGAGGTGAAGGGTTTATTCATTCCCAATTTATTTGAAATAATTTATGTTTTAATAATACATTTAGAAGTAATTACAATTACAATCTACTCTCTATCTACCTACTACTGGTAGATAGTACCAGTAGTAATGCCCTCAACACTATATGGATAAAAAAACTAGCACATGCTTCTTTCTTTAAAATTAACATATTAAGCCGAGCAACACTTCTTTTCATACAGGGTAGCTAGCACGCTTAAATCAGTAAATCTCAGCAACCCGGCTCTGGTACATACATCTGCTAAAAGATGCCTATATAGGCCAACATCACACTACACAGTAAAATCCACAGTGTTAAAATCACAGTGTGAACATGTTTGAACTCACTGGGAGTTTTTTCTAACAACCCTCAGTGATAAACAATCCACAAAGCTGGTTTTATTATTCAGAGTTAAAATTCTCTAACTCTAACAGGCTCCGCCTTTTGATTCTGCTGTGTGTGTGTGTGTGTGGTTTAGCTTAGTTAGTGAGGGTTGCCCCGATGAAGCGTTATTCACTAGAGGTGGGCGATACCGGGAATTTTGGTATTGATCCGATACCAAGTAAACGCAGGGCCAGTATTGCCGATATCGATACTGATACCGATACTTTTTAATATTTAAGCTTTATAGATCCAAATGATGAAGTTTTTCTTAAATAAACAGAGTGTAAAAAAATATCACTCAACACTAATCTCCTGAGGTAGAGGCGTATCGACTCGAGGAGAGCGCTGAGTGGGCGGGGCCAGGCTGAGCCTACCTGCGTGGCGGTTTGGCTGGCTTTGCTGAGCCATGTGATGCATGTGCAACAACAAGAGACCAGAGAGTAGACTGTGGTGAATCCTCGTGCGCAGCAGTCAGTGCGTGCGGCAGAGAAAAAAGCTTGAATATCGATATTTTTACACGAGTATTGCTCAATACCAATACCAGCGTTGGTATCGATATTATCGATATTTGGATCGATCCGCCCACCTCTATTATTCACCCTCTTGGTGTTGTTGGGTTTGGTATGGTGGATAAGGGTCTCCATCCAAGAGTTATTGTGTTATGGGAGAACTATTGTTTTTTATGGCAGGTTTTGATGGTATCTCTTCTTCTAAATAAAGCTTAGATAGTATAAAAAAATTATTTTATTCTGTGGTATATCTCACATTTTATAATGTTTTAGAGATACTCTGGTATATCGTTTTTTGGGTGAAAGTCAGAAAATACACAAAAATAAATTCAAACCAACTTAAAAAAAACCCTACAGTGTTGAATTTACTCTACAATATTAACACTGATGAGAGTTCAATAGGGTTAATATATGATCCTATACGGTGTCGAATTAACTCTAAAATTTTAACTTTTGTAGTAGAGTTATTTTAACACTATAGTGAGTGGGGCCATATATTATCTAGGACAGTGTTAAATTAAACTCTTACAGAGTTAATTTGACAAGGTCAATTTTGCTGTGTAGGAGTGATAATGTCAGAAATTGAAATCTAGAGAGAAAGAGAGCATGGCCAGTTTTGCTCTCTCAGACTCCGGCTGCTGCTGCCTCAGCAGGATTTGATCTTGTGTTAAACACAGATATTCGCGCTGGAACACAGAATCTTCTCGCCATATTTACTTTCTTGTATATTAATATTTACTCCCACGCCAGACAGCTCTGACCAATCAGAGGACACAGCCTGCTTGCATGGTTTATTGGTGCTCATTTTGGTGCGTTTAGGTTTATGCCTGTGTGAAACCAAACCAAACAGAGTAAGAAAACACTCCAAGTGAACAAACTCACTAACGAATCAACTGATCCAGACCAAAGAAACGAACTACAGGTGTGAAAATGCCCTTAGTTTGCTGTACCAAACAACATAGACAGCTCTATCTGTATCTGAGAATAAAAAAAGAAGATAGAATAAGAAAAGAAAAAAGGAGAAAAGAAAGAGTTTTTAATTTTTTTTTTAAATGGGAACTTCTACGAATCCTACAAGCAACACCAGCATACAGTACAGGCCAAAAGTTTGGACACACCTTCTGTTTTTCAATGCATTTTTTTATTTTCATGACTATTTAGATTGTAGAATCTCACTGAAGGCATCAAAACTATGAATGAATGAATATATATATACATATATATATGTATATATTCTAGTTTCTTCAAAATAGCCACCCTTTGCTCTGATTACTGCTTTGCACACTCTTGGCATCATTCTCTCAATGAGCTTCATTAAGAGGTGGTCACCTAAAATTGTTTTCCAACAGTCTTGAAGGAAGGAGTTCCCAGAGGTGTTTATTAGCACTTGTCGGCCCCTTTGCCTTCTTCACTCTGTGCTCCAGCTCACCCCAAACCATCTGGATTGGGTTCAGGTCCGGTGACTGTGGAGGCCAGGTCATTTTTTCTTAAGTACATAAAACTCCACATAACTGTGTTCATTCATAGTTTTGATGCCTTCAGTGAGAATAATCTACAATATAAATAGTCATGAAAATGAAGAAAACGCATTGAATGAGAAGATGTATCCATTTTTTTTTGGCCTGTACTGTACTTTCCTCCCTTAAAAAAGAGAGATGGGGCTATCAAGTACATGCCATGTGCAGATGGGTACAAGGTACAAACCATGGGAGAACCATGTTTGATGTGATGTTACATCAACGGGTGTAGGGTTACCTACCCCATCCAGCGCCTTACTGCAAAAACAAGTTGATTATACAGTACTGTACGCTTGGCGCTGGTCTCTGGTCTCTTGTCTCTTGTCTCTGTCGCTCAGCCCCCAGGGGTGAGATAGAAGACGTCTGTTCGGGAGGTTGGCTACACCTCTCCTGGTGTCCAAGTGCAGGCAGAGCCTGGGGGAAGGGGGTAAATGAATGGCGTTGAGTGTGCAGAGCTCGCCTCCGAAGAGATCGCTTCCAATCACATCCCGCATCACATCCCGCACGGCTCCTGGAACCCGGTTACGGGGTGAAATTAAATGGCCGGTGTCATAAAGCCGCAGAACAATGGAGGCATTCATCAGTCGGGGTTTCCTTCGAGCGAGCGCAAACACGATACTTCTGATTCAGCACTTTGCGCTCAATGTGGTCCATTCTTACTCCTCTCCCCCTGCGGCCGCCTACTCGAGTAAATCACCTAGCATCTCTCTCTCGAACACTTCCATTCCAGTGCCCGCTACTTCAGTCCTTCTGCTAAGCGTAGTTCTCCGAAAAAGAAAAAAAAAAGAACGAAAGAAAAGAACACACAGACGTGAAACCTGTATTAGCTTTCAACGGCAGCCATTAAGCCGGGCCCGAAAAGTGCTAAAAAAGCCCAGTTCTCTCAATGAACTCCTAACACCACGTATCACTGCACAGCAGCAACAGTCGCCCTGTTTGCTTAAGAAACATGCTTCTGGTTAAAGGGCGCAACAAGAGGTCCACACTGGTCTTGGTTGAGCTTGTTAGCACTTGAATAAATGTTTAAAGTTTCAGCTCGAGACCTCGATCACCTGATACCGCTCTCCTCTCGTGCTGTGGAGGTTCTCCTCGCCCTTCTGAAACTCAGTCAACTGAACGAGCGATGGAAACAGCATACATCAATCATACTGCGCCGGGAGCTGAGGTAATACCTCAGAACGTCTCTCTGAATGTCTCACCGTCAAAAGGAATTGCTGCAATGTTTTGGATGCGAGTTGGAGGGATCAATCCCTTTGTTTTTGGTGGAGAACCACAGAAAATGATGTGACATACCAGCAAGACAATGCGAGGCGCCACCTATATTACCACTTTGTGTTACTTAGGAAGACCTGCATTGACATACTCTTAAACATATTGGTTTAGTTGCTGCTGAGGATATCTAAACTGTTTATTGAGTACAGTTTAAATGGACCCCAGTCATCATGCTTATGTGAAGCTGACATGGGTGGAATGTGGGCTTGGTTGGCTCCAGGTGGGCATGGTCTCTGAATGGGTTTGTAGATGTTTCAATAGGAATCTCATATGTGTCTAATTTTCAGTGTACAACCCAGATGGGGCTCATGTTAAACACAATGGGGTCCACAAATGTGTCGGCCATCTTGGTGTTTCTATTAACCTTTAGAACCCTACGGACTGATTTTCCTTCCAAAGTTGCACCTTGTGTTTTTTTAGCTTAATTACTCAGGTATCCCTTCACACATAAACGTAATCCAAATATGGTTATAAAGGGTGGTACTTACTCTTTTTAAAAATAGTGGTTACAGCCCAGTGAAGTAAAGCTAAATCTACAAGAAACCCATTGAGAAAAACACCTAAAATTGTGAGATCTCCTTCCCCAACCAATATTATTTACCTTTAGTGCTTCAAACAGATTTATATGATGTTTTAAACCAAATATTATCAGTAAATATCAGACTCAAAAGTGTCCACAGAAAAAGTGTGAAACTACCTGCTTTACTCAAACTAAAGCTAGGTATGGTGTGCGCACTACTTTATATAGCTTTTATTTTACTTGCGCATTTTTACTAAGTAGTTATTTTGCACTAAACATTTTTAATCATTATTTATTTAGACTAAAAAGTTTATATTTTTATATTTCTTTGTTTTCTTTGTGTGTCCTGATCAAAATACTGAAAGGCATATGCTGCTCTGAGGGTCAAGTTTTTAGTATCTACATGTATCCTAGAGGTGTGATTAGTGATTATCAAGAAAAATAAATCCGCCTGATGCTGTTTCTCTATGTATTTTGTCAAAGTAATAATTAATAATCCATGTAATGAACTATCATCAATATTCTTATGCTTTCAACTCATAAACACTCTAGTCTAACAATTTTTGAAAATATATAAATCAAAATATAAATCTTAGGTTTGAATATATTTAAAGTCTATATAATATATATATAATATAACAATTCTGCTTCCTTTTACATTTTAAATGATTATATTTTTGAGCAGTCTTATGGCTTCTGGAGTAAAAGAGCTAATGGCATGTGTCTGTCTGATATAATTACTGTGTTACTGTGATCCGAACTGACAAAAACGAAGAAAAAACACACCAAAACAGCCTAGAGTTTAAAGGGTTAATATCTTTGTGAAAATAAAATGGAAAAATACATGGTGTAAAAAAAGTGAAACGTTGTTGGGAAACAGCATAGCCCCAAATCAGATGTTGATATCCATCTTAAAACATTTTTAAAAACTTGGACTTAACTGTAATTCTTCCAGGAAAGGTTAGAGAAATCACATTCGCAAAGTGTTACATCAACATACACATTATGTAATATTACCAATATTGACAGGGTCACGGTGAGGAGAGAAGAATATATAAAAACACTTTTTCGCGGTAAGATGTAGCCTTATCTCCTGACAACATTAAGATGTCATCTGTTACTGATAACCTTAAAAGGAAAACTCTAGCCTTTCTCATCCACTTTTTTATTAATATTATTTGTTTTTTTTAATATATTTTATTTACACCAGAGAGTTGAGAAAGTGGGGAAACATCTGAAATGAATATCTACAAGGTGCAGTGTGTTTAGGTCTCTGAGTAGATTGTTTTTCTGGAGCAGACTGACATCTGGATGTCAACCTGGAGATATATTATTCTCTCTTCTATCATCAGATGCTAAGATGAGGGCCATGATTTCCCCTGCTGTGCACCAGTTCAAGGTTCCTAGCCCTTATGGAGCAATGGAGTCATGACCATTCTAAAAGATTTCTACAATGTGAAAGGAACTCAAGAGATGTGGTCTGAGATCTGAGTCAAGATTTACCCTGATCCAGAGTGATGGAGCATCAGGGTAAAGGCTTCGGCATACTTCCAGCGCATAAGTCGAGCGCACTTTCGCAAGCTTACGAGCTGGCATACTTTCTGAGGCTTCGCTTTGCCTGTCTCGTATGCTCCATAACTGCAGGTGGTGCTGTGACATTAGTAAATTTAAGTTTCATGAATACCGGAAAACGATCACCCATCACGCTCTGCCTAGACAAGCTCCGGTATGTATCTCTCAATGAAGAATCATACAGGTGACGGTAATGCTGTACCTGCTCAGTTATTGTCCATGTTTGTTTTCTTGGTACGCCTATTTTTTAACGACCAATCACAGGCGTTGTCGCGTTGTGTGTTCGGCCGTGGAGTTCGCCCAGCTTCCATGTGCACGACACGGTGAACGAAGTCCCTGTGCGACGACCGCAGCTGTTCGTTTTCTCCGCAATTACATCACATTGTTCGCTGAAGCCACGCGAACGTCGTCTCTGCATGAAGTATGCCGAGGCCTAAAGAAGAGAGGTGGCTGAAGTGATGCACCCATCATGCCTAGTGGGGTTGATGCTGCAGATGGTCAGGTCTAGGTTCAGCAACAGTATGTGCCCAAAGAACAAGGTCAGGTGACTACCTGAATGTATTGTATATTGAACCACCAGATTGCTCTGATGGCACGGGAATATTCCAAGATGATAATGCGAGAATTTATCTGGGAATGTTTGGCCATCAAAGTAGACACAATTTAATTTTACTCAAACAATACACCTTGCACGTTTCCAGATAAAAACTACACCCACTGTGAAGCATGGTGGTGGGAGCATCATGCAATGGGATCGCTTCTTGGTAGCAAGCCCTGCAAGACAATCTGATCCAGGCTCCAGGAGAACTTTAACTTCGGAGAAGGCATTTTCTCACTGACCAAATACAGTGATCAAAACATACAGCAAAAAAAAAAAAAAAATAATACACAGAAATGTTTAAAGACAACAAAGTAAATGCTCTGGAGCGGCTGAGATAAGACCAGGCCAGATCTCAATGAAGTATAGAATTTATAGAATGTTCTTAAATGATCTTGATCTTGCAACCTGACATAACTTGAGCAGTTTTCTAAATAGAAATAGAGTAAAAAGCAAATCAAACAAATAAATAATTGGGTGAAGTACTGTACAGTGTTAATCTATAGCCTGTTAAGAAATGATTAGCATCTGTAATGAGCTGGCATAAATGGTGTCATCAAGACAGTAGCCAATGACCCGAGAGAGAGGGTTCGTTTTTTTGTATGTCTAGAAGGCCTCTGTCTTTAGAAATTCGCTCCACCCAGACTAAACCACTCCCATTGCAAATAAAGTGTCCTATGGATCCAAACTCTGAAAAAGAACCGTTTTATTGCCTGTCAAATCCAAACACAGACAATTGGGTTGACAAATGGAAGCTGATCCGACATCAGCTTCTTTACTCTAGGGTTCTTAGCCGAAATCTCTCTCCAAAGGCCGCTCTCCAACTCACCCTCCAGGACCAATAACTGATGGAACCAGTTTGTGAGAGAAATAAAGTCTGCAAATAGCTTGGACGCGGGATTTGTTTCAAACTAAACACATCCCTCTAGAGCTTTGCCTCTTGTGCACGAACCTCTCGAAGCATTTGGGGAAAGTCCATGTCCGAAGACAAACTGACAGTGATTGACTTCATGTTATAATCCTCCAAGTTCTAAAATAGGAGCTGAAAAACATACAATTCCCATTTCTGGAGCAGATCTTTAGTTCGAGTTTCCCTAAAAAAGACCCTGAAGCTCCCACAATTTAAAAAACAGAAGTTGAAATAAACGAGCACTAGAGCTTGTCAGTTGGAAGCGCAAACCTAGAGATTTGCAGTGCATTCTGGCAGGCCTCAGCCAAGAAGGCCTGCATCTGAACCCCACAATTATGCCCCAGGAACACATGGGAATAGGCTGCTTTTTCTCCCGGAGATACTTGCTGTTTGTTTAGACATTTATCATCAATTTGTCACAGAATTCAAAAGGTCGGTTTGAAAAACCCTCATTTGGTGTGCTTTTTTTTTTTTAGCATTTATAATCCAATTTTCTTCCCAGAGTTTTTCAGTACCAGCTCCCAATCGCAGCCTGTTCTCTCCTGTTGCATGATAGCCAGAAGCACAATGAACAAATGAACACATTCTGTAGAGTATTGTAGTACTTTTGTGTTGAACATGAAGACTAGTGTGAACTTTATACAATTGGCTATCAAGCATTGTTCTGAATTGACAGGAAGAGAGGGACTAAGCCATCACTCCCATCCGATGGGATACCGTCCAATTGTGCTTTCAGACCCAAGACTCTGCTTTCAGAGTACAAGAAGTGCTGGTTTTGATCCCAAACAGTGGATTGTCAAGTTGTGTAAACAGAAAAAGGATACCTTAAGATTTCAGCTTTCAGCGTTACTTGCTTCAGGTTTCAAGTACGAATCCATTTGGACTCTAGAAACAATGCCAATGTTTTGACCTTGCAATGAATCATAATGGCAGTACTCAGTATTCCAGACTGCTTAGCGTTTTGTGCTGTTCAAGCAAATAACATCAACATTATTTTAAGAAATGTAGAGGTCAACTGATGCCCCCTTCCTCAATGATACCCCAGAGTGCGTAACTTAATCTCAGGCTTCACCGCCCGTTAACTGAGCGCTTCAACGGTTAAGCCGGGTCAGTTCTGCACCTGTCAAACCTGACCTCTGACCTCCATCTCTGACTTTGACCTGACCCCTGACCCTAAGGTGCATATTCTGAGGATCCTGATATCTTCTTTAAACAATGTTTAAAGACCAATAACTGCAGCCCAGTCTTGCTTTGTCCATCGGAATAGACGTGGACAGACGTGGAGCCCGGAAAAAGTGTTTTTCAGCTATTTTGGCTCGATTTTAAAAGCTGTTATTAATGGCTGTAACCTTACCACAACCTCCCAGTAAAACTGATAGAACAATTAAACAAAATTGATATTGGTTGGGATCCACAACCTTGAAATCAAACCGCTGTTTCTCTCTCTCTCTCTCTCTCTCTTTCTCTCTCCCCTTCTGTCTCCCCTCCCTTTTTTCCGTATAAATTGTTTGTGGAATGAATGTGAAATGCGTTGGCAGCGCTACCATGAGCAAGCATTCCTCTGTAGGCTACGGTGATGATAGCTCTAAATCTAATTCCAGAAAGAATCCAGGCTAAAGGGCCAATTTACCGGTGGGAGTGTTCATCCCACCGAACGAGCTGGATGAGCTCTCTTTCTAGAGCTTGTAAATGCCAGGTTAATCCATTTCCTGCTTCTACTCTCTTTTTAAAAGAGGTCATTAAAATATTATTAGGCCTACAAAAAGGAAATAAAGAAATTTCTCAGAATCATTCTCAGATCTTTCCTTTCAGAGGTCATCTTCTCTAACGTTGCTCTGCATGTCTGCTAAAAGAAAAATAAAAAAAAAGGGAAGCTTGTGAAGAGGAAAGGGGAGTAAATGGAACACACTTCCTGTATCTTCATATATCCAAGGGCTACATGTACACTGGTATGTCAATAGCCATAGGATGTAAAGTGTTTAGTGGTGTGATACGTGTACAAAGACATACCAAAAAGGGATAAAAAAGGGATACTGTATGTAAATCATTAATAAAATGTCATTAGGATGCCCACACCTCTATAAGTTCACACAAAGCAATCCAGACTGTTCTCATACAGAGTTCCCAAATGGTGGAACAAACTACCTTCTACTACCAGATCAGGAGAATCTCTCACTATCTTGCAGATAGAAGCAACATTGGGTACTTTTTAAAGTGTATAGCTGCAACTTATGCAAATGTGAATGTAAACTGCAATGGCTCAATGAGGGACAAATTAAGAGATATGCTAATTATGCTAATAAACCTTTAATCTCTGCTAGGACGTGATTGGTTTGCTAGGCCTTGTTTTAGAAAATTGACCTTTTGGTGTGCTCAAATTGGCCTTTAATGTTGTAAAGCAGGTGTGTCCAAACTACAGCCCGCGGGCCATTTGCGGCCCGTTTCCTTTTTTGGAGCGGCCTGTGAGGTATTTTAGAAATAGAATGAAAGTTGGCCTGCTGTTAAGCAGGTTTTTATAATGTGAGATTCAAAAGAGTCTAAAAGCGGAGAGAGTGCGCAGTTGTAGCTCAAAAAAACAGGCCAAAGAGTCTAAAAGCAGAGAGTGTGCGCATTCTAACGCAGAAAAACAGGGCAAAGAATCTAAAAGCGGAGAGGGTGCACACTTCTAGTGCAAAAAAACGGGCCAAAAAGTCTACAAGCGGAGAGAGTGTGCAGTTGTAGCGCAAAAAAACGGGCCAAAGAGTCTAAAAGTGGCGAGAGTGTTCAGTTGTTCCGCAGAAAAAGGGCAAATGAGTCTAAAAATTGCCGTAATTAAGGAGTTTATTATTAAGAGACATCATGAAATGAAACATAAATTTGAAAAATCTTAGTTTACACAACACTGTCAAAGATAAAGATAGTAAGTAATGTAAAATGGTGTGCAAATGAAAGTAATCAGGAAAATGTATTATTTAAAGTGGCATATTTCATTATTTGATCAAAATATATTGATTGCTTTTGCCTTTTGGTAGAGCTTTAATCACGAGAGGTGGTCCACAGGAAGTGTGTGTGTGTGTGTTAGTAAGAGTGAGAGTGCTGATGTCAGCCAAAAAATGAAGTGTATGATCACCTCCGCTACCAAAGGGAGCAACATGGGAGGCAGAGCACACCTGAACTGTCTGCTCTCACTGCTGCTGCCGAGTATTATGATTCATCATCGAGACATCATATGTGTGTGTGTGTCTCTCTCTCTTTTCCTCTCTCTCTCTCTCTCTCTCTCTCTCATTCTCTCTCTCTAACCCACACACTTTCCTTTCTCATTACTCTTTGATTACACCCAAGAAGGTTTGTCTTCCCATTTAGAGAACAGTTCATTAACCCGGGGACTTAACAACGTTCACGCCCACTCTGGAAAATCCGGGCTCTCCCAAATCCCATTGCATAATGCGCAGATATGTAATTTTCCCTCACACAGAGAGAGAGAGAGAGGGAGAGCTGAATTGGCCTGGGCCGTGCAGATTGTCATGCGTATCCTTTTCAGCGGAGCTTCCGCGGAGAAAGCCGTGCAGCGCTCGCCCATCGGATGTACGGTCGCCGTTAGACAATATGGCTGCGTTTCTGGTATTTATTTCCCCACACAGGTGCGTTTGGGTTCAATTACACTACAGCTGTCCAGCTGAGAAAACATGGACAGAAGCGAGTGGTCATTTAGAGTGGCGATCTGGTCTGATTACTTTCTCTGCACCTGGGGTCCAAATCTGCTGTGTGACTCAGACAAGGCCTCACGTGGCCACGCTGTGATTTGAGGGTGTTTTTTTTCCGTCAATAGAGGGAGCAGTGAGTGCTGTAGAGAAACCAGCTAAAGATTCCGAGATGGATTTAGAGACTTTATGTCTTAATTTTATGAAGAGCATATCTACTTCCTATTTGCCCTGTTTATACTGTATCAGAATATCAGACTGCCTAATAATGCGTTTGAATGAGTCTGCAATGAATAAATGGAGCCAAACCTACGGAAGTGTATTGCTGCCACTTATGATAAAAAAATATATATATTTCAACATGTCATTATAAAGAGAAACTCAAAGAATCTTGTTTTTTACGAGTTACGTCATTAAAACGACATATTAGGCCATAGAATTATGAGAAAGAATCTCGTTTTCACGATTTATTATGTCGTTAAAATGCCATATTATGTCATAATTATAAGAAAGTATCTAGTTTTTTGAGTTATGTCGTTAAAATGACAGTGTGTCATAATTATGAGAAAGTATCTCGTTTTTATGAGTTATTATGTCGTTAAAATGTCATAGTATGTTGTAATTATATAAAGTATCTTGTGAGTTATTGTTTCATGTTTTAACATACTTTATCATAATTACGACATACTGTGTCGTTTTAATGACATAATAACTCGTAAAGACGAGATAGTTTCTTGTTATAACGACATGTTGAGGGTTTGTTTTTTATCATAAGTGGCAGCAATACGCTTCCGTACTAAACGACTAAAAACTCAAGAACTCAAGTTTTTAAATAGAAAACTACTTTTTCAGGAAATTCCTTTCATTTTGGAAAAAAAAAAGAATAGAGTATTTTGTCAAAAAAAAAACAAAGTAATGTACCAGTTTTTTGTCACATTTGTCTACATTAAACTATAGGTGAGGTTTTGTTCAGTAGATGCAGTAGCGTTACTGCTGCTGGAGTTTAAAAGCTTTAAAAATTATGTCTGCTGTACTGAAACATTAATATTGTTTGGCGTTAAGTATGTATTTTAGTATAAAAAATAAATCAAATATTTATAAAAATATTTATATAACTATTATTTTTCTATTTTGCTAATTCTCAATTAGAACCCATGCATTCTGAACTCACTCAAGAGCGCCCACTAGTGTCTACAAACTTGGAGGACAGACGTTCTCAAGTGGGTTCTCTCCTCTCTAGATGTTCTTTGATGGATTTGATTCTTTTGCACTGCAAAAACAAGTAAAGTTATCTATTTTTAAGGCAATAAATCTTATTTTCTTTGCTTCGATTAGAAATAATGATAATAATAATCTGTCTTACTCAGTTACTTAAAGAGGCACTAAAGCTTCAGATTTTTGCTCCACACTCAGCACAAATTTAAAAAAGGCTAAGTTTGGGAGGGGCACTGGGTGATGTATGGGTTTAGAGACAGGACAGGAGGGAAAGCTGATTGGTTGAGCTGCAGCAGCAGTGTGCCTCTGATAGAGGTGAGACCGAGATGGTTGGATGTCAGCAGGGGGGCGGTATTATTGATTGACTGATCTGCATATTGTGATGTGTTAAGGTACCAAAGTACCATAAATGGACACAACATCTACACCTATTGCACAGCTGAACCTAAGAGGCCGCTGCAGGGGCAGAAATGATCACAATATAAGTTTTAAGCACAAAAATGTCAGAATTTAAGCCAAAGTGATCAAGCCAAGTAAGAAACATTTGCATACCTCATTGTCAGATGCTTTTCTTAAATAAGCATATCGTCCCTGTCCAATGGAAAACCACTTATCTTCACTTTTGTCGATTTTATGTTTACTACATAATTTGAACAGACAAACTGTTCCTTACACTGTGCCAAAATTTCTCGATGAACGGACCAATAGAAACTCTTCAAAATGACCTGGAATAAACTCTTTTTACATTGACTTCCATTGAAAGTTTACAAGGTTTTTTTCTCTCTCCTGTAAAGTTGTTGTTTTGGAGATAAGTGTCTTTCATAGGACAGCGACGATATACATCCCAATTTACATATATTTAGTCTAGTTTTTCGCCAAAGGATTTTTTGCAGTGTGTAGCTGAGGTGAGAGATTAGTTATACAGTTGATCAGTCTGATTATATAGCTGTTAGAATAGGGTTGAATCCTTTTAAACACTCGTACATGTTATTCTGTCATCCCGATCAAACGGTGCAGCATCGATAGATAATTTCGACCCGTGCCAAGTGAGCGCTAGTGAGCGCTATTGTCGAAGCATGTGGTGCACTGAATGAAAGCTTGAAAAGGGAGCAATTATGTAGGTCATAAGTGTCAACTTTGGTTTGTGCTGAGAGCATGAACTCCGCAGCAACAGCTGATGAACTCATCCGTGTCAGGAGAGTTCAGCGCACTCCGAGGAGCTATGATTCACGCAAAGTGTGCTTACCGAACCTCAGGAGAGCGAAATCATAACAAAAGCTCCAGGACAATGCCTTCAGTCATCGAGTAAATAACCTGTTGAAGACATCTCTCCACCCAGTGAACTTAGTGAACCGTATTGGAGCACGCTAAATAAACACCAGCAGAGTTGCAGCAGAACCGTCTAGAGGCACCATCGTGGGCATTGAGGGAAAAAAAAAAAAACATATATTTACATTATCTCCGGCCGGATTTGCACATATTTGCAATTGCAAAATCGAGGCAGTACGTCAGAACTGCGCGTCAAGCAACACTTTCAATCAGACAATTGACAGACACAGATGGTAACGATCTGTGATATTTTCACTCGTCTACAAGGGATGAGGTGATCATTGAACGCAACCCAAGCTGACATCGAACCAAGAAGCTGGATTTGCTCATTTTTAAAAATTCCAGTGGCCGACAGTAATGAAGCGTGTGCACTTTCCTATCATACTTAAGTACCTTTTATCAGTAAAATCATTATTTTTACTTCATGTCTTTCTGCACCATTTGACATTACTTCAAAAATAAAATGAGGAAAAAAAAAGTAAACTGTACAACAGAATGTGAGCTCAGTTATACAGTAATAATATTTGAATAAATACAAGTATCATTTATTTAAAATAACTGTATTCATTACTGTGACAGACAGCTATTCTCTTCCACTGTATCTAAATAATATGGACAATTTAAAAGGGATTTAAAAGGGACATTTTAGAAACAGACACATTTGTTAAAATAATCGGTAATGCTTTATAATAAGGGTCACAGTTAACACTAACCATAGTAATGAACATTGTTAAACGCTTCAGTAATGCCTTATCTAGTAATTAATTGACACTAATTAAGACATTATTAAGTGTTCCTACATTTAAATGATTACGAATGTTAATGTAAATAATAATGAATCTAGACATGAATTAAAACATGTTGTAATGATTAATAATATCTTAACTAGTGTCTATGTGTCTAGTTATAGGAAGTTCTTCCTCTTCTTCTTCTTCAGGTTTTATGGCGGTTGGCAACCAACTTATATGGAGCATTACCGCCACCATCTGGACTGGAGTGTGACTCAGTTATTTATAATAAAAGAACTTTAGTGTACAATAAATAAATAAATAAATAAATAATAATAATAGCATTAATAATAATAATACACACATACTAAATTCTGTTAAGTAGACCTGTGTTCCTTTAAAAAAAAACTACGTAAGGAATTGAAACAGATGACACCTGAGCTTAATTGCAGTAAATAGGAAGTTCACTCTAGGAGCTTCCATAATTAAAAAAAAAAAAAAAAAAAAAAACGCCCAAAATGGATCAATCTGTTCGAAGCTTGTGTTACATATCAAGCTGCCGGCGCTCAGAGGGAGCAAAATTGGCCCTGCTCCCTCCGGGTGCGTACAGTAGATGGCGCTCTTTCCCCACATCACTCATAGGGTGATGTCCACAGCACAGGGCATCTGTGAGCTGATGTATCAGAAGCGAGTCGCTGCTCTTTCCTCCGAGCGTGCTGTGATGCTGCTCGGCAATGTTGCATCAACAGCAGCAGCTCGAAAAGAAGCGTGAAGCATGTGTTAGTCTTTACTCTCCTGGTGTGTTGGGGCATTACTAGGGATAGGGGGAGTCCTAGCGAGTGGATTGGGTAATTGGCTGTGTAAATTGGGGAGAAAATGGCAAAAATTTGAAAAAAAATTATTTAAAAAAAAATTGATCAAACTGTGTGTAATACATCTACAGTATATATAATATAGGAATTTCACATTTTGAACTTAAATACTGAAATAAAGTACCTTTTTAAAGGATAATTCACATTTTTTTGAGATGCACTAGTAAATGCACTAGTGCTTAGGTGGCAAAAAAACTCTGCACAGTACTGTATATATATACAGTGAGTCCAAGAAGTATTTGATCCCTTGCTGATTTTCTTCGTTGGCCCACTAATAAAGACATGATCATTCTATACTTTTAATGGTAGATGTATTCTTACATGGAGAGACAGAATATTAAAAAGAAAATCCAGAAAATAAATCTAAGGAATATATATTAATTGGTTTGTATTTCATGGAGTGAAATAAGTATTTGATCCCTTAGTATTCATTAGCAGTTCTGGCTTTTACAGACCAGTTAGACACTCCCAATCAACTTGTTACCTGACCTGAAGCCACCTGTTCTCACTAATCACTTGTGTGAAAAACACCTGTCCACAGAATCAGACAGATCACACAGATTTCAAGTCTCCAACATGGGTAAAACCAAAGAGCTGTCACAGGACCTCAGAGTCAGAATTGTTGACCTTCACAAAGCTGGAATGGGCTACAAAAAGATTAGTAAGGTGTTGGATGTGAAAGTAACAACTATTGGTGCAATTATCAGAAAGTTTAAAGAGTATAACAGGACAATCAACAGACCTCGGCCCGGTGCTCCAAAGAAGATTCTGCCTCGTGGGGTGGCAATGATGCTGAGAACGGTCAGAAATCGTCCTGCAACCACTCGGCAGGAGTTAGCAAATGACCTGAAGGCAGCTGGGACCACAGTTTGCACAGGAAACAATTGGCAACACTTTGCGCAACAATGGATTCACATCCTGCAGTGCCCGAAAGGTACCCCTGCTGAAGAGAGCACATGTGGAGGCGCGCCTCAAGTATGCCAATGATCATTTGAAAGATGAACCAAGTTATTGGGAGAAGGTTTTGTGGTCAGACGAGACCAAAATTGAACTTTTTGGCCTCAACTCCACCCGCCATGTGTGGAGGAAGAAAAATGCTGCCTATAACCCCAAGAACACTGTGCCCACCGTCAAGCATGGAGGTGGAAGCATAATGTTTTGGGGGTGTTTCTCTGCCAAGGGTACAGGGCTACTTCACCGCATCACTGGGAAGATGGATGGAGCCATGTACCGCACAATCCTGAGGGACAACCTCCTCCCCTCTGCCAGGGATCTGAAAATGGGCCGTGGTTGGGTCTTCCAACATGATAACGACCCTAAACATACAGCAAAGGCAACAAAGGATTGGCTCAAGAAAAATCACATTAAGGTCATGGAGTGGCCCAGCCAGTCGCCTGACCTCAATCCGATCGAAAATCTATGGAGGGAGCTGAAGGTCAGAGTTGCCAAGCGACAGCCCACCAACCTTCATGATTTAGAGAGGATCTGCAAAGAAGAGTGGGCCAAAATTCCCCCTGGTGTGTGTGCTAAACTTGTGGTTAACTACAACAAACGTCTCACCGCTGTGCTTGCAAACAAAGGCTTTGCCACTAAGTATTGAGTGTGTTTGGCAAGAGGGATCAAATACTTATTTTCCTCATTGAAATACAAATTAATTAAAATATATTCTTTAAAATTATATTCTGGATTTTTGTCTTGATATTCTGTCTCTCCATGTTAGAATATATCTACCATTAAAAGTGCAGAAGGATAGTGTCTTTATTAGTGGGCAAACAAAGAAAATCAGCAAGGGATCAAATACTTCTTGGACTCACTGTATATAAATGATTGCTTTAGGTACAGTATTTGTGTACATTATCTGACGCTGCTGAAAGCTGATGGTACCCTTTAGCGATTGTGTGTGAAGTATTAAATGAAGCTATTGTGAAACTGATACTCTATTGTGGGAGTCTGAACTGGAAGGATATTGGGGCTGTTTTGTAGACACAATTAATCCTGGTGAGATTTCTGGTGCGAGTGCATTGCATAACACATGTGTGGGATTCTCCTTTATCTAGACACTGTGAGCCAGTGGGTTTGTTATGCATAAAAGCTCAGCGTCTAATCCTCAAACTATGTTAGGCTTCTGTTACTGTGCCGTGTGAGAGAGAGAGGGAGAGAGAGAGAGAGAGGGAGAGAGGGAGAGAGAGAGGTGTAGCTTTTTGGCTGAAACTTTAACCTGGAACACGATGTAGAGGCAGAAAAAAAAACAAAGGCAAAGGTATAAAGTAACACTCCCATGTCAGTCTGTACGTGCAGAGACTGCACACTGCTCATGTACAGAACACTCTAACATCTGAACACAACAAATACTCCTTTTCTGTTCACTTATTTGCAACAGTTTATGTACTAAAAGACATTTAAAAAGCACCTGTTATTAAATATATATATATTATATATTTTTTTATATTTGTTTTAAATTACATGCAAACTACAGAAGAAGCAGTGTAGTCAAGGAACAGGAATATGTACATTTTGTAAATTCAATATTCTATATGTTCACCATATTTAATGTTCCTATAGTGTTACATTTGTGTAATATTAGTTCATAATTCTACATTTTCAGAATGATTAAACTAGAGCATCTATATATATATATATATACTTTATTTAAGTAGTTCACTTAACCCTTGTGTGGTGTTCATATTTTTGTTACTCGTTTACTTTGTTACTTGTATTTAATTCAGCAAAATTAAGCAATTTTACATTAAAATGCTTTACACATGCTTGCTTTACCTAAATTGCAAGCAATATAAACAGCTTACATGGTTAATATTTGCCCTTTACCTTTCTTATGTTACATTTCTTTTAAAAAGTGCTACTCTTTTTTTTTATTAGTTTTTTAATAAAATGTAAAAGAAAATGAATTAAACTCAAGATATGAGGAGAAAATTTGTTTAGTTTCAAATTTACAAATGAAGCAATGTTTATTAGCCCTTGGCCAAACATACTGTGTGTAATATAAATGTGTGTGTGTGTGTGGGGGGGGGGGAGGGGGGGGTGTACAGTGTGTTTTTATCGAAAATGTGTTTTGATATATGTTTTTCACAAAAAATGAGCCAATGCCAATGAGTTTGAGTTAGAAAAAAATCATGTCTCATTGTATCATTTGATGAAAAATGAAAACGGGTCCCAAAGACCCGAACACCACACAAGGGTTAAAAAAATGTGAAACTCATATATTCTAAAGATGTAGTGATTGTATTGATTTTAAAGTGTCAATGAACATCTATTTTCTGGTCTATTTTCGTACACAAGTTGCACTGGATTATAAGACGCATTTTAAGAGACATTATAAGGAAATGAAAGCGCAGCGAAAGTTCTACTAAAGACTCTAATGCTACGTCACCTAATTACCTATCCAATCAGCTGTTCCCTCTGCCTTTAAATAAGATCACTCATTCAGTACCTTTGCTGCCTTTCAGACGCTGATGGTCGTTCTTACCCTCCTCCTTCCCCACCGCCTCTAGGTTGGTCCAGTTTGGTTGCCCGGGGGTTGGCTCCGCCCCTGTCTCCAATGTACGACAGGATCTGCAGAGCCCAGATGAATCAAGCCCTGGGCCGATGACGGGGCCTACGCCAAAGACTCTACTAGAGGACTGTTTCAATATAACCTCTTTATATATGTATCTTTGTTTTGCTAAATATGTTAAAACATTAAATTGTTCAACTGATAACATTTCTTCCGGAGTCGTAATAGTAGAACTTATAATTCAGCAGGTTTCTGGGTCGCTGGGGTAAAGCTAAGCTAATGAACTAAACTGTATTCGCCTCCCAGCACTGGGGTCTTGGGTTCAAGTCCCTATCTGGGTGGAATTCTCATGTTCTCCCCGTGTCTGCGTGGGTTTCCTCCCACAGTCCACAAACATGGAGATAAGATACTCTAAATAGCCCAGAAAAATGTAATACTCTAAATTGATCTGTGTGTATGTGTAATGTGTAAATGTGTGTATGACTGTTCCCAGGTATTATTTGGCACTCTGTCCTGGGTAAATGCTGTAGTGCCCGATGCAGTCCTCCTCCAGGTGGAGGGTTGTTTCCGGTTGAGAGTACGCTGTGCGCTATTGGCTGCTTTTTCTCACCAGCGTGTGGATGAGTGCTGAGTATAAATGGTTGTATGTAAAAACGTGTAAAATTGTATTGTATTGTATAGTCCTTGGGTTTCTAGAAAGGCGCTATATAAGTTGAACTCATTCATTCATTCATTCATTCATTCATTCATTCATTCATTCAATTATACCCCACAGCCCAGTGCAGCGTTCTTTACCCCTCTGATTCCGTAGGCTTTAAGGGGTTAAGAATGTTTTTGGAGAAAAAAAAAAAAAAAAAAAAAAAGCTACCAGAAATATGTGGGTTTTCTTCTGACAGTGACAGTTTGTTAGAAGGCAAAATCACCCAGACATCAGGCCTCCATAAATCCAGCTCGCTTGCGTGTCAGCTGTGGTTTCTGGCTCCTGGCACGCAAGGCGGTATTGTTTTTGTGGGTGCTCAGCTCCTACAGGTAGGGCGGCACGCAGCCTCGCGCAGGGATGACGAGAGAGGGCACCGGGCCAAGCATCAGCTGTCTTTCCATGAGAGCTCCTCTCAGGCAGATCGCTGCGCTGAACACCGTGACTGACAAGTGCAACAATGCGCACACAGCAGCACCTCCAGGCATGAGGAGTAATGTTTAATCTCTCGCTCTGTCTCTCTAAACACGCACACACACACACACACACTCTCGCATTCTCTGCCTTAAAGCACATAGACACACACGCACACGCATATACACATACCATTACAGTCCCTATCTCAGCAAACTCAAAGGTACACACACATACACGTAGTGCTTTTTAGTGCACTTAATGGCACACTTCAACAAATTCATACTGAGGAAAGGTACACAGACTATGTGTCTCACTTCAGCAAATTCATACTGATCTCGCTTAAAACAATGTCATACTGATAAAGGGTACACAGGTACATACAGGGCTTTACAAATTCATACTGGAAAATGTACACAGATAGATATAGAGCTATATGCCTCACTTCAACAAATTCATACTGAGAAAAGGTACACAGATACATACTGTACAGGGCTATATGTCTCACTTTAGCAAGTTCTTACTGGAAAATATGTACAAATACATACAGGGCTATATGTCTCATTTTAACAAATGTTTACTGAGAAAAGGTACACAAATACATACAGGCTATATGTCTCACTTCAACAAATTCATACTGATAAAGGGTACACAAATACATACAGGCTATATGCCTCACTTTAACAAATTCATACTGTGGAAAAGGTACACAAATGCATACATGGCTATATGCCTCACTTCCACAAATTCATACTGATAAAGGGTACACAAATACATACAGAGCTATATGTCTCACTTCATGAAATTCATACTGGGAAAAAGTCCACAGATACATACATACATACAGACAGACAGACATACATACATACATACATACAGACATACATACATACATACATACATACATACAGACAGACAGACAGACAGTTTTTATATAGGCATCCAGGGCATATATGCCTCACTTCAACAAATTCATACTGAGAAAAAGTACACAGATACAGAATGTGGTACACTGCAACAAGTTCATACTGGTAACTAAAGTAACCAGATACAAACAGAGCTATATTCCAAACTTCATATTAATTATTTATTATAATCACTATTAATATTCTAAATTAATACAGTAAATTCATACTGGAAAGGGAACAAACCTACGCATGCCTACATATGCCACACTTCTTTGTACTGCACAAGGTAGACAGGTTTACACTGATATGCCACATTTTAATGAATTCATACTGGAAAATTAAACAGATACACAATAAAATAAATGCAGAATATGATAAGTACACACTTCATAAATTCATACTGGAATAGTTACACAGATACCCAATAGAATAAATACAGAATATGATAAGTACACACTTCATAAATTCATACTGGAAATTCTACATGCAAGGCTACATTCACCATTTAACCCTAATTGAAGGGACAGGCGCACGCACGCCCAGGGCTACATGCCCCGCCTCAACAAATTCATACTGAATAAGGTATGTACACAAATACACACACACACACACAGGCACACATTCTCTCTCTCTCTCTCTCTCTGGTACAAGTTTAGCTCCGTTGTGGATCCAAGATTCTGAAGCATGAGGGGAGAAACCACACGCCAATCTTGACAGTTTCATCATCATTGCCCTTCGGAGAAAAGATTTACACTCTGACAGCGATTTAAAGCCGATTACCAGCATTCACTTACACACTCCTCCTCACGTGTCCGGCTCCAGATCTTCACTCTGCCTCGGAGCAGCTCCTCCGCAGCTCCTCCGAGGCTTTCCTGACTGTAACTCAATTCGCAGCCTTAACGGGCCGTGTTTTCGCATTCTTGTGGACGTGTGATTCTGTGGAATTAATAGCAGTAAATCAGACTCGTATAAATCAAACATCGTTTTCAAGAGAGCGGGCCGTGTTGGCTTTAAAGAGCGCAGTTCAAATTCATAAATCTAACTAAAAGGGTAGTAGCTTTTAGCTTCCAACTACAACATGTACGTATATAAAACACAAAAACGGCTGCATTCCATGTGCATTTGAATACACCGTCTATTGACTTTTAATGCATGCTTTCACTGCGTCTCAGGTTCCTTGCGGTCGGATAAATGCTACGCCCAGACCTAACATATGGCCAGCTGCATACTTTTGTTTTGCTTTCACCGCGGCAGGCGACAGGAATAGAGAAAGAGAGAGAGCGAGAG